>NC_072010.1:12989897-13299397 GCF_027791375.1 Indicator indicator
ATTGAAGCCTGCCATTGCTCATAGTACCTCAGGACTGTGCTGAAAATCAAGACCAACAGCCAAGTTGTAAAGGGTGAGTATGGCTGTGCCTGAAGAGGCTAGAATTATTACCCTGGAAGTAGGATCCTTGGGTTTAAGGTTGTGATCCAAGGAATATTTGCTTATATATATATAAAATATAAAAGCATCAACAGAATAGTTAGTGATTCATTCTCTACCCTTTTGTCACTCTGCAGTTCTGATAGGACTTGTGAGCAAAAATAAATTTCTTCTTAGACAGACGAATGAGCTGACCCCAGAATAACAGCTGAAAATACTCAGAAAAGAAAACAAATAATCATATGAATAAATTTTCATGGCCAAATCCAAAATTTTTGATTGTAAATTCACCATAAAGATTCTGGTTGTCATGTTCCCTGAAAACAGTTAGAATTCTTATTCTCTTGAGATTATTCTGTGACATGACCTATCCACTCTGACTGAAGAAATTATTAAGGTAAGGTTTCTGCCCTGTGTCATAGTGGCTTAAGTCTGACACCAGTTTTCTAGGTTTTAAAAATACATGAACCTAGTGCACAAAACCTTCCCAATCAATACTAATTCATCCTGGAATAAACTCCTGCATCTCCTTCTATATTTCTGAGTTCAGGTCAAAATTGCCATCTTGTTTTAACAAACTGATCTAGGAGCAGTGGAATGAAGGCTACCCTTATGTCTCAAGGTTGCTGTCCCATAGGTAGTCTCTGATGTCTAAAAATGAACTTTTCTGCACTGTATGCCCTTTCTAGGAGTTGGTTGTGGGGTTTTTTGCAGTGTTGCTTTTTTGCTTGTTTGTTTGTTTGTTTAGGGTTTTTTTGGGGGGTTTTGTTGGTTGGATTGGGTTGGATTTTGATTTGTTTTCTCTCTTTCTCCCAGACACCTACTTCTATAAAGCTAAGAGCTTAACCTTTTTGATAGTTCAGCTCTATTGCTAAATCTCACTGCAATTTTTTCTGCAGCTACACAGGACAATGAAGTTAGAGAACACAGAGATGTGTGCACAGTGATAATGTGATTGCATAAATAGAATTTCATTAGAAAATCAGACTAGAAAGTCCCCTCTAGCCTTTTGCAGGCAAACTTTTGGCACCGCTCCATCTGCTCCAGATCAAAATTCCTCTCTTTGTCCCTCTAACTTTCATTCTGGTCTCCCCTCTCATACCGTGCAGGCAAAATCATTCTCCTGTGTAATATCTATTGGCAGGAGTAGTGGTCAAACCTCCTTCTGGGTCTCCTCAGTTATCTCTCACTTGATTTTAAGTCTCATGCTGAAAATTCTTGTGTTCACGCCTTTCTGACTACCCTTCCCAATCCCGTTTCCCACTTGAAAGGGTACTTTTTTGTCTTGTTAAATGTGTTGGGATGAATGGTTGACACACAGTAAGCATGTATTGTCTAGGCAATCTGCCTGAAGGGCATGAAGATGGTTGGTGTTAAGACAAATTCCACCATAATTTTTCTGAATATGGGGCTATGTTTTGATTTTGTGGTGAAAACATCACTGATAGCATAGAGATGTTATAGTTATTCCTGACCAGTGCTTACACAGCATCAAGGCCTTTTCTGCTCCTGACCTGACCCTACCAGCTTGTAGGCTGAAGGTGCACAAGAAGCTAAGGTGGGGACATAGCTGGGACAGGTGATCCTAACTGATCAAAGGGATATTCCATACCATATGACATCAGCCTCAGCAATAAAAGCTGGGGGAAGGAGAAGAAAGTGGGGGATGTTCAGATATGGTGTTTGTCTTCCC
This sequence comes from Indicator indicator, assembly GCF_027791375.1. Classification (NCBI taxonomy): domain Eukaryota; kingdom Metazoa; phylum Chordata; class Aves; order Piciformes; family Indicatoridae; genus Indicator; species Indicator indicator. The sequence goes on from NC_072010.1 coordinate 12,991,690, forward strand.
AAGTAATTGTTATGTGTGGTGGAGCCCAGTGCACCTGGAGGCAGAAAAATCATCTGCCTGATAATGGGAAGTGGTAAACAAATTCCTTGTTTTGCTTTGCTTGCATAAGAGGTTTTTACTTATTAAACTGCCTCTATCTCAACCCACAAGTTTTATCACTTTTACCCTTGTGATTCTCTTCCCCACCCCACTGGTGAAGGAATGAACTAGCAGTTTTGTGGGGCCTAACTGTCAGATGGGATTAAACCATGACACTTCAATCTTAGGAATTCCTGCAGTGCTCTTGAGAGTAGACAAAGCCTTTATGTCTCTCCATTAGCTCCCCACTTTCCAAAATAGTTTATAACCAATTCAATACTGCAATTCTTAGTCTGTTGTATTTAACTATGGAGAGTTAAGGAGATCAGTCCCTTGCTGATTATAATGACTTAAAGCAGATGATTCATTCATACAGCACATTTCTTCTAGGAATTTATATATGGGCATAGTATCAGCAAGCAAAGCCAAAAGAGTTACACCACCTTACAGCACCTGCAGATGTCAGTCCACCTGAAACTAGATCCCAATTCTCAAGTGTCTGATAACTGGCTCTGAAAAGAGCAGGTTAATTCTGGTGTAAGAAAGAGTAATTTATGGCAACTTTTCTAGGCTTGATGTTGTGTGACATGCACAAGTAATGCTATTCCATTACCTTCTAGAAGCTTTATTCTACTAATTTCTTTGTAAATTAACCCAGAATAATTTAAAATGAAAGTTTTTCTACCTTCAAGCTGTTAAAAAGTGATATGGGAATACAACAATGTAGAGAATTTTCACACTGCTATGGACGCTTTGAGTTTTCATTAAAAAGTTGATGTTCTCAGTGCCTGCAGCCAAAATTCTAAACAACATTAAAGCAGCACTATTCATGCTGCTATAGGAAAGGCTGCTTCTGTATTTTCTTTTGCTACCCCTTTCTAGGAGTTTGTTCAGTTGCTGTAAATACTCATTTTGAGTTGAAACTTATTATATATCATGCATCATGTTGCCCTTAGCATGATGTTTTTTTGCATTACTTTAACAGGGATTTTTAACAAGCAAATACTATTCCGATATGGGACAGCAGTTGTAAAAGCCTTGCCTACTTCTGCACCCATTGTTCCTCCAAACTATAGCATGCACAAGATTGTGTGAACACTGCTTTACTCTCCAAAAATAGAGGGAAATTGTCTTTATTGCAGAGACTTAGTTGGAGGTGAATTCTTTCCATATAACCTCAACTGTGTAGAAATTAATTACATAGCTCTATTTTTATGACTAGGCTCCCTGTGGAGTCAATGTCATGCTCTCAAGATATGTAGTCATTTAGCAGCTTTGTCTTCTTTCTGGTTTGTTTCTCTCACCCTCCAAATCCCCTTACTTTCATTCCAGGACTGGCCATTAATTTGCTAGCAAGCGGTAACATTGTCTGCTCCAGAGCTTGTCTCTTTTCTGTCAGTCATTCAACCACAAATTTGGTTCAAGGTGGAATTTTTACACACATTCTCTCACACAGAGCATCTTGCAAGTCACAAGAATAACTTGGTGTACTTGGCACCAGCTAGCAAACAGAAGTATGCATCTATCCACTTAGCCTATGTCCAAAGAATCCAAGCTAAAACGACCCTTTGTATATGAGTTACTAGTTACAATTTTCCTGATGTGTAATGATTATCCAATTTTTAGTTATTTACATTCCAGGCTTCAGTGGACAGCAGCATACTGCATTTTTTTTTGATAGTTCTTAGCTTGCACATTTTACAGTATTACCTTTGTAGACTTTTGTCAGTTACTTGATGGACTACAGGTTGTTTGTTTTACAATTTCAAGATCAGTCACACAGAGAGATCAGTCACACTTTCAAGCTTCTTCTCTCTGTTTCACTTGCTTAGTGATACATGATAAGTAAATGGCTTTTGTTTTGTTTTGTTGTTGTTGTTTGGTTTTATTTTTTCCAGGCCTGTAAAACACTGATTTAGCCTCATACCATGGACTATAGATGCGATGTAGAAAATTCAGTTTTCAGATTTCTACAATTATGTGAGTTTAATTCCAATCTTTTCTTTGTGTTGCTCACCTTACCACTGAGGAAAGCAGGTCTATCCCACAATAAGATGAAGAGTGTTACTTGGTTTGTCTTTCGTGTTCACATGACTTGGGGAATGGCTGGGTGGAAGGCTGGCCTGGAGCTTAAGCCTTGCTGGAAAGTGGTGCATGGTTACATCATTTTCTCAGGTAAACTAAGGATAAACTCCTATTCTACACCCTCTCCCCTCAGTATGCATGTGCAGTGTCTTGCAGAGAGATCTTGAGCATTTTATGAAATATCTGAAAATAAAATCTTTCCTTTTCCTTAAAATGCAATATAGCTAACAGTTACTGCTAGTAAATATTTGCAGAAAAATATTAATTTATTAATTTATTTGTTTTTAGTGAGTATGTGTTTCATCATAAAAACTAATGGTGTAACCTTGATAAGTTCCATCACAAAAGGCTTTCATTATAAAGAAGATATTGTGTATAAGAAGATATTGGTTAAAGAAATGAGAGCTCTTGATTCCAAATTGCCCTATGACCTGAAGACATCATATTAAAGTAAAGGCAAAATCCCTCCTGCAACTTCCTTTTATTGTTTTCCTCATAACTTGGAGCACATTAATAGTGAGACTTGTTTAGTGGTAGGTTTCTTTTAATCTCATTTTCTTGTTTAAAATTTAAACACCTAGTCTAACCTGTTCACCTGTGCTGCCTCATTCATTAATGGAGACAGACTAGTTCTGCAAATCATCATTTGGCCCATCCTAAAGCATGTAAGTAAAACTCATGCTGAATCATAACTCTTCGTCCTATGTGTAGAATGTGGTTGCATTGAATTCTTCATTCACAATCTTATTTCTTTAACCTGTTATCACTCTTCTGGGTATTTACAATCCTATTATCTAAATATAAAATAAATACAGCAAAGCCGTGTCTTGGCTCTGGATGCCCTACAAATGTGGTGGGAAGGACAAACCTTGCTTGAAACAGACTGTTTTGAGAAATTATTGTTTGTGGGTCATTATGGGATTCTTCAGGGTTAGATTTCACTACCAGGTGCTGCCATGGTATTTCTAGTGTTCATCAAGACCTTTCTCCAACTTCTCAGGCTATCGGTCCAGTTAGGGGAGATAACACAAACTTGATAGCTTTAGCTGGGTCATTGATAGTAGTAATTGAAAATTATCCCACCTGGGCCTATATGAAAGACAATGAAATTTAAAATGGCTGACTGCTGAAGAATGTTGGTAATGTTAAAAAGAGACCTGTCCATAAAAACCTCTGCAAAGCAATATAGTTATATATACTCCTTTTTTAATACTCTGTACAAAGTTAGCAAGTTGTCCTTTCTACTGACTTGTTACATATAAACATATATGTTATATATGATTACTGCTCTGACTTCCTCAATTCACCTAGGACAGGTCACACAGGAACTTGTTCAAACATATCTTGAAAATTTCTAGAGAAGGAAACTCCAAAACCTCTGTGGGGACCCTGTTCCAGTGTTCCATCAGCCTCACAGTATTTCCTCACGTTGAGGAGGAACTTCCTGTGTTCCAGACACAAGTCCCTTGCACCTCTTCCTATCGCAGTTCACTAGTGGTGAGACACTAGCCTCTTCTTTTTGACACCCACCCTTTAGATATTATATGAAGGACATGACAGTCATTAAGAGCAGTCAGCATGGTTTTCACAGAATCACAGAATATTATGGGCTGGAAGGAACCTCAAGAGATCATCTAGTCCAACCCTCCTTCCAGAGCAGGATCACCTATACCAGATCACACAATAATGCATCCAGGCATGTCTTGAGTAACTCCAGAGAGGGAGACTCCACAAGCCAAGAGTTGTGGAGTCTTTCTCACCAGAGATATTCAAAACCCAGCTGGATGCATTATTGTGTGATCTGGCATAGGTGATCCTGCTCTGGCAGGGGGGGTTGGACTAGACGATCTTTTGAGATCCCTTCCAGCCCATAACATTCTGTGATTCTGTGATTTGTAACATAATATGATGTGCTCTGAGTCTTCTCTTCTCCAGACTAAACAGCCCCAGGTCTCTAGGCCTTTACTCATAAGACAGATATTTCAGATTCTTAATCCTTGTAGCCCTCCATTGAACTCTCTCTGGTATATCCCTGTCCCTCTTGGAGTGGAGAGCCCAGAACTGGACACAATACACCATGTGGTCTCATAATGGCAGAGTAGAGGGGTAGGAGAACTTCCCTTCACCTGCTGGACACACTCGAGCTACATCTCTTCATACCACTTTATAATCCCAGAAGCAGTCCAAGACATGCTTTCTTGCTCAAGGGACTATTCTCTGACTTAAACAGCAAAATTTTTGATTTATGTAAGCAACAATAACATCGGATTTTAGCTGTGTCAATTCAACTTCACAACCCCATCTAAAGCTGTTACAGAACAGTTAAAGGGAGAGTGTCTTCTGGTAGCAAGAAGACAAGAGAGAGGCAATAAAACTGGCAAGGTGTTATTGCCACCCTTTTGTAGTGGTGAAGCTTCAGTTTAGAGGCTTAGCTTTTTGAGAGCTCTTAGGATACTCAAGCCCACTTCCCTTAGCTGCTTAGCATTGCATTTCCTCTTAGTGTTGCATGTTTTCTAGCTGATCTTTAAAGTTACATCTGTAACAGTCTTTTGTGTTGTGGTGGGTTTGGGTTTTTTTAGCAATTTGTGTTTGTTTTTAAGCTGTGTGCTCAGAAAAGCCCAGGTTTTTAAGCAGTAAATGTCATTTTGATGGAAATGCATGCATTTACCATCCATTACGAGGTGGTGCCTACTGTGACCATAAAGCTAAACTTCATTGCCTTGATAAATAGTTCATCTCTTGGCTGCTCAGCAGAATGATATTCTAGAGCCCTTAACTAATAAGCTGTGGGCTAAATTTCTTTGCAGATTGTCTTTTGTCTTTTGATTCTAATTTTCATATGAAATTATCTATCACTTTTTCAAGTAAAAATAAGCATCAGAATGTCTGTCTAGCTAATCATACTTTCCCTCTGGGCCAACAATGAAACAGTTTTGTAGTCCCATGGTAATGATTGATTTGAGATGTGTAACTATTATTCTGATGTACTTTATAGCATCAGCTTGTGTAATCCAGGAAAAAAATGTCATCATAGAGCACACACTCTGCCAGAACAATATAGATGAGTAGACTACATTTCCTTTTAATGGATTTTCCATAATTTTTAATGAAGTCTTTTTATATCCAGATGCATAGAACAGTATTTGAATTAATAATACTGTGCTGCTTCTGCCTCTGATTTAACAGAAAGACTTGTTGATGAATGCAGTACAGCTTTTCTCCTTCAAATGTACATTGTGTCAGGCTATAACATATAAGCAAGAAGTAGGTAAAGATATATATCATGTACCTGTTAAGCACTTTATAGCCTGGAGGGCAAATTCTTGGCTGGAGCAAGCTGAAGTAGCTCTTAGAAGTAAATACACTTACACAGTGTACACTGACAGCCACGCTCTGGGGCAAACAGGCAAACACAACCCACCATGGTAAGACGATTTTGTGCCAAGCAGCTTTTTTATTTCACTTCCTCATAGAGCCTTCCTCCACTTCTGCAGGTTGTAAATAACCTTTTTTGTTTCTTTTCCAAGGCTACCTAGAAATGCAACCTAAATCCTAGACAAAAAAAAAAAAACAAACCCAACATATTTTAGCGAATCTTTTAAACAAGGCAGGGGACGTGCATAACAAATATGAATGCAATGGTTGTCAGCAAGTGCAGCAATGGAAATATATGGGGTAAAGAAAACTTGCTGGAGAGTTTCTTTCTATCCATTGTACTGTCTGCTTTTAGTAAGCAGACATAAATTAGAGTAAGCTTATGGTGTGTCCAATGCTGAACAAAGGTTTTTCATTCTCTGAGGTGCCTGTGTCCGTCACTGAATGCCAGCAGCCAAGGGTTTTACTGAATGCCAATGTCACTATCAGGTGAAATGCTCCCAAGCAAAGTCTGTTTTATTATTCCATTGACCATACAAGGAGCTCAGAATGACTATTTGGGCATGTAAAAGGGACAGGGGAAAGTTGTGTCCCTGGTCTCTGGTTTGTTAGAATGTTTACAATGAGCTACGCAATGTACCTATGAACATCTTCACAGGACATTGCTCGTGAGATATACGCATTAGAGACATCTCTGCACCCCTATCTTTATTTTGTTCTACATGCAGTAAATTGTTGAAAAAATACCTCAAGCTCCAAAGATCTACTGGGAACACAAAGTTTCTGCCTCTGACTGCCTTATTTCCTCCCAGCCACTTTCTTGATGGCAAAATCTCCTTGGTTTTTGAGCTATCTATTCATAAGTAAATGCAAACCGAGAATCCCATGTGTGGTATGATCAGGACCTGTGGGTAGTCAAGAGTTCAGCTGCTGCTAAGTCCTCTGTGACAGTCCTTTTCCCCCTCTGTGACATCATGCATGCAGTGCATGCAGGGTCAGTACCCAGACATCAATCTTGGGGTGGTGGCACACAGCAGCAGAAGACACCTGACTCAGCAGGTTGATTCACTGTGCTTTTTAGGTCCTGAGTTCCCTCACAGGAATGGGGAGAAACCAGGTGCTTTTAAGAGCATGCCAGACTGTCTCTGGCAGCTACGTCCTTCCACCATATTGAGAGAAGTTAAGCTGTACACCATCATACTTGGTGACTTAAAAAATATTAGATTCAACTCTGAGTTTCAATGGGTGCACAGTGGATTTTTCTAATTTCTTAAGCTCCTGTCAAAATATACCTGTCAAAACTTTTTTAACCTTTTATCAGCAAATTATAATGTGACAGGCCTCATTACTCTTGAATATATGAAACTTCTTTTAGTGGCATGTGACGGACTGAAGATCTGCCATGCAAATGTAAGCATTCTTTGGAATGAGAAAGAAATAATTTGGGGAGAAGGGAGAAGAGCAAAGACTACAATTTTTTTTATCTCGTGATAATGGTTGTTGTCAGGGAAAGCAGCATTGGGTTGTTACTGTCAGAGAAAGCAGCATTGAAAGGAGTGCTTAAAATGTGATCAGAACTGTCTTGCAATCTGCTGTTGCACGCCTTGCTAATTTTAATGTATTAAATATAATGATATGCCACATCTAATCCAAAATAATAAAAAGAGGCATCTATGTTGTGTCTGTCTATAATAGGTGGGCTTGCCTCTCACAAGAAATTGGCTAGCCTCTGTGATCCAGAATTTGTAGTGATCAAAGCACATTTTGGAAAGAATACAGAGGATGATTTAGCTTAAAAATCAGCTGCTGAAGCAAATACCTAAGCATTCATTTGTTTCTCGTATTGCAGCATTAAAATAATTGGCAACACTGCACCAAGATGAACAGTAAAATGTATTTGTGCTTTATGCCACAACAGAATGATTTTAGTAGGGGTGAGCACAACTTGAATGCCAATAAGGTAATAAGAGCTGTGAAACATAACCACCACCCCATATCTGAGGTTTAGGATTTACTCAACTTACTACAAAATCAATAATGGGATCGTTTGTAACAAAATCTATTTGCTGAGAAGGAATGTCAGTGCAAGTATTCATCACAGGAACGGGATGCAGGCAGTACAGTGTCAAAGCCAAGGATACAAATGAAGGTCTTTTACAGTACATTGGTTAATAGCTGACAGTTTCAGAATTCTTGGAGACTAGAAGGATCTTAATGGGATCGAGTGGATGGGAAGAACATTATGGAGTGTAAACATCCACAGAGCTGTTGAATTATTTTTGAACTCATGTTTCACAAGACTAGTTGGAATCACCATCCCCTGTCATATCAATGTTTCTTGGTATCTCTAATGAATACGGTTTTCTCTCTAAGCAAAGCCGCAGAGAGTAAAAGCCCTTGGTTATCCTCTGAAATCTGTTCTGGCTCATGGCAGAAATGGAGTTTTGCATCCTTTTTATAGGTAATTAAATTTTTTATTTGCGTTTTCCCTTTTCTGCCTTAATTGTGCCTCGGTTCATAGTCTCTCCAAATTAGAATGTAAACTCGAAGTATCAGTATTCAAAACACAACTGTGGTTTTCAGGGGGAGGGTGATACAGTTATGTCACCTAAAGCACTGTTATTACAAGGACTAGATGTTCTACCTTTTCAAACTGGATATTGCAAAATGGAAGTGCTTCAGTTTGGCAGATCTTGGTCTTCAATCACCTTCTATAGTTGATAAAACTTGTTTGAAGCATATAGGTCCTTACCTTGTAGTAAGACTTATTAAAATGACTTTCTTTTTTTTTTGTGTGTGTGTGGGGGTTGTTTGTTTGATTTTATTGTTGGTGGTTTTGTTGTTGTTGTTGTTGTAATTATTTTTATTCTTCTTTTGAATGCCAGTTTCTAGGCATATTCAGTGAAAGTGTATGTCCAGAATTGTCTAGCCAGAACAGCTTCACCCTATCTGAAAGAATCATTCATTCTTGTAGGAAAGACTCTCTTCTGACTCTTCTATTTTTGTATGCACAAGCAATTCTAACAATACACATTAAACAATGTTAGGCATTGTTTCAAAGAAATGACTGGGTTGCTTTCCTCTGACATTAGCTTGTGTCTCTGCACATGTGAATCAAGGAAGAAGACTTCCCCTTTGCTATAACTTACTGTTCAAGTGTATATTGTATTGGTAGAGGATCTATCATCTCCACCAGAACAAATGGCACTGTTTTCCATGCTCTGAACTCCTTTGTATCTAGCTTTGGACTAGATGTCTCCTAGTCTATATGTATGAGAGCTTCAAGTAATTCAAACCATCTTCTGTTCATCTTCTACACTGGTGTTGCTTGGCTGTGTGGCAGTCAGTGAGCACAGACCAGCTCATAAAAGGAGATTTAAAAATGGCATCTAATTTTGACTGTTTTGTTTCTGTGTGGAGCCAAAGTTGGGCAGTTCTGAAGAGCAGAGATCCAACTACACACAACAAAGTTGATGTTTAGAAGTTATTTTAGGTGGTCTGAATATAACGCCAAGATGATATAAACTCCCACTAGAATCTAGGAAAAAAAAAAAAGACAGAGGATGAAGTTCAACATAGGTGAAAAGCCCAATGCCTTTTAAAAATCTCAAACTGTTTGTGTTGGCTCAGGATCAATGTTAACTTTCAAGACTTAACAGTATAATGTTAGAATTATACAGTAGAAAATTATTTAGCGTGTTTAGGATTAACAAAAGGTGCTACAGATTCAGAATCTACTGGAAACCCAGCAATAAGGGAAGTGTTAAGTTGCTCTATTTTCTTAGGGAAAATTGAACTGTTTGATATGATTTCTGTGACTGACAAAGCTATTTTGGAGGATGCTGCTGGAGGGACAATAGCAGAACAGTAAAAGAGTAGGATGCCAGTGGATTAAGTACCTCATTAAACTCAATCAAATATCTTGAAACAGCTACAACTGCAGCACATGATATCTGCTGTTATTATTGCAAGTTAGTTGGCACAAAAGCACAAAAGTTTTTACAATGAATGCCTACTAATATGAATCATAGTGCTATCAAAGTGTTCTTCAGCAATGAAAATCAACAGTTTATTCACATCACAAATAAGGATGAAGTCTCTAATATCTCTCTGATATAGCACAGCTCATCTGTCTGACAACAGTGACTCAAACTTACAAAATTAAAATAGCCAATAAGTAGTTCTTAAACATACAAAATGTAAGTAGAAACAGTGAATTCAAAATATAAAAATGGGTGAAATATAATTCTCAGTGAGTGTCTGAATAATGTGAGTTCTTTCAGGACAAATGAAAGCAGGAATTCAAACCTGTCAGTTATGAGAAAGGATTAGAATTTTTTTTTCTGTTTCTTTGCAGCATCTAATACTAAATAAAAGAATCTCCGTGTGATGAGCCAAATCTGCCACAGATTTCAGTGAGTGACTGTAATATGGTGGCAGATGGTGCAAATCAGTGCAAAATTTGGCAGTAGGTGTTAACTGGAATTTGTGACATTTTCAGGGACTTGTATGCATGCAAACCATGGGCTCCATCTGAACACAGCTTTTTCCTTGTGCTTGGGTGAGCCTCTTAGACTATTCCTTGTGTTTAAATTGTCATGAATCTTCATTCTGACTTAGAAGAAAGGATACACTAAGAAGTCATTTAAAGACAGAAACTAGTGACATCCAGCCATTAAAACAGATGTTTGGCAGTTTAGAGAAAAATTTCCTTGGACAAAATGCTGACTGCTGCTGCATAAGGCAGTTAGTTTCTCTAGATCTCCACCTTTGGGATAACTTGAGAGGAGGGTGTGACAAAAGGGACCCAGTGAACTTGTTGAAGCTCTCTGACTTTTTGGCACATGTTGGAGGAACGAAGTCCAGGAGACAGGACTTTGACTAAGCACAGCTAAATGTTGCTCAGCAGTGCACAGAGAAAGGTCAAGGACAACATATGATACTTACAGGGGTTTTTGGTTTGGTTGTTTTGTTGTTTTTTTTTTTTTTTTTATCCTGTTGATCCGTCTTTACAAACAATTTAACACTCCTGAAAATCATGGTGTAATTTCATATACTGCTTTTATGTACTGATTACGACTTACCAAGGAAATATATTCTATATTTATTGCACTCCTCTATTCCCTTGTTCCTTCAGCTTAATATAATGTTGAAATTTAGTATGATCGGGGACAGTGCAGAATTGTATATTCCCAGAAGAGCTCAAGTACCTCACAGGTTTGCTTAGGCACTTTCTTTCTCAAGTGCAATATGATCCTTCCTCTTTCCTGGAATGGGTTGTAACAATTATCCTGTGTCTTCTGCATTTGTGGTGTTTTGTCTGGGGCATATTGTAGCTAGCAGACACCAATATAATTCCCATGTTTCAAGTGCAGAATCTGAAATTCATTTGGTTCATGAGAGAATGTGGACAAGTACTGAAATATTTCTCCTTTTAGCTGTTCTTTAATATACTGCCAAGGAACTATATATAAACAACTAAAATGAAACACTGGTTTACTAAGCTGAGGACCTTCTGGTTTATAAAATTATTAGAAGAACAGTGACTGAGCACATGAGAAGAGTTACTGACAGAGAGTGAATATACAGTGATCTCTTTGCACCTAGTGTGGAAATTTGCGTTATTGAGAGCGCAAGTCAACATTTGATGAGATTGATAAGAGGGGCACCAGGACAATTAAAAAGGAATTCAAGGCCCTCAGACAATTGATTGAAGGGGCAGGAGCTCAAGTGGTGTTCTCGGTTCCCTCAGTGACAGGGGTGTACACTGAGAGGAACAGGAGGACCCACACCATCAATAATCGGCTCAAGGGATGGTGCCAGCAACAGAATTTTGGGTTCTTTGGTCAAGGGGCAACTTTTACTGCACCCGACCTGCTGGACCTTGATGGGGTGAATTTATCTAGAAAGGGCAAGAGGGTCTAGCATTGGAGTTGGCAGGGCTCATTGGGAGGGCTTTAAACTAGGTCTGAAGAAAACCAGTCCTCTGGAGAGGAGAGAGTGGGACATAAATTAGGGTTAACTGAGAAATCATCAGCCCAGCTGAAGTGCATGTACACCAATGCACGCAGTATGGGTAACAAACAAGAGGAACTGGAACTCTTGTTCACCAGGAAGACTATGATATAATGCCATTACAGAAACATGGTGGGACGATTCACATAATTGGAGTACTGCACTGGGGAGTTACAAGCTCTTTAGGAGAGACAGGCGAGGGAGAAGAGGAGGAGAGGTGGCCCTGTACGTTAGGGAATCTCTTGAACTTGAAGTTGAGGATGAAAGGATTGAGTGCCTGTGGCTTAAAATCAGAGGGAGGCCTAACAAAACTGACATCCTGGTTGGAGTCTGTTATAGACCACCCAACCGGGATGAGGAGGCAGATGAAATATTCTATAAGCAACTGGAAGCTGTCTCAAGATCATCAGACCTTTTCCTTGTGGGTGACTTTAACCTGTCAGACATCTTCTGGGAACTTAATTGAGCAGAGAGGATGCAGTCCAGAAGGTTCCTAGAGTGTATGGAGGACAGCTTCCTGATGCAGCTGTTAAGTGAGCCTACCAGGGGTCAGGCTCTGCTTGATCTGCTGTTCTCAAATAGAGAAGGGCTGGTGGAAGACGTGATGCTAGGATGCTGTCTAGGGTTCAGTGATCATGAGATGGTGGAGTTTTCAATATGCAGGGAAATAGGGAGGAGCAGTAACAGAACCCTCACCTTGGCCAGCCTCATCTAGTGTGGGGTGTCCCTGCCCATGGCAGAGGGGTTGGAACTAGATGATCCTTGTGGTCCCTTCCAACCCTGACTGATTCTATGATTCTATGACTTCCAGAGGGCAAACTTCAGCTTGTTTAAGCAGCTTATTAGGAAAGTACCCTGGCTAGCACCCCTTAAGAAAAAAGGGGTCCAGGAGGGTTAGACCTACTTCAAACAGGAGCTCTTGAAGGCACAGGAACTGACAGTTCCCATGTGCCGAAAGATGAGCCGGTGGGGAAAGCGACTGGCCTGGATGAGCAAACAGCTCTTGAAGGAATTAAGGGAAAAAAAGAGGGTGTATCACCTTTGGAAAGGGGGGAAGGAAACTCAAGATACGTTTAAGGATGTTGTTAGATCATGTCAGAGAAGAATTAGAGAGGCAAAAGCCGAGTTAGAACTGGTCACTTCTGTGAAAGATAATAAAAAGCATTTTTATAAATATATTAATGCTAAAAAGAGGGGCAAGAAGGACCTCCACTCTTTATTGGACGTGGAGGGAAACATTGTAGCTAAAGATGAGGAAAAGGCTGAGGTTCTAAATACCTTCTTTGCCTCAATTTTCAACAGTAAGGCAAGAGGACTTCAGGATAACTGGCCTCCTGAACTGGTTGATGGGGTCAGGGAGCAGTGCAGTACCCCTGAATTCCATGAGGAATCAGTTCGGGACTTGCTGAGCCATTTGGATCCTCACAAGTCCATGGGACTGGATGGGATCTATCCTAAGGCACTGAGAGAGCTGGCAGATGAGCTGCCTAAGCCTCTCTCCATCATTTTCTGCCAGTCCTGGCTCACTGGAGAGGTCCCAGACGACTGGAAACTGGCCAATGTGATGCCCATCCACAAAAAGGGCTGGATGGAGGAACCTGGAAACTACAGGTCGGTCAGCCTGACCTCTGTGCCAGGGAAAATTATGGAGCAGATTGTCTTGGGGGCAATCACTGCGCACCTGCAGGATGGACAAGGGATCAGGCCCAGCCAACATGGATTTAGGAAGGGCAGGTCCTGCCTCACCAACCTGATCTCCTTCTGTGATTAGGTGACCAGCCTGGTGGATGTGGGAAAGGCTGTGGATGAAGTCTACCTGGACTTCAGCAAGGCCTTTGACACTGTCCCCCACAGCAAACTCCTGGCCAAGCTGTCAGCCTGTGGCTTGGGCAGCAGCACTCTGCGCTGGGTTAGGAACTGGCTGGAGGGCAGAGCCCAGAGAGTGGTGGTGAATGGTGCCAAATCCAGCTGGAGGCCAGTCACTAGTGGTGTCCCCCAGGGATCAATTCTGGGCCCCATCCTGTTCAATATCTTTATTGATGATCTGGATGAGGGGATTGAGTCCATCATCAGTAAATTTGCAGATGACACCAAGTTGGGAGCAGGTGTTGATTGGTTAGAGGGTAGAAGGGCTCTGCAGAGGGACCTTGACAGGCTGGACAGATGGGCAGAGTCCAACAGGATGGCATTCAACAAGTCCAAGTGTCAGGTGCTGCACTTTGGCCACAGCAACCCCATGCAGTACTACAGGCTGGGGTCAGAGTGGCTGGAGAGCATCCAGGCAGAAAGGGACTTGGGGGTACTAATTGACAGCAGCTGAACATGAGCCAGAAGTGTGCCCAGGTGGCCAAGAAGGCCAATGACATCCTGGCCTGTATCAGGAATAGTGTGGCCAGCAGGAACACGGAAGTCATTCTGCCCCTGGACTCAGCACTGGTTAGGCCACACCTTGAGTACTGTGTCCAGTTCTGGGCTCCTCAATTTAAGAAGGACATTGAGATACTTGAATGTGTCCAGAGAAGGGCAACAAGGCTGGTGAGAGGCCTTGAACACAAACCCTACAAGGAGAGGCTGAGGGAGCTGGGATTGTTTGGCCTGGAGAAGAGGAGGCTCAGGGGTGACCTCATTGTTGTCTACAACTACCTGAAGGGAGGTTGTAGCCAGATGGGAGTTGGTCTCTTCTCCCAGGCAGGCAGCACCAGAACAGGAGGACACAGTCTCAAGCTGCACCAGGGGAAGTTTAGGCTTGAGGTGAGGAGAAAGTTCTTCACAGAGAGAGCTGTTAGACGTTGGAATGGGCTGCCCAGGGAGGTGGTGGAGTCACCATCCCTGGAGGTGTTCAAGAGGGGACTGGAAGTGGCACTTGGTGCCATGGTTTAGCAGTCATGAGGTCTTGGGTGACAGGTTGGACTGATGATCCTTGAGGTCTTTTCCAACCTTATTGATTCTGTGATTTTCACATTACTTATGTAGGGCCATGAAGATGATCAGAGGGCAGGAACACCTCTGCTGTGAAGACATATTAAGAGAGCTGGTGTTGTTCAGCCTGTTGAAGAAAATGCTCAAGGGATACCTCAGACCGACCTACCAGAAAGCTGGAGAGGGACTACTTACAAAGACATGTAGTGATAAGACAAAGGACTAATGGTTTTAAACTTTAAAAGGATAGATTTAGATTAGAAGTAAGGAAGAAGCTCTTCCGTGTGAGTATGGTGAGACTGAAACTGGTTGCCCAGAGAAGTTGTGGATACCCCATCTCTCGAAGTCTTCCAAGCCAGGCTGGATGGAGCTTTGAGTATCATAGTCTCTACCCATGGCAGGGGTACCAGGTACATCACATGATAGTTTCTCTGTATTGCTGTAGTGGTCACAGGTAGACCTTGATGTGTCTTGATTACATATAGTCCTGACTTTATAACTCGGTATTCCTTAAACAGAGAGCTGAAGATTTCCCTTCTGCCTTGAAGTCAAAGGTCAGCAAGAAGCTAAGGTGACTGACTGCCCTCAATCCCTCCTAGATGCCTAAGGGAAGGAGATGTGCTGGAAGCACACAAGGGACAAAAGCATTTTGGGATGTCAGGGGTCCTGCTGATGCAGCTATAGTCATAGCTATACATTAGATATTCAAAAGTTTCAGGAGCTCCTCTAAATTGTGCTGAGAGTTGAACCATTCCTAACTGTAAGGACTGGAAGGAGGGAATAGTTCCTCAAGGTGATTTTACAGTCTTTGTTACTCTCATACTACACTACTGCTTTCAGAAAGGATTGGTTGTCTTTGCTGGTCTAATTTTTGAAGGTCTTTTCAAGTTGGTGTATCTTGTAACCTGGTTTATAGAAGGGAGTGGGAAACAGGGGGGAAAAATTGATTACTTTAGGTTTTCTAGTGTTTTTTATACCAATTAGGAATCAGTAAAAAAGACTGAGGCTTCAGCATCACCACCACATTGAGTAGAATGTTTTCCACTTCCATCTGTTCTTTTTTGCAGTGGGAGAAGAGGCAGACAGAAAGTGGTGGAAAACATGAAATGGATCATTGCCTTTTCCTTTGTTCACCTCTAGGTACCCATGTCTCTCTGCTGCAGCTGAATCATGTGCATGCTTGACAGACATATGAGGGCTGAAGACTTTATCTTGGTGAATCCTGTGAAATGCTGAATGTCTGTAAAGCTGCTGTCAGAAGGAGATGCAGTTCCTTATTAATGAGCATGTTGTCTGCATGTTTCCTTCCCCACATTACCTTGCATGACTCTCTGGCTTCAAGCAACCCATGCAAAAGCTATTTTTACTGTGTCAGATTCTTACTCACTTTCCCTGGATGTTTTCCAAAAACTCAGCCAATAAATGGCCAGTCCTTCCCTCTTTCAAAGACTTTAATATACTTTATATCCTCCTGCTAATCTAAAACTCTAGAAGCTGAGATCTCGTGGGGAGGATTGCATATGAGATTTCTCATATCATCAGCCTTAGCCCTCACTGCGGGAGTTTGATGCTACTGTCATGTTTATTAGCACACTCACAACTGAGTCCCATCATTTCTAATAAATTCAGGACATAATATGAAGCTGAGGGTCTCTACCTCTCCCCTGCTCTTGTAATTTAGAGGAAAACACACACCTGAATTTTTTCACAGTTGTGGAAAAAAACCTACAAAGGCTGGTTGGAACCTCCTGTTTTTTGGATGAGGTGATTTTACATATTGATCATCACAGAAATCACCTTTTTATTTAAGTCTCTTTCTTCTGAACTTGCACGCTAGGTTTCCATACAATACTTGACTGCAGCATACTGTGGAAGTATATCCATCACAAATACCTTCTAGAAGAAGATTAGAAATTTTTTCTAACTAGAACCCCTCAAAAATGTTATAAATTTGTAAGTAACAAGTAATATGTTTTAAAGGTATTGATTTACAGGAATACACATTGCATCTATGTGTCTATAAGCCTATATTTATGAATATTTTATACAAAGACTTAAAAATATGTAAAAGACATTTGCTTATATATAATACATATGTAATATATATAATAATAAACAACCTTTCACCTCTAAATAACCCATTACATGAAATAGGATTTTACATAACTATATGGTATATAGTCACTTCTGAAAAAATTAAAATGTATACCAATTTTTTTTTGAGATATGAATTCCTGGTTTATAGATTTCATCACTGATTTCAGTTTCTAATGTTTCTATTCTATTCAAACATACTTTTAATGTTTTGTAGTGCATGGCCTTTTTTCTTTTTTTTTTTTTTTTTTTTTTTGTGAAAATTTTCTCAGAACTACGTAAGACAAACTAGTTCCTGCAAGTTAGAAGAAAAAAACCCAAAAAACCCCATCGAATTAACAAGAAACCCACAGCACTTCTGCTGTAGGTATTTGTGCGATATTAAAGGTGCAGATGGCTGGAAGAGCTTTATATCTTAAGGAGAAGATAATATAAGCTGTGCATTACAAGGCAAGTCCTTTAGTCAGCAGTTGGAACTACCAATAGCCTCAGCCAAGGGCAACATTTATATTGCACCATTGAGTTTTGCATTATTGTGTCATGCTCTTGCTCCTGTAGACTCTCAATGGTTCACAACAAAATGCAATTTGATCCCACTTCTCTGTAAAAGCAGGTGTGTCCCTTTGTATGTTTTGTTGTCCGTGGTTTCAAGCAATGCTTCCAACCAGAGAGCCAAAAATGTTATCTGACTCCTCTCAGCACCTGGCCATTTTTCTTATGCTCTCAGGAAGCCTGTTTAGCTCTTGCTGTCGAGCTTGCACATGCATAACTAAGTGTGCTCTTTATCTGCAGTTCACGTAGTAATCCTAGCGTCTGATTTGCACCTTTGTGACAGCAGTTGCTGTACCTTGTACAACAGCAGTTTGCTACAGGTAACATTCAAGTATACTTCACCTCATGAGTTTTTACAAAAGCACCTGATCTGTACTTAAACCAAAGAAAACTGGTTTTGCCAAGGTTTTGGGAGTTTTTTTTGGTTGATTGGTTGTGTTGTTTTTTTTTTAAGTATGTACAAGAAAACTGCTTCTTGGCTGCTTGATTAGCTGCCCTTTGACCATTAAGCAACTGCTGAAAAACACATCGGTGATCTCCTAAAACATTTACACAGTGGTATGAACTGTAAATAGACAACAGAACAGATGTTGGAAGGTCATTGTAGAACCAGAAATGATGTATCTATAGATTCAACGTGTTAGTCTGATTCCCCCTAGATTATTAAACAAGGAAAGAGCAAATGTTTGGACCAGCCTTTTGCCTGCTGTTCATGCAGTGTGTAGCACAACAGGATGCTAGTCCTTCAAAAAGCAATAATTGATCATAACTCCATCTCTGTGCCTGAGATAGGTTTAAGCAGTAATTGCTACATCAATGTCAAATGATTTACAAATGTTAAAATCAAAAGGGAATGAAGACCCGTGTCCCTATCTGTGCTACCAGAAGAATAATTGTTGTCAGTAGCTCCAATGATGGGAAAGGGCAGAGCTCACTTTTTTGGTCCTGCCTTAAAAACTTGATTATGCTTCACTGGTAGGTACTGCATGCTGATGGCAGTCATTTTTCTTCCAACTTGGCCACTGCAGCTGCCCTTGTAAAAAACAAACAAACAAACAACACAATCTCATTATAGTTTCAGCAATGTTCTTGGTGAACAACAACAACAACAAATCTCAAAGGGGGCATCTCCTCTGATATTCCAGCAGGGCTGCAATAGGAGAACCATTGCTCTTGTTTGGATTACACTTTGCCTCCTTAAAGAGACAGAGTGACAATGTTGATTTGGAGAGAAAGTGTGAAGGTGTTAGCGTGGAATTGATTGCTGGGAATACTGGCAATGCTACAACGCTTCTCAGCTGAGGCTTGGACTCTCCCACAGATGCTCAGGCCAGCAACACTGTCTGCTTAGTGATGAAATGGCCATGACACTGAGGGCACAATCAGAGGCTGATGGTGATTAGAAACATGCACAATACTTACTCGTGCCTGCCTTTGTCTTTCTGACTTGCCATGCAGCCTGTTGTCTTGTGAGCTTCACGACCTTCGTCATCTCTGTTCTTGACAGCACATCTGTTTCATGAGTGGGAACACATCCTCCCTCCTTCCTGTTGACTTTAGTGTATGTAGGAAATAGTATCTTAGAATGCATCTGGAATAGGCTTAATCATTCTCCTCACTCCCATAGGTGTCAAAGTAATACAATTTACTCATTTCCAGAAAGCAGCTCCTCCCTTGTGTTGGTGAGGCTGGAGAATCAAGCCAATCTAATTAACTATGTACTAATTTATCAGTTTTGGTGGTTAAACTACCCACTTCTTAGCTATGAATTTTAAACTAGATACAAATGAATTAATGTCTGAACAGTAAATACTGCTGAAACTGCTTCAGTCTGAGGTCTTTGTCTTAAAAAAAAAAAAAAAAAAAGAAGCAAATATTTTTGTTTGTGCAAGATCTAAAGTGACTGCAGAAGTAGAAAGAGATCTCCCCCCACACCCTCCTCAGGTCCAGAAGACCCAGAGACCGTGTGGTGAGGGAGACCTGTGGGCACTGCAAGATCAAGCAGAGGGCAGCTCTGGGCTTTAGAGAAGGCAGACAGCTGGAGGGATGGCTCCTCTCGTGAGAAACACATTTCAAAAAGCCCTTGCTTCCTGCTAATTAACTAAAACTGAAATTATTCCCTGACCCACTGGAGTTCAATTTCTTTTTGAGACTTCTTCCTAAAAGTCAACAGAATTACAGATGGGTGGCTGCTCACTGAAACATGATGATATTTCTACCCCCAAGGTTAAGCCACATTTTTTCTGGATGCACTTCTAACTCACAGAGTCTATTAGACAAGTTGTCCTAGTGTAACTAAAGCAATTGGGTTACATAATGCATATCCTTAGACACTGAAACCAGTTTAAAATGATGTTTACATTGACTGACTTCAAAGGGTAAGTTTCAGCTCACTGGATGAAAGTGAAAATTTAACTAGTGTGAGTAACTCTCTATCAAATGTTCACATTCTGTTATCTAGGTTAAAATTACATTTACTTTGTTGCTCTGCAGCAGTATTTCTGGCTTGGAAAGCCTCTCTAATCCTTAGGATTCATAATCACTGAGGTCTGAGGGCTTTGATTCAGATCAGACAGTGCTTTACTAAGTGGGTAGAAATGAACAGAAGCAGAATAGTTATCCTTATAATAACATTTTCCTCCAAATACCTAGTTCTACTTCTAGATTACTTCATTGAATCTATTTATACTCTTCCTCACATTCTATATGCAGTCTATCAAAAGTGATAATTTTCAAGTTTTGTCTATTTGCAGGTACATGGAGCTCATTGTTCTGTATAAAATAATCCTTTCCATTACATTTCTGTGTCTTATTGCCAGTAGGACAGAATTCTTCCTTGATATTCAATGTTTTTATTTACATCCTTCTACTTATCTCTGTACATCCATGTATAGTATGGTGTAATAAGTATAAATCATGAAAAACACCATCAAAGTGACTAGGCAACTGGTACTCTTGTGGTGCCATGCTTCTTTCTGCACCATATCCTGTACTTGATGTTGCTCTCTTTCATCGCCTCATCCATAGCCATCTCTTCCTCTAGGACAGTCTCTTCTTCCTCTGCACTGGAGCAAATCAGATCTGCTAGACTTACAGGGGCAATATAGAGCCCTTGGTTCCAGGCAGAAAATGGTTAAAATGGGGGACACTAGAATTAGGTGACACTTCAAGAAGTGTGCAAAAAGGGAAGTAACAGATGCGTCAACACTGTATTGTACTCCAGATTATATAATGGGAAAAAGCTACAATTTACTAGAGTTAATGGTTTAGTGAAGCACGAAATAATCCCATGTCACAAGAAATGCTACTAAACCCTTGTCTAACACACAGTAATTACTC
This sequence comes from Indicator indicator, assembly GCF_027791375.1. Taxonomy (NCBI): domain Eukaryota; kingdom Metazoa; phylum Chordata; class Aves; order Piciformes; family Indicatoridae; genus Indicator; species Indicator indicator. The sequence goes on from NC_072010.1 coordinate 13,012,147, forward strand.
TTTTTCCTGTTAGTTATCATGATGCATAAGGTATCTTCTTTCAAAATCAGCTACTTTTTTGTTTTTCAGAAAAATGGAAAATGTACTGAACAGAAGCTTGAATTATCTATTACTCTGAATCTCTCTCTCTCTTTTCCCCCCCAATGAAGCATGATTAGTAAATAAGTATTTCTTTTCCTGATAGCTCTGGAATTAAACCTGTCCTCTCCAAAAACTGAGTTATTACTGTGTTTTGCAACACGACTGACAAATGTGGTTTTTTTTCTTACCTACCTTCAGCATCGATAAAATAAGATTTTACTCTAGACTAATACTTTGGGCTGTCTAAATAGTCAATAGAAAGAGACAGGTTGTCTCACTTTACAACATAAATTCAAGATACGTGGGATCACAACTGTGAAAATGGATGCACATGACACAGCAGCAGTTGTAAGCACATAGATGAGTGTGTACACTAGGAATGTGTAACAGCAGAAGAGGGAAATCAACCTCACATTTCCAAAAGCCCTCCTTACTCCAGCGTTATTTGATTAATTCTGATTATGATTTCAGAATATGTGCAGTCTCATGGATTTGTTAGAGTGGCACCAAACTATCAATATCGTAAATCAAACCCAAGTTAACAAGCAAGACTTCTTTTGTTTATAAATCAGCTTCAGTTTGGAAATGACTTCACATTTAACTAGAGAAAGCATGCGAAACCTCCAGATTTCTGTTCGTTACTTCCAAGTGGTTCTACAATATAGCCAGAGTAAAGCATCATTTCAAATCTATTGACAGAGAAGGCATCAGCTTTATGCAGCTGTTTATTAGAGGAAATATACCCTTTAATCCTTATACTTGATAGCTGCTGAGCTCTGCTCTACTTATCTGTGCAGTGTTTTATACAAGGGTATTCCTGCTTGCCATTGCTGCATTGATTTCATCCTTTATTTCCTCTTTTTATTGAGCTCTTGAATTGCTTCATTTTTAAATATAAATTTCCATCTGAGTGTTCTTTGCAAGCTCTAAAAGGTGCCTTTTGTCACTGAAACACCTCTTACCTTCTGTATATATCTTCCATTTTTCAACCAGAGATATAAAAGTGAGGCAGATTAATCAGTCTCTAGATGTTGTTTTGCATGCATCTACTAGTGTTAGAAGATGCTAATTTCAGATTTTTGATAACTAGAGAGGTATACTAGAACAGTTCAGTACAAGCTTTTTTTCCTAAACTCTTTAATCTCACCTTTAGTTTTGGTTTCTGTTGAAGACGTAGCATGGCAGCAAGCAGAACTTTCAAGTAGCTCTGTGTATGTATTATTTTTGTCCCTGTTATTTGATTTATTTCCTGGGTTTCTGCATATTTCAAAGCTTTTAATGAGTTATATGGACCAACTCCCCTTTATTTTATTGGATTATTAGAGTCTTTCTCTGCCTTTCCCTGGGTTATTGCAAAACATAAGGAAAGACCATATCTCTGAACCAAACCCTCTCAAGCAAAACTCAGTGCTATGCTTAATATGTTTGTTTTGTTTTGAAAATTTGCAATTATTATGTTGTTGGCCTAGTATTCTTTTAATTGTGATTATTCTAAGAAACATTATCCTTTCAACAAAACAATATCTGCATACCTTCATGTCAGATACATGTCTTATCATAAAGAGAAATCTAATTCATCTGTGGTACTAGGTATAAGCTAATACAAAAGATTATTTGTGCCGTTTCACAATATGTCTTCAATTGTTGATTCATCTGAAATGTCTTATAATGTCCTTCACAATAGGAATGGCAACTGAAAAGAGATTCAAACAACACAGCTAATACTAAAATTGGGGCTGTTCAGTCTAGAGAAGAGAGGGCTCCGAGGTGACCTTATTGTGGCCTTTCAATATCTGAAGGGGGCCTACAAGAAAGCTGGGGAGGGACTTTTTAGGCTATCAGGTAGTGATAGGACTAGGGGGAATGGAATAAAGCTGGAAGTGGGGAGATTCAGACTGGACATGAGGAAGAAGTTCTTCCCCATGAGAATGGTGAGAGCCTGGAATGGGTTATCCAGGGAGGTGGTTGAGGCCCCATCCCTGGAGGTGTTTAAGGCCAGGCTGGATGAGGCTCTGGCCAGCCTGATGTAGTGTGAGGTGTCCCTGCCCATGGCAGAGGGGTTGGAACTAGATGATCCTTGTGGTCCCTTCCCACCCTGACTGATTCTATGATTCTATGATTCTAGGTATTTTGGGAAGAACACCTCACCTTGTAATGTTATACTTTTAAAATAAAAATTCTTAATAAAAAATGTTGATATTTCCTTATGGCGTGAACAAAGTTAATGACAAATTCTTGTTTTTCAGTGCCATAACCTCAGTAATTCTTGTCACATAGATTCTCTGGGAGACAAACAGCAGGAAAAAGAAGGTACAACTGTCTCTGTAACATGGGAATGAATACTGAGCTCCTAATGATAATTGGTACACAAGCACAGTACTTGATCCTATTGCTGGTATTTCAGCAAGTATGAGTTTTATTTAGGAGATCTGGTGTGAGGAAGGTGGCAGGATGAAGGGAGAAGGGACAGATTCTCAGTGATACAGAAATGCTGGTGAACCATAGCTGAAAGAGCATGGCCATTTCCACCCCACCTGCTTCATTTTCCCCCTTTTTTCCACCCAAATCCCAGAGCACCTGGGCTCTGTTGGAGTCTCCTCCCATCACCACCACCACCCACCCCAGGTGTGGCCACTTTGCCCTCCCTGCCCACTCCCCTTTTTAATCGCTCCCAGGAAAGGCTGAAGCCCTAAGCTGAGCCCATTTGGGCTGAGGAATCCTCTTCTCATCACTGGTGAGTCCCCATGGTGCACAGCGGGTAATTGGTGATGGGGGAACAAAGGCTGGGGGGTCTGGTGGCCCCCCAGTTAGCTAGGAATAATAACTGCTCCAATATCATCTCACGGGTGCTGGCTGGGTCTCCTTACTGGAGCTGAGCTCCTCTGTTGGGTATCTTGGCTGGTTGAGAGTCTTGCCCCAGGCTTTAGGGTGGTGCAAAAATGGTGGTGGTAGAGCAGGAGCTGTTTAGGTTGGGAGGAGCATGGTGGAGCAGGAGCTGCTGTGGACATTTCCTCATGAGGAATAAATAGTATGATTATGAGTCAAATTGATTCCCATGTTACTGTTGTACCAAAGCAGTACACACGTAAGGACAAAGGACTTCTGCTTAGAAGTAACTGAGATTTTTTTCTTAATTTACTTGTCCTACAAAAATTTGAGGGAGTTGCATAAAATCAAATAACTTTTATCTGATACTTGTTAGACAAATGGAAAATTTATTGATAGATCTGCTTTTAAAAGGGGTGACAAAAATAGGTACAGGCAGGAACTTATCATGAAAGTTGCTATGAGAAGGGTAAACCTTCTATGGGTTAAGTGTTTTGTGGAAATGATCCTCTAAGCTAAATCATATGTTTTTAATATCAGAAATGTGTTTTGTAGTTTAGCCTATCCACATTCAGAGCCTTGACAGGGCTCTGGGCTACCTGATTCAGTTGATGGTCCCCCTGCTGGTTGCAGAGGGGGTTGCACTAGATGACCTTTTGAGGTCCCTTCCAACCCAGACAATTCTATGATTCTAAAACTGTATGAAAGCTTGATTTCTAGGTTCATGCCCAGTGTTTTGACAGCTATATTCATCAATTAAATGTTCAGAGGTAGAAAACAACTTTAAGGAACAATAAACTAGGAAGAAGATATTCATCTTATCAGTGTTTAGATAGAGGAAGCTGGATGTAAGCCAAGATTTGAAATTTGAGATGAAAAAAAATAATGACAGGGAGTGATAAAGATTGTAAATCACATGCATTTACATGCCATCAGTCTTGTTGTACAGGAGGATTATACCATGATTGACAAGGCAGAAAGTAATAATTTATAAGAATCAAGATTTTGAAGTTAATAGAATTTTATCTGACTCACAAAAGGTACAGAATTGAAATCCTGAAATAACACCAGTGGAATATAATCATACAGAAAATGGATTTGAAGAAACTTAGGAACCCTGACTCTTCGCTCTCCTCTTCCACTGTAAATATTATTCCTGTATATGTCCTTGGTTCATTCATCAGTCAGCTGTGTATATTTCCTGAACAGGATTGTTGTCTTGTCTTTCATGTATTTTGTACTACTTATGTGTTTACCCTGTTTTGTTGAAACATGGTAAGTTCTTTTTCTTTCTAACTTCCCTGGATATACTAAAGAGAAGATCTTGCTGCAACTGTTCTTATCATGTACTTGTAAGTGGATGCAGGGCAAAGGCTGAGGCTCTCTAAAGGATTAGTTGAAGCAGGTGTTTACAAAACCATTTTCTTCCCTACTCTTTTATTACTGTACTGGCAGCAGTGATCCACAGGAACTGGATGTGATCTCTAGCAGGGAACTTGAAGCAGGTGTTTGTCATTATTTGCCATGGGTCTTCAAAGAACATGGACCATGATGTTATGGAATCATAGAACGGTCTGAGTTGAAAGATCATCTAGTTCCAATCTCATTGCCATGGCAGGGACACCTTCTACTAGATCATGTTGCTCAAGGCCCCATCCAGCTTGGCTTTCAACGGTTCCATGGTTGAAGCCTTCACACATGCAACCTCTTCCAGTGTCTCACCAACCTCATGTTGAAGAGTTTTTCCTTACCTTTAATCTAAATCTAGCTTCTTACGGTTTGAAACTGTTTCCTCTTTTCCTGTCACTGTATGTCTTTGTAAAACGTCCCTCTCCAGCTATCCTATAGGCTCCCTTTAAATACTGGAAGGATACTACAAGGTCTCCCCAGACTCTTCCCTTCTCCAGGCTGAACAACCTCAACTCTGCCTGTGCTCATAGCAGAGGTGCTCATGCCTCTGATCATCTTCACGGCCTTCCTCTGAACCTGCTTTAACAGTTGCATGTTCTTCTTGTGTTGGGGGTTCTGGAGCTGGACATAATACTTGAGATAGGATCACAGGATGTTAGGGTTTGGAAGGTACCTCTGTAGATCTGAGTCCACCCCCCCTGCCAGAGCAAGAATGAATCCAGATGCATCTTGAAAGTCTTCAGAGGAGACTCCGCAACCTCTCTGGGGAGCCTGTTCCAATGCTCTGTGACCATTACAGTGAAGAAGTTTTTAGTCATGTTGAGGTGGAACTTCCTGTGCTATGGTTTACATCCATTGCCCCTTGTCCTATCATGGGGCGGAAGTGAGACAAGCCTGTCCCTTCCTTCTTGACACCTGTGCAAGAGAGCCAAGAGCAAGGAGCAGAAGAACAAAAGAGCAAAGTTGTTCACAACTTTGGGTAGTATCTGTAATCTCCTCGAGGCTTGGATTTGCTCGATAGTAATGCTTAGTAAACACACCCATTAGCCTGCGGCAGACCATATGGCCAGAATATGCTCATAGTTGGAAGAAGCACAAGCATCCTACATGCTGGATGCGTGACCCTTGTTTACCCCAACAAGGCAGGTTGGTCTGTTTATGTGGTGCTTTGGACCTGGCCTAGGGGCCAGATGCCCACCGAAGCTGCTCCATCACTCCCCGTCTTAGACAAGGGAGAGGGGGAAAGTATAACAAAAGCCAGTAACAAGATTGAAGCAATTTTAATAATAAGCAAAGGCAGTAGATGGTGCGCAAGTGAAAGTTTAGAGAGATGTTAGTCTCTGCTTCCCATCAGCAGGATGATGGTCAGTCCTGGGAAGCAGGGCTCTCTAAGCTTGGTGGTTCCTTAGGAGGATAGACACCATGGATGAATCCTACACTACTTCCTTCGCTTCATTCTTATATTTGAGCTGACACCACATGGCATGGAATATCCCTTTGACCAGTCTGGGTCAGCTGGCTCAGCTGTGTCCCCTCCCAAGATCTTGCCCACCCCTCAGCGTGCTCTTGGGGCAGGGAGATGTTGAAAAGACACAGACTGGATACTTATTCAACAGCAGCCAAAACACTGCTGTATTGTCAACTACTGCTGCAAAACACAGCACTAGAAGGATGCTGTGAGGAGAATTAACTCCACCTCAGCCAAATCAAATACAGTTTACCCAGGCTTACTGATGCCTGGTCCTTTGTTTTTTTCAGCTCTGGACTGACTACCCACTCCAGAAGGGAGGGGGAAGGGGGATTTGTTTCGGCAATGTTTGGGGTGTAATTCTGGGCATATGCACCCTTCATCACAGCATTCTATTGTGTAACCAATTCCAAATCCATCTCATTGTATGTTCTTCTGTCGCAAATCTCCTGAGCTTGCCCAGAGGATGTTATGGGAGACAGTGTCAAAAGCCTTGCTAAGGTCAAGGTAGACTACATCCACTGGTCTCCCTGCATCTACCCATTCTGTTACATCACAGAATGCTATCAGATTAGCCAATCATGATTTTTCTCTTGGTAAATCCATGCTAACTACTCCTGATAACCTTATTCTCTTCCAAGTGCCTAGAGTGGACCTCCAGAATGAGCCACTCCATTGTTTTCCCAGGGATGGAAGTGAGGCTGACTGGTCTATAGTTTCCTGGAACCTCTTTCTTTTCCTTTTTGAAGACTAGAGTGACACTTGCTTTCCTCCAGTCTTCAGGCACCTCTCCTGTTTGCCGCAATTTTACAAAAATGACGGAGAGTGGTAGAGTCATACCAGCCAGCTCTTTCAACACTCTCGGGTACATCTTGGCCCATTGTGGTGGTTGGGCCCTGGCTGGGGGCCAAATGCCCACCAAAGCCACTCTATCACTCCCCTTCTTAGATGGACAAGGGAGAGGGGAAAATACAACAGAAACCAGCTAAAAGATAGAAGCAATTTAATAATAATAAGCAAAGCAATAGACCATGCAGAAGTGAAAGTAAAGAGAGCTGTTAATCTCTACTTCCCATCGGGAGACAGTGGTGCGGTTTCGGGAAGCAGGGTTCTCTATGCACAATGGTTCCTCTGGAAGACAAATGCCATGGATGAATAGCCTACACTTCTTTCTCTCACTTCATTCTTATGTCTGAGCTGATGTCATATGGCATGGAATACCCCTTTGGCCATTTGGGGTCAGCTGAGTCGGCTGTGTCCCCTCCCAAGATCAGCCCACCCCTCAGCATACACTTGGGGTGGGGAGATATTGGAAAAAACACAGCCTGGATGCTTGTTCAGCATCAGCTAAAACACTGGCGTATTATCAGTTACAGTACTGCAACATACAGCACTAAAAGGATGCTTTGAATAGGGTTAACTCCAGCTCAGCCAAACCAAATGCACCAATGGACTTGTGTATATTCAATATGTGTAACTGATCCCTAACCCAGTCTTCATTGCCTCATGGAGAGGCTTTCCCCCTCCAGGCTTTCTTTTCTTCATCCAGGGTCTGGAGTTCACAGGGGCTGGTCTTAGGAGTAAAGACTGAAGCAAAGAAGGTATTTAGTAACCCTGCCTTCTCTGCATCCTAAAATTATCAGGGCTGCCACCTCGTTCAGCAGTGGGCCCACACGTTCCTTCTACTACTGATATTTTTGAAGAAGCTCTTCTTGTTCTCTTTTACTAAATTCTAAGAAGGCTTTGGCCATCCTTGTTGCCTTCCTACATGCCGTGACAACTTCTCTATATTTCTCCCAAGTGACAAGACCCATGGGGTCTCAGATGAGTGGAATAGAGAAGGAGGATCGTCTCTCTCAACCTGCTGCCCACATTTCTTTTGATGCAGCCCAGGATATGGCTTGCTTTTTGGGCTGCAAGAACACATTACGAACTCAGGTTTAGCTTCTCATCAACCAACAACCCCAAGTCCTTCTCCCCAGGACTGCTCTCCATTATCTACCCAGCCTGTAATTGCACTTGCAATTGCCCTGATTTGAAGGAATTGATTTAAGGACCAGAACTCCAGACAGTGTCTTACTGATAGGAGATGCTTTAACCCTGATGGGTGGTAAACCCTGGGAACAGAGTGCAGCTGTGTAGAAAACATAGATAGGTTGACTCCCACTGGTCACTGTGACCTAAGGGAGTTATGCAGGGACCTGATAACAGGAACTCGGTAAAAGTTGTAACATTGAAGATGCAGAATTATGGAATCCTTTGTCTCTTGCCTGACGCTTGCTTAAGCCTTGGAAGAATATATGTGTTTGCGTGGTCCTTTCTCTCTGTAGCCAATTATGAATTTACAACTGTAGCTTGGACATAGTAATTACCAATTACAAGCTGCCTTCTGATATTATGTTAACCTATATAAAGAAAAAGCTTTGTACAATGAAGTGACGCTGAGCTTGCATCAGGCTTTGTCCCGTCTCTCGCATCGCAGAATAATGGTGACCCCTGATGTGATGGGGGTGAGAAGCCACTAATCTGTGATCCTGTTGCGAGTCCCACAGAATGTTGAATGAGCTGCTGAAAGGAAGCAGAGATGGCGGCCGGCACAAACCATCCCTCCAGGGAGTGAGGTGAACTGTGGGAAACTGAAATGGGGAATCAAGAGTTGTCCCCAGAGAGAGACGTATATGAACTAATGAATGCACTCCTTAAAAAGCATGGCAAAGTTATTTCTGGCCATGATCTGAAAATAACGCTGAAGTGGGGGCAAGAAAAAATCCCGACACTTACAGCATGGGCAGCAGGAGGAGATGGCCCCTGGCTGGGCCATCACGAGTCTCAGAGCGGCAGTGCCAGCCACAGCAGGGAGCCAAGCGGTGACCCCTGCGCTGGCTCTGGCTTGTCCTGTGGAGGAGGCGGCGGCTGTGGCTCCCATCGCTCTTGTATATCAGCAGCAGTAGCGTTTACAGACCTTGATTCTTTAAAAAAAGTCACAATTTTTTCATAAAAAATTAGTGAAAAAGCAACTTTGGAGCTGAGGGCAGTGCTCATGCAGTTGGAACCTTCACTTCGAAGCTTGAAAATCTGCACACTTCTGAAGACAACAGCGTGTGAACAACGAAAAGAAAAAAGTGTCTTCTCTACTGCCGTTTGCCCCTCCCCCTCTCTTCTCCCCCCTTCCTTCTCTCTCCTTATCTCACTCCCTTGTTTTGCAGCTGCTTATGGTCTGCAGAAACCTATGTTCTGATTTTAAAGTAACAGTGTTAAGTTTTGTTGAGAAAGGTATTTCACCATTTCATGAATGCAACCGATATCTATGTATTGCTTTTATCATTACTTCTGATTGTAAGGGATTTGAGCTTAAGTTTTTAGTGATTGTGTTAAAGTATGTTTCCTAATCAACAAGCATTACACCATATAAGTGCTACTGGTTTTATGAATTTATAGGTTAAGGTTTCTTTTTTCCCATCCTCATTGTCTGCCTGCAGGTGTTTTCCTTATTTGTGGGGATAGAGCCTGGCCAGCTCTGCCCTCATGAATCAGAGGAGGACTTTGCAGTCTAGGTCATTTAACCATTTCTGGCTGGCTTCGTAGTCTTGTTAAAACAATTATTTATGCTTTTGCTGTTTTGCTTTTTTTATTGCTTTTGTTACCCTGTATATTGCAATGTCTACAAGGCTTAATCAATCAATCTAAGAGAATCCTTATTGTTCAACAGGAAGGGGGAAATGAAGGAATTGATTTAGGGACCAGAACTCCAGACAGTGCCTTACTGATAGAAGGAGATGCTTTAACCCTGATGGGCAGTAAACCCTGGGAACAGAGTGCAGCTATGTAGAAAGGAAAACATAGATAGGTCACAGTGACCAGTGGGAGTCAACCTAAGGGAGTTATGCAGGGACCTGATAACAGGAACTCGGTAAAAGTTGTAACATTGAAGATGCAGAATTATGGAATCCTTTGTCTCTTGCCTGACGCTTGCTTAAGCCTTGGAAGAATATGTGTTCCTGTGATCCTTTCTCTGTAGCCAATCATGAATTTACAACTGTAGCTTGGACATAGTAATGACCAATTACAAGCTGCTTTCTGATATTATGTTAACCTATATAAAGAAAAAGCTTTGTACAATAAAGTGACACTTTGCTTGTATCAGACTTTGCCCCGTCTCTCGCATCGTGGCACTGACTCACATGCAGGACATTTCACTTGGCTTTGTGAAGTTGGCATCGGTCCCGTTCTCAAGCCTGTGAAAGTCCCTCTGGATAGTGTCCCTTCCCTCCAGCATATTTACCCCATTACAGAGCTTGGTGTCGTTGGCAAACTTGCTAAGGGTGTATTCAGTGACACTGTTCATGTCACCAACAAAGATGTTAAACAGCACAGGTCCCAGCACTGACCACTCATTACTTGTCTCCGCTTAGACACTGAGTCATTAACCATCTTTTTTTCAGAGTAATCATCAGGCTGACTCCTTACCCACTGAGTGGTCTGTCTATGAATCCATGTTGTTCAAATTTAGAGAGCAGGATGTTGGGGGGGGGACAGCGTCCAACACTTCTCACAAGTCCAGGTGCACAGCAGCAGTTGCTCTTTCCTTGTCAACCAGTGCTGTTATTTAGTCATAGAAAGCCACCAAACTTGTCAGGCATGGTTTGCCCTTGGTGACACCACACTGGCTGCCACCAATCACCTTCTTGTTTTCCATATGAAGCTGATCTGCTCCATGATCTTGCCAGGCACAGAAGCGTGGCCCCTGTGAGGACCAGGGCATGGGAATGCAAGGCCACTTCTATCCATCTATAGAGGGCCTCATCCTTTCTCTCTTCCTGGTCAGACAGCCTGTAGCAGGCTTGCATTAAAATATCATCTATCCCTTCTCTGCCTTGATTTCTGACCCACAAGCTCTGTCATCTCCTCATCCATCCCCAGGTTGAGCTCCATTGACTCCAGATGCTCATTGGCATAGAGGGTGACACCTGTTCCAAGTCTCCCCTGCGTGTCCTTCCTACGAGGCTAGTAACCCTTCATCCCAACACTCCAGTAATAGGAGACACATCTCAGTGATGCCAATAACAGTCTTGCAAGTATGCTCATGTCTCCATTTCCTCTTGTTTGTTCTTCATGTTACCTGTATTAGCATAGAAATGTTTAAGTTTGCCCCTGTTGTCAACCTTAGTTTAAGGCCCTTCACTAATTTGGCAAACCTTTGGCCAAAGACATTCTTTTCTTTCTCTGATATTTGGACTCCACCAGCTCCCGAGTGACCAGGTTTGTCAAAGTAATTCCCATGGTCTTTGTAACCAAACCCTGTTTGTGACACCACTCACAAAGCCATTTGTTGCTTTGTCAGATTCAGCTGACCCAATGTGGCAGTTTAGGCTGGGTGCCCCCTGCCACTGCCACATAAATTACACTTCTGCTGTCCTGGGTGGACACAGGACACGGTGTATTTCTACCCATAAATCCTGCGCCCTATAAATCCATCTGCAAAGTCATTCTCTTCCTCTTTCTTCCCTCTCTGCCCCCGTGGGAGATGCTCTCTCTTATCGGGTAATGGGGGGGGAGTATCTCAAGGCCTCTTAGGCCTGACTAGGTCTAATGCCAGGAAGAGAATGGAGGGGGGGCAGTCTCAGACCTGGCCAGCCTGAGACTTGCCTAGCAGTGGGGGGAGGGGGGGAAGAAAGAGCCCTGAGGGTTTGGGTAGACCCTCAGGTGGGAGAAGGGAAGGATTGGAAGCCTCTGGGAATTGTGTAAGGGACTCTGTATGCTTTAGGATGTTCTTTGCCACTATGCTGTGTAGTTTTTCTGTAGTTTCACCAATTGCTTTTCCATTTAAACTCTCCATCACTCTCCAATCCGTTTGTGTGTGTCATTCTTTTGTCCCTTTCAGGGCAAGAGATGTTCTGGCTGACCTCAAACCAGCACACCCATTCAATCTCTTTCCCCTTGACCAGGATTGATGAAAAGACTGCATACACTCCAGAGTCCTACAGTCCTGTAGTCAGAAAAGAGTCACATACTACTAGCATCCTTTGCTTTTTCTTAGTTGCACTGGTTGCTGTATGGGGAGCAGATCAGGCTGCCTTAGCGAGCTCCAGTGTCTCGGCTGATGCAATGTCTTGCTTCTTCAGTCTGCAGATCAGTGCAGTGTTTCTGCAAGGACACTTCAGGCTTTGATGGAGGTCTCTTTCTTCTGCTGGTTCTTGCAGTTGCAAACTTCCACTCCTCTCATTGTTAGAATAATAGAATCATAGAATGATTTAGGTTGAAAGGTTGGCTGCTGTTGTATTCTGGGGTATTTGACCATATGGCTGTGAGCTGTGGTTGCTCAGCAGACTGTGCTTGGATCAAGCGATCTAACTCCTCTTCTGCCTCCCTGATGTTATGCAGCCTACTCACTGCCTCTGTCAGCTCAGCTGCCTGCTGCAGGATGTCCTTTACCTAAGCACACCTTATCTAGCCTATGACGTTTTTCCTTCTTCTCCTATTTCTTTTTGTAATTACATTCTAGTCAAAACTATGGTCTATGGTTGGGAATCCTTGATTTTATTCTGCATATCCAAATCCTGTTGCTTCTGAGAGGAATTCAGTGCTTGCTCTGTAGTGTGCATGTTAGCTGTGTACCTGTAGATTTTCTTAGAATCAATAGCCAGTTAAGTTTTGCATTCATTATCATGTGAAAGTTATAAACATGTTAAGATGTTGCACAGCACTGTGGACTTGTTTGGCATATAATGATTTTTGTTGTGCTTCCCCAGATCTTTATCTGTGCATCCTAACTAATCGTGTTCAGATTCCTGTATGCCATGTACACTCTGCATGTGCCACCTGCTTTCCCTTGAAATGTGGTTTCGAAATGATAATTTTAAATCTCTGTTTTGAAAAGTTCTTCTCTGCAGTGACTAGAAAAATTAGGTGTGCATGGCTTTCTGCTACATGCTGTAATCTGTCGTGCCATACTGAACAAGAATCTGTATTGAGATACAGACATTGAGACTTATGAACACAGAAGGCTAAAAGAAAATTCATAGCGCTTTTCTTAGACATTTGTATTTGTGGTTCCTCATTTTCCCACTGCTCATTGGCATAATGAATCTTTAACAAATATTTATCATTTCTACTGTTACTATGCTCTCAGCAAAGTAGCTCAGCTAATTAAAGACAAAACCAAGCAAGGAATCAGAAGCTCATATCCTTCCTCTGCCCTTGATCTCTTACACGCATTTTGACATCTTGGTTTTTCCATTCTTCTGTTCCTTTATTTGACATACCACAGGGTGATTATAATAGAATGAAATGTATCAACAAATAGGGTACACACACAAAAACCTTTCCCAAATCATGTCCTCAATAGTCAGGAAGGCTGATGAAAAGGTAAGTATTTAAACAACATCAGCTTGGACATTTTTTTTTTTTTCCTTTCTGGACAGAAGTCCAGAAGTTTTAGACATTCAGAGACTCTGGTAATGAAGACATTAGCAACATCAAAGAGTGACAGAGTCATTGCTTCTGCTGTTGTGGGTGTAGGACAGGATGCCATCATTAAATAAAGTTTTTAACATCAAGTTTGAAAGTAGTAACAGTTCACACAATTAATCTGTTGACTCAGTGAATTGCATCTTTTTAAGTTTCCCCAGCTTTGACACATTATGGAGTGACTTTATGTCCTACTGTTTTCACATTCTTGTTGATATCTTGAATTAAGCAGGCATCTGTTATTCCAGTGAATTCAGATAGCTGTCTTAATATGGTTGTTTTCAACACTGCAGTGTGTTCTGATTATTCTTTATATTGGAAAAAAAAAAAAAGAAAAAAAGAAGCAAGCATTCAATTCTATTCCTTTTTTTTCTTTGTCACAAAGGAAAACTATTTGTTCCATTCTACTCTTTCTCTTATGATTCAGTTGGATTTACCTACCAATAGCTTCTATCAAGGCTTCTCCTTGTCTAATATGGTATATTTTATATGAAAATTTATTTTCCCACAAAACTTGCAACCCTAACTTATCCTTTAAATATGCTCTTTTAAATGGCATTCTTCAACAGGATGGTTTCTTTTCCACGTCCAGCATGACTTATAGCTTTTAACTCTTAGTTCACACTTAAAGAAACAAAATGGTTTTTGTGAGATTTATGGGTACAAATTTGGAGTAGTTCTATATAAATTAATGGACTTGCTTCAAATTTACTCTGTGTAATGACAGGACACTTTCTAAACATGCGTAAAACTCTTGTATCTGTGCAGCTGTCAGGGGAGTAATGCTGAACCCTGATGTATTAATGTGATTGATAAAGTTGGAACACATTGATAGTTTCCTATAAAGCTGGCAGCCAGCTATTAGTGGTGTCCCCCAGGGATCAGTGTTGAGCCCAATCCTGTTCAATATCTTTATTGATGATCTGGATGATGAGATAGGGTCCACCATTAGTAAGTCTGCAGACAACACCAAGTTGGGAGCAGGTGTTGATCTGTTGGAGGGTAGGAGGGCTCTGCAGAGGGACCTTGACAGGCTGGATCCTGAGGCAGGCTGGGCAGAGACCAGCACGATGTCATTCAACAAGTCCAAGTGTCAGGTTCTGCACTTTGACCACAACAACCCCACGCAGCACTATATGCTGGGGTCAGAGTGGCTGGAGAGCAGCCAGGCAGAAAGAGACCTGGGGGTACTGGTTGACAGTAGGCTGAACATGAGCCAGCAGTGTGCCCGAGTGGTGAAGAAGGCCAATGGCATCCTGGCCTGCATCAGAAATAGTGTGGCCAGCAGGAGCAGGGAAGTCATTCTGCCCCTGTACTCAGCACTGGTTAGACCACACCTTGAGTACTGTGAGCCCTCAATTTAAGAAGGACATTGAGATACTTGAACTTGTCAAGAGGAGGGCAACAAGGCTGGTGAGAGTTCTCGAGCACAAGCCCTATGAGGAGAGGTTGAGGGAGCTGGGGTTGTTTAGCCTGGAGAAGAAGAGGCTCAGGGGAGACCTTGTTGCTGTCTATAACTGCCTGAAGGGAGGTTGTAGCCAGGTGGAAGTTGGTCTGTTCTCCCAGGCAACCAGTGACAGAACAAGAGGACACAGTCTCAAGCTGTGCCAGGGGAAGTTTAGGCTTGAGGTGAGGAGAAAGTTCTTCACAGAAAGAGTAATTGGCCAGTGGAAAAGGCTGCTCAGGGAGGTGGTGGAATCGCCATCCCTGTAGGTGTTCGAAAAAAGATTGGATGTGGCACTTGGAGCCATGGTTTAATTGTCAGGAGGTGTTAGGTATTAGGTAATAGGTTGAACTTGATGATCTCTGAGGTCTTTTCCAACCTGGTTGATTCTATGATTCTTTGTTTTGTGTCTTTTAATCAGTACTGTTTGGAGTAACTTATATCTTTATGGAAATCAAAACAGTGTATTTTCCTTCAAGTTTCTGTGTGGCCCAAGACTTTAACACTGTTAAATTTTAAACAAGTTCCAAGATACAGACCAAAATAAATACTCCTGGGTCATCTGTTTTAATTCTGGCGCCCCTCACCAAATGGTAACGCAAATTATATCCGTAGGTTACATGTGATGTACAGTCATCATCTCCCTGCAGCTGAGATCAGAATTAGACCTTTATACTCCTTGCCAACAGGCAGTTAATGAAGTGAACCCATTTCACATACTTACCTAATCACAGTTTCTAACACCCTGTCACAGAAGATGTATCAGACCAAAATGTGATTCTGTTAATGGAACCATTTGTGATGTAATTGAGGCTTTCTATAAAACACTCTGAGTATCACTGTGGAGATAATATGCAAAATGCTTCCCTAATATAGTTATGTTTGCCAAGCTGTTAGATTTGGCAGTGACATTGGTGTTTAGTGATGCTACGAAACTGCTCCAATTCAGCCTCTTTCTCCTAAAACATATTTTTTGATGTGCTATCTCAAGTTAATAGAGAATTATCTGCACCCAGAGAGAAAATTTTAAAAGCCTGATCTCCTGATTTACTGGATATATAGTGTGACAGGCTTCTGATTGTTATGGAGATGTCGCATTTCTAATCAGTTTTTGGGTTGCAAGAAGAAAATTTTGAGAAAAGCTGCACAAAGCTGTTGGCAGCAATGCTAATTAATACACTTTACAGAGATCAAATGGAAGTTTTTTTCAACTAGCTTCACAAGTTAGGGATTTTTTTTTTCTTTTGGAAATTCTTACCATTTACATAACATACTTTAGGTACCTCTTTGTGGAGAGGTGAGAGGAAGCATTTACTCAAATTAGATTACTTAATACATATATATTTATTTCTAATGCATGTTTAGAAAGATTGTTCTGATGCGTATATTTAATTTATAAGAATATAGTTTCCTTTTAAGGAGTACATGAAAAAATATTGCTAAGGATGAATTTGTGCCATCCATAATTTTATATTTCACCTGAATTTTACTTACAAACTTCTGGGAGCTTCTCCCTCCTTGTTACTGTCCACTGAGTTTAGTGGACTTTTTTTAGCCTGACTCTTTCCTTCAAATAGTCTATTCCACTAAAAGAACACAATATATATTACTCTATATCATCTGATAAGTAAATCTGGCAATGCTGTACCACTGTCTGGACTGGTCCTTACGTGGTTTGAATCATACTTGGATCTCTTGTTGGTTTAGAGCATACTCATAGCATAATTACAATCAGGTCTCAACAGAAATTTAAATGGGAATGAAGAAAAATTTAGAACTGAATATCACTGTTGTCTGGTTAGAGCACAAAGCGTATTTAATTAACATGAAGTTGCTTATACTTAACTCAATATACTATTTTATGCAATATTTAGCACAGATTACTTCCAGCAGGGTTGTACTTCTGATATTGCATCTTGTAGGAAGTGGAAGAGAAAGAAAATACTAGATAGACATTAGTCACTTTGCATATACTACACTACATTAGTCACTAATGCACATACTACAGTCACACATGTGAGAATCTGCACAGGATGGAAAAGGTGTCACTGCCAGAAACCCTTTGCCCTTTAATCCCTTGATGGGGGGAGGCATTGTCTACATAACCAGAAATGAGAACTGTTTGAAATCAAGTTGTATATACAGCTATTTTTCAAATGAATATTGTTAAATATTTACTGATTAGCCAAAATATGTATCCTTAAATCATGTTATTCTAACTGATGCCATTTAAAATATTTTCTTCTCTTTTTTCTCACAGTAGAGTTGTATAAGCTTCTCATAATTTTTATTTTACAAAATGTAACAATACGCTCAAATTAATGCAAGCTAAGAGTTTAAGTTGAAAAAAAATGTGTAACCTTTGATCCAGATCTAGCCATAAAGAGTCTCATTAGAGGACTAAAGATTGTGAAAAACTGATGCTGTACACTATGTTGAGAAAAAAAAAACATGCAAGTTTGATGAAATCTACTTTTATGCTTGCCCCAGTAGCATATTTTCTCAAACTTGACTGGAATATACAAAAAAATCTTTTCCACCAAAGGAATTCTCTCTAGAAACTACATAAATGAAAACATCAAGCTTAGCACAGATTTAAGACGTGTGCGATGTATGTGATTTACAGGATTGAAGGAAAGGCTACAAATAATAAAAGATTAGAATCCATTTATTCCCAAAGGATAGAGGTGGACTGTAGATAGAGAAGACTTTCTTAGTTTTTTCATTCTATGTGTATGTTTTCTTGATGAGAAGTGATTTTGCACTTTGGGTGACAGAAAGGCCACACTCGTATGCAGCTGCAAAGTAATAGGGCTTAGCTGATCTGTCCTGCAGGATTAGTTCACTTGGTATCTATTCTATGTTAAAGTCACAGTGAACATATGACAGAAATAGCCTTAAGGATCTGGAAAAGTGTGGCCAGGAGGTCAAGGGAGGTGATTCTCCCCCTCTACTCTGCTCTGGTGAGACCCCACCTGGAGTACCACATCCAGTTCTGGAGACTCTATTACAAGAGGGATATGGACATGCTGGAACATGTCCAGAGAAGGGCCACCAGGATAATCAGAGGGCTGGAGCACCTTTCCTGTGAGGACAGTCTTGAAAGAGTTGGGGCTGTTCAGTCTGGAGAAAAGAAGGCTCCGAGGAGACCTTATTGTGGCCTTCCAGAATATGAAGGGGGCCTACAAGAAAGCTGGGGAGGGACTTTTTAGGCTATCAGGTAGTGATAGGACTAGGGGGAATGGAATAAAGCTGGAAGTGGGGAGATTCAGACTGGATGTAAGGAAGAAGTTCTTCCCCATGAGAGTGGTGAGAGCCTGGAATGGGTTGTCCAGGGAGGTGGTTGAGGCCCCATCCCTGGAGGTGTTTAAGGCCAGGCTGGATGAGGCTCTGGCCAGCCTGATGTAGTGTGAGGTGTCCCTGCCCATGGCAGGGGGGTTGGAACTAGACGATCCTTGTGGTCCCTTCCAACCCTGACTGATTCTATGATTCTATGATCTAGTCGGATGCAAGCCAACATGATTCAAGACTCTAGAAATGCCTGACAGCCCTCATCAAAACCCTTATTGTTAAGTACTCTATCTTTCCTTGGGTTGCTTATGATTTGATTTTACCACCATAAGCCACTAAATATAGTGCCGGTATGTTCATTCTTTCTGTCCTCTTTCTAGCATAGTCATTATTCACTTCTACCATTTAACCCATTCACCACTCACGTGAACTGACCACTCAGGTGACAGAACCCTTGAGAAAGTTTCTAGAAAAGAGGAAAAGTGCAATTGAGCAGGCACTTGTCTGCACTCACACACGTGTGTGTGTGTGTGTGTGTTCACAGCAGCCTACTCGTGACTCTTGCTTCATGCATGTGCATTTGTAGGTAAAAAGAATGCTGCTGCTTAATCTAATGGAAGATGTCTCTGCCCATGGCAGTGGGGGTGGGAACTAAATAATTTTTATGATTCTTTGATTTTCTGTAAAATTCTTGAGGAAGGATCCTGTCCCTCTGTCCTGTGGGATTGTGCTATGTATAAGGTAGCTGTATGCTATTTGGATGTTACTTAGATTGCCTCTGGACTGCTACTTATGCAAATCTGGTTTCTAATCCAAAGGAAGAAAACACTGAAGGAGAGAAAGAACTGGGAGAAGCTACGTGTCCTATAATATCAGAAAATCATTTTCTCTTGTTCTCTGCTACATGACTGGTTGCTTTGGCCCAGTAATTTCTGCCAGTTCAAAAAGAAGGATCTGGCATAAACTATTTCTTTTTCTGTTCTAAAGACTGAGTTCAAACTCCACTGGAATGAGTAAAATGACCTCTGTTGATTCTAAATGTCTTTAGATGACATCCCAAAGACATAAGATAGGAATAATGGTGCATTGTGTTTAAGGCTTTAGGATAGGTTTCAAGAAAATTAGAGATAGCTTCTTTATGGTTCTGGACAAATTTCTTGTCTCTGCTGTCTGTACACTGAGGGTAAAACTGCTGTAATTCATGTCAAAATCCTTACAAGGGTAAATCCATAAAGTCTCAGGATGCACTGACATATATCGCCAGGGGGACTATATTGATAGATAAAAGCCACTGTGCTGTCAACAAATGTCTTACTGGTAAATATAAAAATTGATGAGCTTTTCTTACTCTGCTGGGTGTCCTGAAAACCAGGAGAATTGTGACCCATCTCTGTCAGTTATTTTAACTGTAGTCTGAATTGTCTAAGTGCAAAAGTTCTAGCCTGGAGTGCTCCTACTTGCATTAAATAAAGAGCAAGATTTACTTTACCAGTTGTATTAAATATATGCATTCCTTGTATAGCAAGTTTATTATTGGAAGAAACCAGGCCAGGAAATAGTTACGATGGTTTGTGAGCTACAGATTATTATTTGTGAAGAATTCCTGACATGTTTCATGACTCAATTTTCCATGAGTTCTCAAATTGTAGTACCTGTTTCATCTTTTGAAGTCCACCAATTATGGGTCTTTTTATACTGTTTCAGATAATGTCTGGAAATATGGGCAACAAAAGGATATAATTTTCGATGTGAGTTTTGCCTATTTGTTATTTTATCTAACTATTTACTTATTTATTTATTCTGTCTGAAACAAATCAGTCAGCCAAGAAACAAACTCTCTAATCAGTCAAGAAAGATATCAGGTTGCATCATAATGTCTTGCAGAGAAGCTAAGGAAGTGAAATGATGTGGTAGGGCTGTTATCTACAATATGTTGTCTATTAAAAGACCTTGCTTTAGAGCATGCTACCAATGAAAGGAGAACAAACTCATTTGAATTTACTAAGCCATGTAATAAATTTCCAGTAGATATGCAGGAAATATTATGAAAAAAATAACCCAACTTTTTTTTTTTTTTTTTTTTTTTTTTTTGGTGTTTGAGTGACTTTTACAATGATTGAACAGCATACATCCAGATGTGGGAACTGCTTTTTTTCTTTCACCTCTAAGAGGATCAAAGCCAGCGATAACATCTTATGTGGGACAGCAATAGACTGGATGGCCTGTTGAATCTTGAAATCCTTTTCAGTATAATTCACAATGACTGTGCCACTGGAATTAGTCTAGGCAAAGATGACTGGTTTGATGACTTGTAGTTGTGAGCATATACCATACCAGCTTAAAGCTAAACTGCCTTGCAATACATGCAGTTATTGCTACCTGACGAGTTTACCACAGCTGAGTACTCCCATATTGATATAACAGATCCAGCTTGTGGTACTTCATTCTTTGCTGGATCTGAGCAGTTACGTTTGTCCTGGGAGTCAGTCATGTATTTATATGCTCTACTTGATCATTTTGCAAATAATGCTGAAGCTTCCTACCTCTAGTTACTCTCCATAACAAAGATGAACCTTTTCCTATACAATGCAAATGCTCAAATTGTTCTGGTAATAAAAGCAGATCAAAATGACTTCACAAAACAGCTTCTTAAACACAAACAACTTTCACTCACAGGGAGAGACTAATCAAAGTCTCTGCTCAGCATCTTCCTTGCCTGCAGATCTGTGAGTTATTACATTTTCACTCTCAGTTAACCTAAGTTCAAAATCTGAGGCAGAATCTTTGTCTTCAATGTTGTCACATTTCTGAGACCCCTTCTGTCTTTGATAACTCTGTCGAGGATCATATGATATCTTTTTCACCTCAGGCTTCCTCCTATGTTTGGTATATCATACCATAGCTGCCTGCAAAGCTGTTTAAGGATGTTCTCACCCTCCTTCGTATCAAAACCATTTATTCTTTGCTTACATCTTCTCTGCTGCTTTCATCTACTCGGCATCTATAATGATGCTTGATTGAATTCCAATGTTTATTCTTCAACACCATCTTCTGAATTATGAGTTTAAGGTAGAAACTGGAAGACAATTTTCATTAACAAAATGGTAAAGTAGGATTCATCCTGCAAAAGTTAGACACCAATAATATAGATAATCTTGTTTTAAGGCGGTTATCTGAAGTAGGGAAGGGTAACTGCCATTCTCTCCTTTTGCTTTGGCTAAACCTTGGTGACTGACCAACAGGAAGTCACCAAAATGACCCATCTGGTTTTCTATATTGCTGTGCAAAATACCCAGAAGTCTGAGCAGTATTTGCTCCATTGAGGTGATTCAGTCTCACTCAGTAGAAATAACATTTAGAAAATGCCTTCAGGAAACACATCTCTACTCTGCTGATGTCTCCTTAGAACTGCAGTGTTTGTGCTTGACTCAGTGGGAGGCTTCTCCTCCCCACATCTATGGCAGCTTTCAGACCTGGGAGTCCCTGCACCTCTGTTCAGTGGAAGGGAAATTTAGTCCTTTACAGGACTCCACCATCTCTCTACCATGAATAATTTAACCATATAGGAAAATATAAATATATGAACCTGGTCTTAATACCTGCCTTTTTCACTCAAACCACTCTATTTCACTTCATAGTTATCTAATATTTGCTACAGACAAATGTTTCTATTAAGTACTCCGTGGCTATATGCGGGTCAGATGAGGCTGTGACATGGATGAGGAGGTAATACTGTGGTCAATCAGTATTTATTCAGTACAGCTCAGTGCTGATACTTCTCCCAGCATCCTACCAGGAAATCTGTCCCTGGGTTATACTGTATATTATGCTACATCTGTCTTGTCCATGGAGAGTAGAAATAGCTTGTTTACTTACAGTAAATATCTGTAAGCATATGAGTCAAGTTGTAGCCTATTTTACATATGGGAATAAGAAACCACAGCACAATTACTGTGGGAATGACCAAATATGATCTGTTATTAAGAGTGTCGGACAACAATCTGTACTCATCACATTCCAAATCTCCTCAAATATTCACAATGAAATTTGCTTTTAGTCAGTACTGCTGTCTCTCTGTATTGTAGACATAGTCACAAACAATCAGAAGTATATTTGCAAGAGTGAGAAGACACTTCTGTGTAGCTCTTACACATGCTGTGACCTGTATAAAATTTCATTCTTTGTCTCTGAAACAGCTGTAATCCAAACCACCATGGCTTGTCTATTACTTCAGTATTAGACTATTTGTCTCCAAGAGGAGTTTGTAATGTATTATCAGTTTCAGCACTGGTCAGAGACCAGAGAAAACAAGTGAAAATATAAGAAAATATTATCTAGCAGTCCTATTATAAACAGCACAGAGAAAAAGAAACACTGTGATACTCAATACCCTGCAGCTTCAAAGTCAGATAGCAGCACCAGAGATCAACCCACTGGTAATTGCCCCTCAGGTTTTCTCAGTACAGCTCATGCCCTTCCACAAGCTTTTCACAAAGCCATTCTCCATGGTTCTGCAGGGCAAAGACATCTGGGGCTTGCTGCACACTGCTGGCTTCATGGCCATGGGGATACCGTGGCAGCAGCTAGTCTGCTGCACAGGAGAAAACTTCCATTAATAAATGCTAAAAGAAAACAAAACCACCACCACCAACAACAAAACCCCCAAATATGAAGAAGACAGATCTTTCTTCCTCAGATTAAAACAACCTGATTTCAAGCTATTCAACAGATAGGAGTGATCCAGTCACCTTGTGTACAGTCATTAAGAGCATCTACTTGCTTTATGCTCTGCCAGGAGAAGGTAATAAGCTTTGTCTGTCAGATGTTTTCACTCTGCCTATTAGCTAAAATAGTCTGCTGCATGGGGACCTCTTTCCTCATGTCAGAGAAAACATTTAACTTGCTTCTGCTAGCTCAGTGGGGTGCATTGTACCTGCCTGTGCTCTGCCTATCTGGAAGTAAGTCCCAGGCATACTGTGCCACCCAGCACATCCATTCTGCATCCAACATGAGCTGTTACAAACCCCATCTGATCAGCTTAGTGGCTGCTAGAGTATGATCAAGGTCTCACCTCTTTTCTTACTTGTCTAGTGACCTCATTTCACACATCTGATTCCTTTTCTTCAGCTGTATTTACAGTCTGTCTATTTTTCCACCTGAGTTACTAGTCACCTTTTTTCCATCAATTATTTGCACTTGCAATAAAAGTGCTGTTGTTTTTCTTTTTTCCTTTTATGTTATCATATCTTTCCCCTAGCCTCTTATAAGGTAGATTTGTTTTTTATTTATTTTTAAAATCTTTACTATTTTCTTTTAGACTTTACATATCAACCCCTCTTTAATTATTGTTTTAACTGTGGCATCTGAAGTGCTGTTCATTGTGTGTGTGTGTGTGTGTGTTTGGGGGTTTTTTTTGGGGGTTAGTTTTTTTTTTTTTGGTTGTGTGTGGGGTTTTTTGTTTTGTTTTATTTTGTTTTGTTTTGTTTTGTTTTCCCTAACACTTTCTCACATTCATCTTGCTTCAAATTTCCAGTGCACTGTGGCTTCAATCTGTGTAACACTCACCATGTTCCTTGATTTGTATCATTTGAAGAGGTAAAAAGAATTTGAAAAATCAGTGTTTCATTTCAAGAGCTCCTGATTTTGCTGGAGAGTGTAGGGAGGTGTGTGAGATGGTTAATGTTTCATATAGGACCTGATTTGTCTAAAAGAAGGCTGATTTCCTTATCTCAGTCATATTTAGTACTGTCCTTTTTTTAGCAAACCAGCCTTTTCCTTATACCAACATCTGGAAATTTTCTTAAAAAAAAACAAAAGGACATCAGGCTGCCTTTAAGGATTGTTTTGGTCTTAAAAAAACCCAAACCAAACCAAAAATCCCCAGAGTTTTAGTTAAGTAGAAGCAGCTATGATATCTAAATATGTTGCCATTTTACACTTAATTTCTTGGAGTGAAAACATGTATCCAAGGTGACAGGAAAGCGCACAAGGGACAATGGCTTCAAATTACAGAAGAGCAGATTCAGAATGGATGTTAGGAACAAGCTCTTTACTGTGAGGGTGGTGGATCATGGAACAGGTTGTCCAGGGAGGTGGCTGGGGCCCCTTCCCTTGAGGTATTTGAGGTGAGGTTTGACGAGGCCCTGGGCAACCTGGTGTAGTTGAGGATGTCCCTCCTGACTGAGGGGAGGTCAGAGTAGATGACCTTTAGAGGTCCCTTCTGGCCTGGACTATTCTATGATTCTGTAAGGAATTAGGTTTCAAGCCTAGTCTTGAGCCACTCTCTAAGAAAGAATTCACATTTCTTCCTCTCTTGAAGACCTCCATGAAGCTGCTTTTTTTCCTCCTTACATATCTCTTAAATTAAAGAAGGATCTTTCCTTTTCCTTTGGTGAACCAGAATATATTGTAAGACTTCAACAGTACTCTACTAAATTGATGAACTGAAATTTCCAGCAGCTGGATAACCTTAGTGCACATTGTAGCCAGCCACGGTTTTAAGTTCTGGAGAGATGTAATTCCATCTGCTAGGGATAAGTGAAATGTTACCTATGCACAAAACAAAGGGACGAGAAATTTTCATGAAACCATCACTTTATTTGTTACTGGAGCTGTCTTACTATGGACCATGCATGCACTTCCCAAATGTCTGCCAGATGGGACCACACTCCTGGGGAGAGAAAGGAAGGACTTCTGGTGTTCTAATATAACAATTCTGGAGATAATAATTTGCCTCCTGTATTTTTATAATGTGCTCTCAAATTAGGTATGTCAAGAAATCTAAAGGGCTATAGAAATAATTCTGAAATTGAATTGGAAGTTCTTTTGAACTTTGATAATCCTCACTAGAAACCTCTCCTGCAAGCTTTAATCAAATATCAGTAATGCAGTTTATATCTTCAGCAGTTATTGGATCAAGCACTACTAAAGATTGTGTCATCGGTATCACTGTGTGGTACTGCTAGTTTATCAAGTTTATTTATACATAAGTTATATGAGAGAAACATGGCATCTGATTATTCTGAATGTGTTTGTATGCTGTGTATTCTGTAAAACGGAGAACTTGGTTCTTTTGGTAGCTTTGTTGACAAGTTGATGAAGTTGTTATGTTACCCCATTTCTTAGATAAATCTATATGCTACTCAGAAGCATCAAGAAGACTGTGGCATGAAGGTATTGGTCAGCTGAAGGTCTGTCATATTTCAAAATTACATATGGTTCACCAAACTAAAAGCTTTTGTGTGCAGCCTCAGACATAGCATGGAATCTCATCAGTGTTAATAAATGTCCTAAATTTGCTGGTTTTCATCACTTTAAGTGTATATTGTGTGCCCTGTAAACTCCATTACTCCATGAAAGATGTACTTAGTCATGCAAAGAAATATTTAAGGCAATTATATCAAATTTCCCCTCTCCAGAAGAGTAGTTACAGAAATAACTCGTAAAACTACACGAATAGCAATAGGTGAGAAATTTATTTAAGCTGAAAGGAAATAAAAGAGGTTTATGCAAATAACATAAACATTCTGAATAATGTGGCATTTTAATTGAAAAATAATTAGATGCCTTTTCATTATTTGAAAAGATTGAATTATTAAATGTCTGTTAGAAAGGTGGGTAATATGGAAAGTTTTTTAACCATCTGCCTATCTGTTTAATGAACATAAAATGTGTTCACAAAATATGAAGCTAAAGTATTGTGATGGTGGTGTTGGCAAAGTTAGATTTAAAATTTGATTAATTTCAACTTAGTACTTTTCAACAAAATAGTTCTGCTAGTGAGTAGTGAAGTCCTTGTAGAAAATAAATGTTCAAGACTCAGATCTGTTCCAGACCTCCTGTCTAACCTCTCTGTGCCATCTTTCCTCTGTAGAGAGAGGTTAACTCTCTGCTGTAGTTTTTGTTGTTTTTTTGCTTGTTTTGTTGTTTTCTTCCAGTTTGTTTCTTTGTGGGTTTTGCTTGGTTTGGTTTTGTCTTTTTTTGTTGTTGTTTTGTTTTGTTTTGTTGTTTTGTGTGGGTTGGTGGGGGTTTTTTTGTTTGTCTGTTTTTTTGTTTTCTACATTGAATTTAAGTTAGTAGCATGTAGTACACCTAGTGAAAGGTAATTCTGATCTTGATCCTGGTTTCTATATGTTCAGAGGATACAGAATTACTACTAATACTCATTGAAAAACATGTTTATGGGTTTTATGGATGTTTTGTATTTTTTCTGAAGCCAAAAGTTTTTTACCTTGTTGCCTCCACTTTTGCACAGAGATGAAAAGCATTCTTTCTGGAAGGGGAATTGTTATTTTTTTAAAACGTCTGTAATGGTGGCAGCGAGCACGATCTCCACAGCCTGTGTGAGGCCAAGACGTTTCCAGGTGAAGACGTTTCCAAGTGAAGATGTTTATTACAGCACACAGATTAGATATTTTTCTAAAGCAGAGTTGTCGTAGCCTGTAGCAGTTTTGATGAGAAATACCCTAGCGGCCAAGGCCTGCCCAGGGATGATTGGTGTTTGTGCCCAGCTGCCCGGGGGTGGCTGGTCAGAAGCTCCCAGGTGCACGGTAAGAGTAACAGATAACATGTACCTGTAGGCGCCTTTGTTTATGGAACTGAGTGGGGACAGGAATGAACTGGATGTGTTGACATCTTAGGCTGACTGAAAAATACCTTTGGGCTCTCGTTTGACTGATAATGGGCCTGAGGAAGATGAAGATGAGGAAGGCTATTGTGGGCAGGGGGCTTGTGACCCCCTTGGCGGGCTGTGTGCATGAGCAGTAGGGTGAGAAGTTACATAACACGATTGCAAAATATGGGTGTGGCTTTGGCAGGACCCTTGAAAAACCCTGAGGATTGCTAATGGTGTGGCCGCTTCTCTGATCCAACAAGACAGGATTTGGTTTCGCGGGGACGCCTGCCTGGATGGGGGACGTTCGGCTCTGCCATTTCACGATCTTCGGTACCGCCATGTTTCTCACAGGGTGTTTAGGGTAAGTTAGCTATGCTTTGCTTGGGATCGGCCTCTGCTTTGGGGATACTGGGCAGCTTACGGGGTTGTGCCTTGCTTTTAGTTTCCATACTTTACAGCACTCTGGTGCAGCCTCCTTCACCTTTATACTAAAAGACCTAACTATCGGCACCTGTGGTACGCATAATTAATTTCTCATCCAAAAGAGCTCATGGAAGCATATCCTAATTAGCTATTGTTCTACTGACATGCTTTTAAGCAAACATACTATAGGTTAACATTAACAAACAAGCTTTTTAACATATCCAACCAAATCCTGCCTAGTCTCTCCCCCTCAGTTACTGATAATGTGTATATTCCTTTAACTCAAAGACAAAACATAGCCTTCTCAAAAGTTGTCCAAAGGTAGCTCTCTCCTCCTACACATCTGGTTTCAAACATCTGTGAAAAGTGAACAAATCAGAATTTGGAGCAAATCCAAATAGAATTACTTTTTTTTTTTTTTTTTTAGATAGGGTATAGGAGTGGATAAAACGTTTTAGGTCATTTTGTTCAGCTTCCACAGGCTGGTTCTGAGTGCTTCAGTACTTAGCTTCACATGTGCTACTTGTGAAAGGAGCACTCCTTTCACACTGCTTTGTCCCCATACTTCCCATCATTCTTTACCAAAAGAAAGGCCTGTAACACGAGGACACTTGCCAGTAAGTTAAGAAGCTACAATGGAAGAATAGTACAGACATCAGAGATGCCATAGTGAAAAGGTCACACTTGGGAATATTTAGGAGAAAAAATTAGAATTAAAGGAGACTTTTAAGTGGTGTTTAGGAACAGGATTTAATTGTAACAGAGGGAATGAAAGGTGGTGTGAAAAGCTTGAAGAAAACCGAGATGCCTACTTATGTGCTGGAGATTTAACCTACAGACAGATTTCAGGTAAATTGTCAAGGACCATTGATTATCCTTTTGTTTATTTGCTTAACTATCTTCTAATGTCTAGGAGTGATTCATTATCCATGGCTATCTCAATATTTACTTTGCCTGTATTGCCTGTTCCCAAGACTAATATCTGGAAAAAGTGATAGCCACCCTGAGCTAGACAGGGCTTCTCTTGGCTTCCTCTGGGCATAGAGAGCCTCTGTATTGACTTTCATTCATATCTCCAGTGGATTTTCTCATTTTGGTTAAAGAAAATAAATTTAAAAAGGACCTTTTTGTATCTTGTTTTGTCACTTTCATATGAGCAAATAGATTTAAACTGCCTACCACGGGGTGTTAAAAAATTTGCATGACTATTCACAGTCTTCACTGCAAAAAAACCCCACTTTTGGCTGACAATTAATTATTCAACACAAAACAGTTTAGTGAGGATGTGCTGAACCACAGTAAAAGGTTGGACTCAATGATATTTTAGTTCTTTTCCAACCTAAATGATTCTATGATTTAAAATGTTTCAGGCAACTGGCAAAAAGTCTGTCCCTGCTCCCAGTTTTATTGCCAGTGTGGGTGTTTATTTCCCACTGTTTTCCTTCCAGGTGAGTAAATTATGGTAGAGGATGATTTACACTTTCTAAAAACTGTATTATCTAAAGCCATAAACTTTACAAATGAATGGGGTAAACCTTGGCTGCCTAGTTTTCTGGGTCTTACTCTAATGGGACATCCATCTTACTTACTAGCTCTCAGGAAGGCAATGAAGCATTGCGACTTCATGAACAATATTAAAATATTCAGATTAATTCCCATGACTGAGACTGAATGGATGCTGAAATCTGTCTTTCTGATATCTGTAGCATCTGTGGTTTCCCTTTTCCTTTGCATCTGAGAGAGCTATTTTACAGCATGCCCAAGCATGTATGGGAGACTTTTAAATTAGAAAATTTTCTTTTGCACCTTTTCATAGAATCAACAAAGTTGGAAAAGACCTCAGAGATCATCAAGTCCAACCTATCACCAAAAGTTTTATTACAAAAAGTTTTAAGTGATTCAGTGAAGTACAAGTGTAGTAGGGACTTGCTGCTCTCATTTGTTTACTTCTCCCACTGGCAAGGATAGTTTGAATGATGGTGCGGGTCCTAAAAGCTTGTAACCTATCCTTACAGACTACAAATGTGCATTTCACAAAATAGTTAAAATATTGCAAGAATGAACTGTATATATTGTCACTTTGGGTGCAAATATGCTGCAAAGCTACATCAGTGCTTTTAAGGATTTCAGTTAACTGGATAAAAAAGAAAGCTCTGCCCCAGTCAGCCATACCGTGTTTGAGAGTCTATGGAGAAAGTCATACAATGCTGACAGAGAGAGAGGATTTTAATTTTCTCTAGCCTACCCCAGTCACCCTTTCCTGCACAGTTCTTCTATTTGTCAGTTGTACCAGTCTGTTGAAAGGCCCAAATCAATAAAAGAGACTAATTTGTTTTGAACAAATTATTTCTTACTTGTGGAAGTCATGTCTGCTTTATCCAATGCCAAAATTCCTTTTTGTGGTCACTGTGCTGAAAGCACTTCTCTCCTGTTCAGAGATGGCAAGTAGCAGCACACACATGCCCAAGCTTGCACACTGCTCTGATCATCAGGAGGTTGTAGGCTTCTGCTGTGCAGTGGCACGGGAAGTGCCCACGCATCTACCCTATGCAAAAGTTTATAACCATTTGTTCAGCTCTACAAGTCAGTTTTTAGATATAAATTGTCATGCTCTATCAAGGAACAGGAAGGGGCTAAAGTTGAAATTACAGGCTCTTGCTGACCGATAGTTCTCACCTTGAACTTTTTATGGGAGCTGGCCCCAGTAATGTGCTTTGCTTGTGTCCTGTGACAAAGTCAGCTTTCACAAAAACTCAGGAGGGAGCTCACACAAGAAATGCATTTATACTAAGCAGCTGTGCACGGATAAGCAACAAATAAACATGATAAATAGATGATTAATTCTCAAATTTCAAGAGTCTACTCCAGTGAAGTACAAGAACGTTGGCTTACGAGTCTGTGTATATGCAACCTAGGCACCAACAACTGATACAAGTAATGAATGTTGACAGACTCTTGCAGTTATAAACATGAAATGGGTTACTTTCAAAACCATGAGTATCTCCTTGAGTCTGGAAGCTGTCTGTAAATCTCACAACTCATGTTTTTCTTTCTGTGATTTCAAGTTTGTCATCTCTACTTCTGTTTTTAAGCCACAGATTTTTAAGAAGACTGTTTAATGTAGTTGAAGTTAACCTTAAATTTAAGTTTTAAGCCTTAATTTTAGACTTGTAGTCTTACATTCTTTCATGAGGATGAGATTTTTACTGTATATTTTAAGCTATCTTCCTAGCCTTCTATGATCCTTTTATATTTCATAGAGACATTTTCAGAGGGCTTACTCCTAGTCAAACCCCCCCCACCAAAACCACAAAAAACCCCCTTGTGTCTCTGAAAGATACATTACTCTCCACAGATGTCATTCTCTCTTCATTTACAATTTAAAGTGTGATGATAACTACTTTAGACTACATGGCTAGGTTTCTAATGGGTAAGGTTAGGTGAGAGGAAACTAACCTCAAACATCTGATCCAAAAAGCTGAAAAAGTCAGCAGGGAGTTTTCCATGGACTGCTTAAGGCTTTGGATCATTCCCTTGAAAGAGTTCAGAAACCAGCATTTGAACTCTAATACTCTTAGATCAGAAACTGCCAGAGTGACTCAGAAGACTCCAAAAGAAAAATACTGTTTTGTGGAGCATTAAGGATAAGGTTTGTCATTGCATCTAACCTTCCCAGCTTCATTTATCATTTTCCATTGCAGCTTGTTTGACTTGCTTTATCAGGTTTTGCATTTTGTGTGCATGCTGTTCCTGGTAAAATTTGTCTGGTCGTTGTTAGTCCTTGTAAAGTCAGGTTGTTGCATCCCACAAGGCTGAGGAAATAGATGACTAAAGAGAGCCATGAATGTAATATAGAGAGTAGTATTTTATTTATCGTGAATTTTAGGCTTTGTGTTTTGTTGAGGGGCAGAGACATACCTGTATATTAGATGATATGCCATTAGATGATGGCAAGGTGCTTTGACCTCTGTTTTGCTGAGCTGGGACTTACTACTGTTATTCATTGTTTCTCAGTATCATATCTTAGGTTGTAAAGTCTTAGGGAAGAATTGTCTTTTTTGATATTTGACAATAGAATCATGGCAGTTTCCTCATACATGCTCAGGGAACATCATGCTATTGTCTTTGAATAAAAAGAATAAATCTGAGGGAACAGTAATGCTATTACAGGGCAATATATCTACAAATATGATAAAATATTTTCTAAGTACAACATTGCAACAATTTTGACACATTTATCATTACAACATGACCTTGACATGCATGTAGTGTAGCTATCCACATTTTACACATAAGAAACCAAGAGTATAGAGAATAAAAGGAGTAGCAAAATTCAGATGCCTAACAGCTAGCATCCCAAAGTTTTGTCTTTATTCAAAGGAAAAAATGCAATTCCTCAAAGGTAAACCAGAAAAAACATTTTAGACTGTTGTTCTAAGGTACCGCTTTGGAAGGTCTGCCTATACATATGTTTTCATAGGGCTGGGACATTGACTTGGAGAACAAAAATGAAAAAAAGTGTTATGTCTCAGTTCATGACTGTACATGTCTCTTCCTTCCACATCCACCAGTCTGACTGGGTTTGCTCTACACCGGTGGGCTGCCCTAGTAACCCCATAGTAGGCTAAAGTTAACTTCTTTTGACCTTCCGTTTTGGCTTCACCATTATCACACATGTTCTCATTGCCTTATGGCAGCTGGACTTCATCTGAATTGGGCTGCCTCTACCTTTTCCAAACTGTTTTCAGATATACATTATAGAAGTTTGATGGGAAAGCTAAGAGCTGTGCCCGACCTTTCCCTTTAAATGATCATAGGCCTTAACAAAACTTTTCGGCATACATTATTTTTCTCATATTCTTTTCCATGCTTCCTGTCTGTCTCTTTAACTTTTGTAGATAGGCCTTCCAAATATCTTGCAATGCCTTGCATTCCCTGGAAATTGCTTAAAAGGGATGTAATTCAGAGCTCTCGTTTCCATGCTCCTTACCATGCAGAAAAGGCTTATGTGACTTCTGTAGAGCAGAAAATTACATGCTGTAAAACCAAGGAAGTGTTGTTCTTCCTGTCCCTTTTAAAATTACCTGTCCTGGTTTAAGACAGCCTGCTCTCACAAGCAAGCTCTCTCCCACCACAAACAGGAGGAGAAAAAACACAAAAAGCCCTGGGCTGAGATAAGAAATTTAATGAGATGATATGAGTTCAGTACAATTACCTTAGCCTGTTTCCCAGAAGAGCACAGCAAAAGCAGAAGCAGCAGAAGCCAGCAATAAAATGACCAACCCAAGCCCACAGTCGTCACCCCAAAAATGGAAAATGGAATCAGCAAGCAGAAATGTGAGGCCTGCCACGTTACAATCTGAAACATAAACCCCATGATACTTTGCTCCTGCCAGCACTTTCATTTTAAAGCTGGCATGATGTCAGTGTGGTAAAGAATGCTCATTGGAAGATTCAATTCACTAAAACCATGATACAATAGCTCAATTTGGTAATCAGACTCTGGAGTTCATGAAGAAAATATTATATGTAATGATGACAGAGTACTTTTAATATTACATTTTGTCTCCAAGCATGTATTTGAAGATAGAAACATCCATGAGCGATGTTAAGAAAAACCTTCTGCTTTTTAAAAAATTGATCAAATATTTTACAGAAAATCTACTTACTCAGGCAAAATCTGCTCTGTGCCATAAAAAGTTACTACGTGGAGACCTTTTTCTAAACAAGGAGTCTACATTTCAGTCTTTCAACAAGGAGATCAATAAAAATGAAAGGAAAAAAACAGTTTAGGAAAAAGAAGATAATTCCAATGGCACAGTTACGCTGTTTTGTTGTGGTTTTATTTCTTTGGCTTTGTTTATCAAAAATAAATAAAACCCTCAAACACTATCCGTTTAAAGAAAGATAGGTAAAGCAAAAGGGAAAACAGAGCAAAATACAAGGTTCTGGAAAGGTAGGAGAAAGATGATGATAGTAAGAAGAGGAACAACAAGAAGAAAGTTGGCTTGAAACAAAATTCGCCTGAGGTATTCTATTGCACCGAGAAAGAATATCAGTTATCTATCTGAACATGCTGGAGATAAAAAGCCCAAAAACTAAAAAATGCAAGGACTGACCCCTCAGGTATAGACCATGTTAGCAAGATGCAATTAAGATTGGGAAGGAGTACCTCTGCATCCTATTACAAAAAGGAATAAGGTGAGAAGCAGGAGAGCAGATACTCTTATGAAAGAGAAGAAATGTTATATTAATCTGAATCTTAGTCTAGTGAGGCTAAAAAGGTACTCCTCTGTATGATTACTCCTAACCCTAACAGTGGTTGTTCAACTGTATTCTCTGGCCAGCTTGGGTTTAAGAGGAGAGACAGAAAAAGGACTCAGACACTTCAACAGCTACATGGAAAATTGAGTTTAGGATTGGTTGATACAGGGAAATCTTAGCAATCTGTCATTTGGGTCCCTACCCTGTTGGCAGGTAATCAAAACTGGGCTCAAAAAGTGGTACAAAATGCTTTAGAAGATATTTGCAATAGCTGTTTAAAAAAAAAAAGAAAAGTCTAATTAGATGTCATAACCCCTCAGATTTGAAGACATCCTTCTAATTAGGTATAATTATGTTAAAATGCCTCTGTCATTCTTCAGAAAACCACTATTCCTTCTGTCTTAACTAAGATTTCAAGTCTCTAAGAGGATTAAGTCATAGCATCAGCAAATGGATATTTAACGCTATGGGCAGATGACTTAATGTTTTTTTTTCAAGCATGGAACACAAGAGAAGTATTTGAGATGAATACTTTCTACAGAGATGTTAAAGACCAAACTTAAGTAGGTGCACCACAAAACCAATGTAAAAGTAAATAAAGTGCAAACCAATGACAGAATAGTGTGATTATCAAGGGATCACTGTCCTGCTGGCAGATAAGCATGCTTCTGCAAGCATGGTTTATTATTCAGCAGTACCATCATATTCCTCATGATCTTGAAGGTTACAGCTGAGGACATTAACCTGATGACAACAGAAGCATCCTACTTTATCCCAGATCATTTGAGCTCACAAGAGAAAGGTTTGTTTCAGTACCTTGAGGTGTTAATAATAAGAATATACAAACAGGCTTTGGATCATATGCTGGACTGTCACAAATGAGGAAGTGTTTGCAGAAGAGGAGTTTCTATATAAATGGTATTTCTCTCTTTTGGCATAAATGTTACACCTTTACTCCTCAAACTTTTTTACTGTCCTTGGTGTTGGGCTTTGAGTTTATCTTGGCATAAATCCTGACAAACAAATGAAGATATAGAGCTTTGGTTCAGTGTTAGGCATGTTTACCTCTTCCTGACTTGAGCCATAAATCAGAGCAGGATATGGAGTAAGTATTTTGAGGCTGTGAGACTTTGTGCAAAACATGATATTGTAAATTGCTAGGAGATTTTCCTGAAGGTCCAAACCGGACATGCTCTGTAGGTGATGGCAGGTTGGCAGCTTGCTGTTGGTAACTGAGACGTAGGCAGTACTATGCCTTAGTCTTCCACCAGAAAGAAAGAAATACCCATTTCAGAATGTCCATTAATGACAATCAACTCTAGACATTCATCTCCTCTGTATTTTTGGTTCAATAGGAAAGTGTTACTGGTGAGTCATTTGATCTATTAGTCAGTAGAGTCCATGGAGCTGTTGGGCTAATGTTTTAGTAGGTACCAGGAGGCTGACATGTAAATCATTTTCTTGTGACATATAAATCATTCTTTTGGCTCCACTGACTAGGAAGGTGGGATACACACTCATCTACAGCCAGCTAGGATGCCCAGGGATATTAGAACCCCCCCTGCCCCCTCCTCCCCAAGGCTAGAATGTATGAAATGGAACCTATAGAAGGACCAAAAGTCTTCTCTGTTGTGTCGGTGTGAGCTGAAATTCCCCCCCCACCAACAATAACCAGGCTAGCTCAGTCTGGAAGCAAATGAAAAGCTGCATTTACAAGCGGAGTCTAAAATCTACAATGAAATGCAATGAATATGTACAAATATACAAAATTCACAACATTCACAAATATATACAATCAACAGAAAAAGCACAACCGATCTCCCTTTGCTTCCCCCCAAGGGGACCCTCCCAAAGGGGCCTCCCTCTCCCAGGAGCTTCCCCCCAGACCCCCCTGGACAGAGAAGCAGAGTTAGTTAAGCAGAAAGTTGTTAACTTAGCTGCCAAGGTCAGTGTGTTATCTTCAGCCAGAAGAGAAGAAGAAACAGCAGCCAGACAGCCCAGCAACTGCCCCCACTGCCGAACGCAGAATGTGCCGAATGCCTACTTTGTTTTGGGTAATAGTTCTTAAACATTTCTATCTATCCAATGGAAGTGTTTAGAACAATCGTTATTTTGCTTTCTTACACCCAATAGTGACTTATTTACATTCTTTCACTTTCTCTGTTCTGAACTTTGCAAGGAAAAATTAAAAAGACAGTTTCAAACCATCACATCTGTGTCTGGGGCCAGGTGGGATGCTGTTGTGTCACAGAATCACAAAATGGTAGGGTTTGGAAGGGACCTCTGTAGATCTACTCCCCTGCCAAGGCAGGTTTGCCTAGGGCAGGTTACACAGGAATGCATCCAGGTAGGTTTTGAAGGTCTCTGGAGAAGAGACTTCACAACTCAGAGAAATAGTGCACGTGGAGAAACCCCATGTCTGTGTCAGCATTCAGACTGCACTTCTTGAACAGAATCTTATCCACTCTCTAAGTAGTGAGAGACTTTAGTTCAGTCTCCTTCAGGTCAAATTCAGACCATGGATTTAAGTGCTGTATTCTGAGAGGAAAGCCTGGGTGTCTATTTGGGAGCTACATTGTTTTGTACAAAAAATTGCATATTTCTTTGGCCAGGAGGGAGGATGATTCTTTTGTCCCCCAGATGTGACATGCCCCTCAGCATGCTCAGGCCACTGTTCCTGTTAATTTATTAAAAGTAACTCAAACTCGAACACTCTGTTTTAAATACAATGTATTGGGAATACAGAAGTGAATTGGTATTTGTGATGAGCTGAAGGCAGATCAAAATATAGCCTGACTGTGTACCAAGACAGATTTGTCCTTAAAATATTGGTTGACTAATTGAGGTGTTTTAAGCACAATCACTTATGTAAAACTCTCTCTTTTGGAACTATTCCCCCTTTTTTTTTTTTTTTTTAATTTTTAAAATTCTGACAGCTGTCTTCCCTAGTTACATCTACAGCAGAAATGCAGTGTGCTATTTATTTACTTTATTGCTCTCCTTTTTTTTATACTTTCCTTCATGGTGATCACAGTATATTATTTGCATATAGGGACACCTGAAAATCCAGATTCCAATCACAGCGTTTGCTGTGTAAACCTGGAGAACATCCATTTGTATTCCTGTAGTTACTCTGGATTTGTTTTGATGAAACCAGAACTCTGTCCATGTTTTCATTTTAATTATAGGAAAAAGAAAAAAAAAATCACCTTTTTTTGGTAATAGTTTTAAAATAAATTAGTTTCTTTTTCCTAAAAGTAGAAAAATACAAATTGATGGCCTTTTGATTATACTACCGATTCAGCTATCTGAAGTGCTACTGCATAATTATTTTTCAGAAAGGGGTT
The DNA here is from genome assembly GCF_027791375.1 of Indicator indicator. Lineage (NCBI taxonomy): Eukaryota > Metazoa > Chordata > Aves > Piciformes > Indicatoridae > Indicator > Indicator indicator. The sequence goes on from NC_072010.1 coordinate 13,048,782, forward strand.
TGGAATTCTTTTTGAATTTGATATACTGCATGTCTGTGGAGGCACAGCCCTTTTGCAGCATTTTGTCTAAAATGTAAAGAGCATATATTGATACCTAAGAAAGACTGCATCAGACTGCATAAAGGAATTCCATACAAAGAGATTGACTTGATTTCGAATCCCTTTTATCTTAACACCTTTGCTGTGAGATAATCAAAGGCTCGGTGAGATCCAGATTGTTCTTTAATGAAATGATTATCCTCTTGCCTGGTTATAAGGTTTGGCTAATGCAGGAGAAGGCAAAAGCCAGCAAGGTCTTTCACATTTAATGTATAATTGATGAAGGATTTGACTGGCAGCAAAGACTCATCTTCTAATGTTATTTCTGTCAGGCTTTTTCTCAATGTGGTCTCTTTCATCCTAGTTGCAGCTTAATGATGAAAAGTCTTTTCAGCAAAATCTGTATTTTATTAATGAGATATTGCTCAATTTGACAAAATAATAATTCTTTCTTTATAAAAAGCTGGTTGCTCTGTGTAATCTGTGGCTGATCTGCCAATATGGATATTTTCACTTACTAGTGCTGAAAAATTGGAATTATTTATTTGCTACTCTGTACAACATCAAAGCAACAGGTGAAGGTTTCAACACCCTTGAAGTCACTTGTGTTTATTTATCTATGTACTGTTGGGCTTTTGACCATCAGATTTGTACTGATGTTCCAAGTGAAAGGTATTTAGTAACTTAATAGATTAGTCAGATGCTCAAGTTTTTTTGTTACTCCTATTTTGTCCGGATCTGGGCCCTCCAGCATCATCCCATACCTGTATTTTCAAGACTTCTGCTATCATCCCATGCATATCCTTCTCAGTGTGATACTTTTTGTTCTAGAGTTATGGATAGCCCATTCCACCCAGGCATTACTTGCTATTGTTGTTACTAATTTGAAAATTATATATAAGCATTGTGCAAAGCTAAAAGGTACAATGAAGGTGATCATCACCCGTCATTAGACCATTGTTACTGCAATTAAAAATACAAAGCTCCATGCAGGCAAGACAAGGTCTGACAAGTCCTGAGGAGTACTGCATCTAGTATTGGAGTCCTCAGCACAAGAAAGGCATGGACTTGTTGGAGTGGATCAAGAGGAGGGCCACAAAAATTAGCAGAAGAATGGAAAACCTCTCCTATGAAGAAAGGTTGAGAGAGTTGGGGTTGTTCAGCCTGGAGAAGAGAAGGCTCCAGGAAGAAATTACAGCAGCCTTTCAGTGTAGAAAAAGGGCCTATAAGATGGAAAAAAGACTTTATAGCAAATCCTATAGTGACAGGAAAAGGAGTAATGATTTTAAAATGAAAATTTCTATAGGATATAGAGAAGAATTTCTTCCTTATGAGGTGGATGAGGCACTAGAAGAGATTGCAGAGAGAAGTTGAGAATGTCCCATCTCTGGAAGTATTCAAGGTCAAGCTGGATGGGGATTTGAGTAACTTGATCTAGTGGAAAGGGTCCCTGCCCATGGCAGCAAGATAGGATTTTTTAAAGGTTTCTTCCAAACCATTTTATGAAAGAGCAAATGAGGTGGCACAGGCTACACTGCTCCAGGGGCTCTCTGCAGTGCAGGAAGCTCCTGCTTGAATGCTGCAGTCACAGCCTCTCCTCTGTCTGTCAATATGCTCAGGAGAGAGAGCCAAATTTAATTACCAGTAATAAAAAGCCTAAGTTAAGCCAAGGAAAATAAATGAACAAAACAGATACAAGTTCCTTCATTTCTTTGTCACTTGCACTGAGGGAGAGTGAACCCACAAGCTGGTCTTGTTTTATATTCTTTCTCCTTTTATACAACTGAACTCTGATTTCCTGATGCCTGATTAGCTCAGAGCAGGAGTAAATAACTGATGAGGAAGGGTGGTTACTGTGGTGCTGGATGCTAAAGCTGTGCAGTTCCTGATCCTGACTAAAGAAAGTGTTTGGGAAAGGAGTTATTTGGGTTTGGGGGTGGGTTGTTTTCTGTTGTTTGATTTTGTTTTGTTTGTTGTTGGTGGTGTTTTTTAAAATTTGTGACTAGTACAAGCACAAATCCACCTCCCTTTTTTAATTTCTTTCTCTGAACTCCCCACCTTTGTTCTCCCTCAACACCTGTTTATTTAAGTAGCCATTTCCCTAAAGTTTTGAGACATAAATATGAACTGACACTGCTAGTCCCCTGGCAAAGGCATTTCTAATGCCTGAACAGGTCCTGGCTGTAGAGTTAAGAGAGAAAAATAATTCTGACAGTTTTCAGTCCAAAACCAGAGAGAGATTGCATCAAAATAATTGTTCTCATGACTGAACATGTCAGTAATAAGCATGTTCACAGTAAATGATATAATTTTGTTTCAACTTGCAGTAGCATTAGTATAATAGTTATGCTCAAGAGTTGTTCTAAAACAGCAGCCCTTCATCCTGATGTGTTTTTACAAAATACTGATAGCCATTGCTCCATTGAAATGAGAGGGTTGGTATCAGGTCAGAAGAGGGAGGAATGCAGGTGGAATTACTTCCAGTTCAGCATGATCAAAACTTACAAAAAGCATTCAGTCCCAAATGTTTTGGTCCTTTCTGCTCTGGCTAAAGGTTGCTGAATTCAAAATGAACTGTTCACCTGTCTTTACATCCTGGCCTTTAGCATGTGAAGAATTGTCAGACTAAGCACTGAGAAGCTTATTCATACTTTCCAGAGATGAGCACATGTGAGCTAGCAGTCTCTAGTCTGATTTTACTTTCAATTTGTATCTGAAGCCCATTTCCCCAGCAAAGTGAAAGCAGCATTTTCTTCTTTCAAGCCATAATTTCTAGAGGATCCATTAGGTGAGGTGACTTCTCTTAAAAGCCAGCTTGGTTTGGAAAAGTGGCTTCCAGGCTGTTAAGATATGTGAATGCCTTTGAAAACATGGAGCAAACAAATGCCCATCCCTGCTTCCTGTTGGAGGATGATTTCATGTGCTCCTTGGTCAAGAGTGACACCAAGCAGTTAGGTTTCTGGTTTCAGCGATTATAAAGAGGTATATTGAGTGCACCTAGAGAAAGAATTTCTTTCACATTGGGCAGTTTCTAGGACATTCTTGTAAATGAGGTTGCTCAAGTGCATTACAGGACACTCAAAATATCCATTTTGGGAAAGGTGGTCTATTGCCTAAAGACTTGGAATATCTGATATTTGAAATGCCTCAACAAAGATAACAACTATAGCCTTAAAAAAGAGGTGAGAAGAGGCGAGAAAAGGTGAGGAGAGGAGAGGTGCAGTGTTTAAAATATCCTACAGAAGGGCCTTTGGTGGGTTAGATGAGACTTCAGTGAGTAAGTAAATTCCTGATTTTAGGGAAAACATAATCAAAACATGAAGGGCAGGGCTTCTACAGAAAGTAGAAGGCGATAACTGACTCTACATCAATTTTCCAGTTCCAATTGTACTGCACTATCAATAATCTGGTATTTCACACAGTTTTCTCCCTTCTTGATTCTGCTTGTCATGGTTTATATCCAGCTTTGCTTTTACTACTGTAATCTGTATTGTTTATGCTATCTTCATTTTCTGTCAGCAGGGCTTTCCTATTCCTGCTTTGCTGTAGCGTACTGCCAAATAAATAACTAAGAAGCTGTATGCAGCTGTAGCCAAAACTGAGCTATGCTGCATTTTATAAATTTCTAGAAATCATTTGACTTATATAAATTACTTCGCTGGAGGAAAATCCTGACATGAAAGTGAGTATTGCTGGTGCCTGGAAGGGAACAGAAACAGGCACAGAATTTGGTGCTGTCGTGCCAGGAATATATCTTCCATTAATTTCTGGAAGGATAAAGCACACAGTCAAATGCTTCATCACAGATGCAGATCTCTCTATTCTCGAAACAAAAGGACAAAAGGAAATATACATAAACCAAAATCAGGCAGCAGGTGAGACAAAAGCAACAAAAAATCAACATGAACCCAGGCTTTTATCACATCACTGTGAAAGATATATTCAAATAACTAGTGCTAAATTACTGTGAATTAATCACCACTTTAGTGAAGATAGATTGCACAATAATTCTCTAGGGTCCAGTTCTATAACATGCTTTTATAGGAAAGCTTTGTGTTTCTGGGAGATGAGTAGTTTGTGTTTCTCATGAGAAATCATGGTGATAGATATCAGTGTCTGACTGAGCTGCTTTTTGTTTAGTGTTTTCAATACTCTAGCATTATGATTACAACAGAGAAGTGCAGTACTTCAGAAAGCAAAGAGGATATTAAATGTGGAGAAAGTGAAGAAATGATAGGCCATTCAATGCATACACTCGATAGCACATTGTTGAGCTTGGTCAGTGGTTATGAAAGGCAAAAGAGCAAATGTAAAGAAAACGTGTCTGGGTCTGAGGTGTTGAATGGGAACAGGTCTGGGATTGTAATTCATTCCGAAGGGGAGCTGTACATGAGTCACTCAGAACTTGTACCACCAGGCTTCACCACTCACCTTCCTTCACTGACACAAATGAGGTGTGTCTAAGGGGAACAATCACACACTTTCAGTGATGTCCAATTCATCCCAATTAATGGCACTCTTACTGTACTAGCCCTCTGCTGGACCTCTTCAATCAAACTGAATTGCCTCCACTGACCAGTATTTAATGTACTCACCTTGATGCCCCACTAAGTCTGTCTGATAATTTGTAATTCTCAGTTATTTCTTTATTGGTTGTGAAAATGTTACAGTATTACTTTAAATATCAGCAGGTGGATATAAGATTGGCAGTGGGGCTGCAAACAAAAATTATTAATAAGCCATGAAGTGCTTAGTGGCAAGGAAATGTAACCATAAAACTCCTTGAAAGTCTTGCCTTGATTTAAAGAAAGTGGTTAAAAAGAATTATTTTTCAGGATGTGATTTGGGTTTATCTCCTTGTTAATGTTTTTCAGTTGTGGGTTTGCTTTTTGTCATTCTGTCCTTTCCTTTAGAAAATGAGAAAGTTGGAGCATAAAGTGAGAAGTGCTGCACAAAACTCCCCAAATGCTTACAGCCTGAAAAAAAAAAAAAACCCAAAATAAAAAAGACCAGTTTCTGTAGTAATTATGCATACAATGTCAACTTGTGCATTGCAAAACACATGAATGGAAGTCTGGGCCAATTAAAGCCACTAAGAATTTTTCCTATGGATCCCAGGGGTGAAAATACTGCTCCAAGTGTTTGACATCCAGTGCATAGAGTTCATACCACTTGAGCCAGGAATACTATTCTTTAAAAACTGATTACAAATTTTTTTTCAAACCTTGACTCTTTGAGGACATATTATTTTTTTATTAGACAAATATCAGGCAAAAGAGATATGGCTAGTGAGTTTTAACTGAATAAACTATAAGCTTTTTTCAGCTAATAAGTATCACACCATTAAAAAAGTATGTTCTGAATATCCTCTGCATAGATAAGGAATTGAAAAGATAAATTTGTTAAATCTGTTAGAGGTTGGTTTTGTTTTGTTTTGTTTTTCTTGTTGCTGTATTTTTTTCCCCTAGGAGATGAATGAAGAGTTATAATCCATCTTGTTTTAGCAGAAACATAAATGAGAGGATTTGATTGGGTCCACAGAGAGATCAAAACCATAAGTAAGGCAATAAAAGGAGGACAATTGGAAGAAACTGAATGAGTCACAGAGCAGTACAGAGTTATTTCCTTAATTTCCACCATGTGTTTCTGCTAAATAACTCCTTATTTTGCCTTTTATAATACTGTGGCAGGTCATTGTATGATAGCAATAGGAAATGTGGCAGGATACAAAGCATTGCAAATGCAACCACTGCAAATTTATGTCTGTTACCAGCTCTGATCAAGTGTGCTCTAGACATGAAAATAATCTAATTTCAATTATACTTGCATACATCAAGATAAACAGACATATTCATGCCCTATGGGATGGATCGTTTTTGCAAATATATAGAAACAAAATAGGAAGATGAATATTTTCCAAGATATTTCACTGAGAGCTTTCACTCCATTCCTCCTCCTCCCCACTCCCCCACCATGTTTTAAAAATATTATTTTACGATAGCAGTGATGTAAGAAAAAAACAGGTATTTCTTGTTTCACTAACTTCTTTAACACCAGTTTCTGTATTACAAGTGCAGGTATTGAGCTCTTACTCTTATATTAACAGAAATGTATGCATTAGGGGCATGAGGAGTTTCAGTTGATGGATATAAAAACTTCAGCTTCTTACTGATTAAATTTCTGTGTCCACTGATCAGAAGGTGGTGCTTTTAACCACAGATGTGCAAATCAGGAAAGAAAATATAAACATGAGCTATGTGAACACTTTTCTGCAGTGAGCAGTAGAAGAAAACATAGTTCTCTGAGTTTTGCTATTCCAATACAGCCTAATTAGAGGCCACTAGAGTCCAGGAAGAAGCAAGTGTAAAATATAATTCTTTTTTTTATTGAAAGTCTTTGTTCACCTTACTGTTTAAATCAGATTTTCCTTCCTAATTAAAACACAGTGTAAATTAAGCTCATCAATGCATCTTGGAAAGAAAGATCTTGTTCTACCTGCATGAGCAAAAGGACTTTCACCTGACTGCAGAATCCCTGGTGGTCACGCTGTTACTCAAATTTGGTTTAAGAAGCAGCTTTGAAAGAGAAGGAAGCAAACTAAGGTGCATGTGTCCCCTCCTCTTGAAATTACTTCAGTTTTTCAAAGATTTGCTTTGGCTTCCACTGATGATCTTTAAAACAATAAGAGAGGAAAAAGTGTTCACTGGGTTTTTTTGAAATGTGTAGATTTAATGGTGGAAGGAAGTGACAATTCTGACCTAGCAAGAAGTTTTACTCTCTGTGTAGCCAGAAGATTAAGAAACCTTTGACAGACAGATTCTGAATAGCTGGGACTACAGGATTACACATATGCACATGCATTCAGTTTCTATCAGGCACAGATCCTGTTGCTCTGCAACAATTTTGGCAGACCTTAGGAGACTCCTTCACTGTTTAAAGCTCTGCTGAGCAATTCCTGCACCCTCTCTATGCTTACAAATACATAATTTCACCTCTGACTACTTTTATTGTCTTCAACAGGTTTATTTGCATATATAAAGTTTATTAACATATTTACCTAAATGTTTGCAAATTCAAGCCATGAAAATGATCTTCTAAAGGTTTGAGTTAGAATTACACTTCTTTGATTAGAACTCTGCTCTTAGTCTTTAATAAATCTCATTCAGTTGCCTGACTTCTAGATGCTCATCCTAATTATCAGCTCTCTTTTCAAGTTAAAGATTTGAAGGGAAATTTGAGGTAATGGTGAAGTGGAAAAATAAAAAGGTTCATAACGCAATCCAAGCCTATATTTCTGGTGAATGTTGACTAATATTAATAATAATTAAGCAAAAAGTTCTGTGCACACAGGCATTTTATTTATCTTGAGCAATCAAACAGTATTCCTGAAAAAAATACAACCAACAAAACAAAAAAAATAACCTTCAGTGTAGTCCTAGTAGCTGGTATTTCTTCAGACTTCAACAGAATTAACTATCTTTTCCAGTCCTTGAAAATCTCTTTAGATGCGGTCTTGGTTGTGTTCTTAATGAACATGTGAAGGTTTTGGGTTTTGTTGATTGAAGCAAATTAATTTTGGACTTTGCTAATTGAGGACAGCTGGCAAATTCTTCTCCAGGGATGAAGCAAAAACTGATAAAGATATGGTATCTTTAGAAATGTTTGAAGATTCTTAATCCTCAGGGTTTCTGTATCTTTGTCCTCAGATGTTCTGTAGGATTGAATTTTTTCCTTTCTCCTTGTATAGAAAGTTAACACAGGTCTTATGTAATATTTAAACACTGCTTAAAAATCCTTTGGTATATAAATGGTGTACATTTTGCTCAGCATGAATAGTAACCCACTGGTCTAGTCACAGAGTCCTTTCTCTGACATTCTTTTGAGGGGATTTCTTTCCTTTGTGAGGGTTTCAGACTGAGATACATGGTAATAAAAACTTTGGCATTTTCTATTAATATGGATCAAGAGATTATTGCTACAAAGAGAGAGAAAGCTAAACAATGTTATCACTTTCTGAAGATTATATAGTTTATTAAATTTATCTGATCCTTATTAATTGCACACCTAGAGAATTTAAATTGATGGGATGCTTTGAAATAGAATTTGGATACAGGATGAGTTGGACTATGTCTGTTCTTTATCCAAAATAGGGCCAAAAAGCTCTTTGGAGAAGATCCCTTCTCTTTCCATTTGTGTATGCAGATACCTATCTCATACTTGGGACTATTAATAAATACATTAAAAAAAAACCAACATAGAATTTGCATAATAAAAAAGTCAGACACAGTCAATCCACACTCTGGATGAAATAGGACTTGCAAACCCATTGCTGTGTTACATAATTTACAGCACAAATACCACACTGACTGTGCCTCATAGAGCTCTATTCCCCATCCTCTTGTTAAAACTGCACCTGTTTACTGGAGATAGCTCTGTTCTAGGGAAGGATTACACAGCTTTAATAATTCTTCTTCAGCTTCTTCCTCATCACTGTCATACTTCATGCTGTAAAGGTTGGAAAAACAAAGGTCTCCAGAGGCTGGCATGGAGATATTTCTGCATGAAATAGCAAAGAACACTGTAAGCAGATTCAGTCATTTACCTGTCCAAGCTGGGTCATCCTATCTTCTATGTGCAGCCAGTGAAAGGCACTAGCTCCTTTACAGGGCAATTAAGCACAGCTAAAACTGTCTAATGGAAAAACCTTTTTCTTTTCTTTGTCTATAGCAAACATCAAGGACAAATTTTTATTCTCTGTGTTAGCAGAGCACTGCTTATCACAGGATGAAATTCAGTGTACAAGCTCAGAAGCAGGCTGTATAGAAAGCATCAGAAACACATCAGAAGCCCATAGAACTGAATCAATTTACACTAGCAGACATCAAGCCCAATGTATCTGGCATGGTCTGTTGAATATAGCAGATAAATAGGGCAGCCATTCTAAGGGTTTCAGTAGAGTTGCTTTAGGATTTCCAAAGGAACATTTTTTTTTATTTGCAAATTACCTTTTGATCAAAACCAGCTCTTTTCCCAGGAATTTGTCTATCCAGGTGAAATTCTGAGCTAAAACAAGAAAATGTTCTCAAAATGGAACAAAGCAAATGTTTTCTGGGCTTTAGTTTTTGTTGGATTTTTGTTTGGCTGTTTGTTGTGATTTTTTTTCTGAATGTGTTTTGTATGGAAATGTTATCATACTGCACTTCTTATACTTTAAGCACAGAAGTTAAATCAAAAATTAACTTTTTTTTTTTTTTTTCCTCATTAGGAGCATGAATGGATACAGCTTCCACTGTCACAAATCTTTCCATGAAATAAAAATCTGAGGTCTTGCACAGCCCTGTTAGTCTTGCTCCTAGAAGAGAGGTTGATGGAGGCAAGGGGTCTCAGGGCATATTTGCATAGGTGGGAACAGATTCAGTCTGGATTTTCTCTGTGGCCATATTGGCACAGAGCTTTTTTTCCTCAAGATAACCTTTTGAATTGGGACAGTGGGGCAATAATCTGCTAGGTGTCATCTTGAGAGTACTCAGCTTGGCCTGCTGCATTTATAGAGGCAGGCTGAATCCTGCATCCCAGATTTCCACACATCATGGATGAAACGAGCCATGAGATTTTTGGGATGAGGTGTAGGAGAATGGCAACAAGATGTGGGAAGGAGGAAACTGAAATTTATGCAGTGTTGATATTGCTTGACAATGCCTGAAAAGGTTAAGAATGATCATGGGAAGGAGCAGAGCTAGTTTTGGCTGCTGGATTTTGTTTGTGTTTCTCTGTTTTTTTTCTTTTTCCTTTGACAGCAAGTATTGGGAGCTGAGATTAATTTCAAGAGAAGGAGGAAAACTTCTAAATCAGTTATCAGTTTATGTGGGAGTTACTGAAGGGACACCTTGCACTGCACACTTCCTAGGGCACAGGTATCACCAGCAGTTCTGTGGCCAGACAGAGCTGATCTTTATGGATCAGTATCTCTTACTGCCAACTGTTGCAAAGCCCTGTAGTGTATAATATCTTCAGTTTCTCCTCATCCTTAACAAGCAGCACCTTTCCTTTTTTCTCTGTACTTGTTAAATGCCACCAGTCAGCTCTCTGCCATGTTAGATGTGGCATGTGATAAGCAGACATAATCCCCACTGCAAAGAATTTGGGATCTAAATAATCTGCTTCCATTTATCAGGCTCTGGGTATGATAGCAACAAAATCCTCAGCAGAGTAGATCAGTGATGCTTATCAGCAGATGTTCATCCTCAGCCTAGTGGGATTGAACACTAAATGATTAATAATTCCCATTTTACTGTAAGACACATTAACTGAGAAATCAGGATTTGCTTAGCTTTTGCTGAGCATTAGTGTAACTGAGATATAAATAAATTAACAAACAAATAAACAACAATGTGCTCTTGTGGCCAAGAGAGCCAATGGGATCCTGGGATCTATCAAGAAAGGTGTGCCCAGCAGGTCGAGGAAAGTTCTTCTACCTCTCTACTCTGCCCTGGTGAGACCACACCTGGAATACTGTGTTCAGTTTCAGGCTCCCCAGTTCAAGAGAGACAGAGAACTGCTGGAGAGAATCCAACAGAGAGCCACAAGGATGATTAGGGGAGTTGAGCATCTCCCCTGTGAAGAGAGACTGAGATCCCTGGGGCCGTTTAGTCTTGAGAAGAGAAAACTGAGAGGGGATCTGATCAATGTCTATAAATAAGTGAGGGGTGAGTGTCAAGTGGAGGGGGCCAGGCTCTTTTTAGTGGTTCACAGTGATAGGACAAGGAACAATGGGTTCAAACTTGTACATAGAAGATTTCACCTCAACATGAGGAGAAACTTCTTTAGAGGGAGGGTGACAGAGCACTGGAACAGGCTGCCCAGGGAGGTTGTGGGGTCTCCTTCTCTGGAGAGTCCTGTGTGACTATCTTAAATGATCCTGCTCTGGCAGGGGGTTTGAACCTGATGATCTCTTGAGGTCCCTTCCAACCTCTGATATACTGTGATAAATAAATTTACAGTGCTGCAAGGCAAAGGTTGGCTATGATTCCAGTCCTTATTTCCTGAGAATAAAGGATATTGTTTGGAGAAAATTCAGAGAAAAGAGGCATGTGAATTTAAAACCAGCGTGAATGACAGAAGCGATCATTATTCTTGACCCAGATAAGATTGTCCTTAAATACTAGATTGAGGTAAAAGGCTGGTAGCTGTTCTTATCAAATGCATTTAACTCCTGGAAAATTGTTTATTTGATGCAATCAGCACAAATTGATACAATCATTTTTACATTGTGGAAATCCATACAAACATCTCTTCAGTGATGTGTGGCAAGAGTAACAGACTGACTACACTTGTTCACATGAAAGATACACGTGACTCAATGTTGTGTCTGGCACTCAATCTGTTGTTTTTTGCTGTCCATGGCACTACCAGTGGAAAGCCTGGTAAATTCAAGAGTGACTGCAGGATTTTTAGGGATAGATGAAGGACATAGAAGCTCAAGTATAGATCAGCTCTGCCCTTAATGGCTGGTGTGTCTTTTTGGCTTCTTGACTGGAATTTTGTCTGAAAGCTAAATGTTGCTGGGAGAAGGCAGAATCCACCTGATGAAGGTGCCTTGTGAATTTACTAAGATCTTAAATTAGCTTTACTGGAAGATAGACATAAAAGCTTAAGTAGGAGAACAAGGGAAACATTGTGCTTGGGAAGGCATGACTTGGTAGTCTCTCATATTTTTCTGAGGAAAATGAGAGGAACAGAAGCTCACTTGAAATGCATTTATATAAACACATGCAGTATGGGAAAGACAGGGATGGAATTATAAATCTCTGAGTAGCTATAGGGCTATGATATTCCTGTAATTATGGAGCTGTGGTGGAGTAAATTTCACAACTGGAGTGCCATGACAGTTGTATAGTTTGTTAGGAAAGATAGGCAAAGAAAACAAAACCCAAGGTCTTATACTTTGAAAAAGAGTCAATTCAAATCATGGAACTTCTGCATTATGTTCAAGGAGGTGGTCAACAAGAGAACATCGTGGTGGATATCTGCTACAGACCACCTGATCAAGAGAAAGAGGAGGCAAATTAAGTATTCTTTAAACAACTGAAAGAAGTTTCATGATTGCAGTAATGAGGAATATTAGCTACTCTGGAAAGCAATACATTTGGATGCTAGAAATCTAGATTATTGGAGTGTGCACTTGTTTTAACTCAGGTGTTGAGTGGATTGAGTGGGATGTGTCTTCTGATGAACTTGTAGGTCACAATAATGAAGAATTAAGACTGATAAGGTCCCAGGCACCCCTAGTATTATTGACCATGGCATGCTGGAATTTTAGACCCTGAGGGAAGGGAAGAAAGTGAATACAAAAGTAGAGTCTGAATTTAAGAGTCTGTACTTCATGTTGACTGAGCTTGAGATGGTGTATTCTTCTGAAGGGGAAAGGAGAGCAGACTTATCTTCAAGGACAACTTATCCCAAGGTCCACTACAGTGTGTAGGAAGTCATGAAGGTTTGGCAGCAGGCCATCCTGGCAGGATGAGATTACCTGTTTGAACACACATAAGCACATACAAGCACACACAGATGTGTACAGGTCATCTGTGCAGGAGGAATGTTTACAAAAATGCCAGAGACTACAGGAATAAATTCATGAAGACCAAATGGACTTGAAAGTAACAAGTCACCTGAAGAGTAATGAGAGGAGCATAACCAAGGTTTGGTAAAGAACTTCACATGATTCAAATCATAGGACTACATACCCAAATTAACATGAAAATAATTATTAGTATTTGCCTAATTACATTCTGGTGCTGACAAGCCATATTTTTGTTGTTACTTTGGTGTACATTTAAACAACATTCAACAATTTATAGCTCCTCTTTACTGAAAGTGTTCCTTTCAGAATGCTGCACAACTTATTCAAAGGATTCTCATGGCCTTTCATGATAATATATTTTCTTGTCTTGAATCACAAGAAAAAACATCCCCCCACCCAAAATAATTCTGTGATTTTATGTAAATATGAGGCATAGGAATATGTTTTAGTGGTGACCTAGCAGTGTTGGGTTAACAGTTGGATTTGATGATCTTCCAACCAAATTATTTTCTGATTCTCTGATTCTAATATTAAGAAAATCATCCTTGAGTTTTACTTCATACTTCAAGAAAACATAATTATAAGACACTATAAACCAGATAATTTTTCAAAATTTTGTTTATTTGTATCACACAGTACCAAGCTCGAGGGTTAATCATGTTTTGCAATTCTATTAAAACTGTAATCATTTTTTTGTATGCCCAGATCTCATCTTTATCATATTACTGAGCTCCCAGCTCGGAATTCTGCCATTAGAAGCTAGAGTGCTTTACAAAACAGGTTAAGTGCCAGTCCTGATTTACTGATGGGGAAGCTGAAGTGGGGAGGATGGAAATAATGTGACTCTGGTAGTCAGCAGCTGAGGAAATAAAGGACTGTACGAGTAGGGTGCATTTCTCAATGGGTAATGACATCAAGGTGATTTAGTGGTCTTGCATTCTTTATCCTTTACTTATAAGCTATTTTATTTTAGTGGAGATGCAGTTTTATGAGACTATCATTTTCAGGACCTTGTCTTCTTGCAGACTAGTTTTGTTTTGGTTTTGTTTTTTTTTAATATATAATGTGTTTGAAACAAGATTTGTTCAGAATTGGATGCAGACTTCAGATCTCAACAATTCTGGAAAGCCTATCTGGGAAGTTCTTGAGTTTTCAGATGTTACTGAGCATTTCCTCTGAATATAATCACTTTTACTTGCTGTAAATCAATAATATTTTAACAAAAAAGTTGATCTTTCCTTATTTTTCTGATAACTTCTAATGTTTTTCCTAATATATATATATGCGTATTATATTTTCTATTATAATTTTCCTGTCTTCCCCAACTCAATCATTCTGATATTGTACTAATTCCCTAGTCTTGTGCAACCCTATTGTCTGTATCACCAGTTCAGTACTTCATAAGATTTACTACAAATACGAAACTTATTAAAAGGAATAAAATACTTCAGGCTCTGAGCCCTTGTGTTAGCTATGACTTTCTTCATGGTTTGTTTTGTTGTTTCTCCTGTGTGGTAATTGCTCCTGTTATCCTTATTTACCTCTTTCTCCCTTGGTAAATCATTTGATTTATTGGAAAATAAATCTCAGTCTGGAGTCAAACTTCAAGCAATAACATAGTGAAAGATAAAGCAGAGCTCCACAACGTTTTCTAGCACACCTTAGCTGAGTATGCCTTCTCATTTTGCTGCTTTCTTATTTGCACCGCTGAAAAATGTTTACACAATCCTGAAGTTACCTTTCAAGTATGGGAAGGGTTTTTCTAAAGTAGTACATAATTATTTCTAAGTTATACTTCATTAAATTAACAAGTACTGCTTTAAGAGACAAAATTTTCCAAACATGCTAGACCCTAGAAATAATTAAACTAATTAATAAACTCAATTGTTCACTTTTAACCAGCTGCAAAAATGAGTTAAAGCCAATTGAATCTCCTGTAATGATATGGCAACTCCCCCTCCAGAAATATATTGAACAGCTATCACCTAAATTAGATTAAAAACTGTCAGTTTTAATCACACATTTTCTACTTAGAAAGCTGATGGCAGTTGATAACATATTGCATTTACTGTGAATCAGGAAAATATTAAAAGTAAAAAAGCACACTTTTAGAATAGAAATATTTGTGCCAAAGGTATTCGTGGAGAAAAAGTATCCTGTAAAGGAAGATTTTTAAGTTGTAGTGTATGTAGAAAAAAAGAAATTTTTTTTTTTTGCTTTAAAAAATGCCCAGAAGTTTCTATGTACTTATGTATGGTTAATTTGCAAGAACTGAACCAAGATTTTGTATAATTGTTGTTGTTTTTTTCCCCCCATGCATGTGTTCAAAATGTATTAGTAAGACAGATAGCATTGTTCCTCAGAGGCCACTGTGGTCCATCAGGTAAATAATTCATATTTTGTGCTGTATAAATACATAATTGTGTTTTCTGCAGTGAATGATAAAGGATCTGAGTTTTTTCTATTTTATTAGCTTTACATGAGCATTAGGGACACCACTTCAGAGGCTAAGAGGAGGGAACACAAAGCCTGCTTTTAGATAAATGGTGTACCTTTTAGCCTCTGTCTCTGTATTTATTACAGACAAAAGCCAACAATACAAGAGAATATTTTCAAGGCTGTAAAGCCTAGCACTTAAAAGCTAAAAAATGCCAGAATTAAGGTTGCACTACTGGTTTTGTACATATGTGCTTTCTCCCCCACCCACAGGACTCATGCCTCAGCCAGCTCCTCAAATCCTTCTCTGAATACAAGAATATTAATCCTCTCATCATCTTGGCTACTGTAGTAATTGCTGTGGTATCCATGGGCTTCAGAAATATTAATTAATTTATTTCCACAATACCTTCATGGGTAGAGGTTATTTCCCAATGTTGCAGTTGAAGATCTGCTGCACAAAATAAGCAACAACCACGTTTTAACTCATTTGGGCTCAGTAGAGGCCCTGAGGTCTCTTCCTTTTTTTTTTTTTTTTCCCCCAACAGAGCACCTAGCACTGCACAGTTGCTAGTATGGTCAAGAACAGCTCCCATCCTCTCCCAGTATAGCTGTGAAGAATTAGCATCTCTGCATCAATTTAGAAACCCAGAAAACAATCCAGTGTTTCCCTTAAGCACCTGACTCTCGGTTTCACTTTTCAGCAGATACCTTCTTTCCCTTCCTTGCTCTCAAGCACATTTTATCAGACCAAAGATCCCTAGTCAGATGTACAACAAACACATCACTGATTAAAACTCACAATCAAACCCTATACTGAAACACAGGGATTGTAGGTTGCTCAGAGAAAGCTCTGGTTTTTTGACTTGGCCAGAGACAGATTTTTTTGGAAACAATGAATTATTTTTCCTGAGACTTTCTGTAGCTCTTTAGCATAGAAAATTTCAGCACTAGGATCTGTGCCTGCCTGCAATATTACTTACCATCTGACCTGTGGCCTGCATAGTAGCTAATACTTGGGCTTTTTCTTGAATATTTCTCAGAGAAACATTCAGTGTTATTAGTTCATCTGCTTGTAAGGCTTTGATGGGGGTTTTGGGTGTTTTTTGTTTGTTTGTTTATTCATTTGGGGTTTGTTTTGTTTGTTTTGTTTTGTTTTGTTTTCTGACCACTGCTGTGGTGGGAGGAGGGAGTGGAGAAGAAAACTCTGCCTCCTGTTTTTCAGTCTGTTTGGTAATGTCTTTTTTCTACTACAGTCTGCAAGATTGTCTTTCTAGTAACCTCTGCCTCTGAGACCTCTCTCTTTTTATTGTCAGTACAGGACTAGTGACCTTCCTTCCTGCTGGTTTTCTGTCTCTCCCAAACACTGTCAAAGGGGCTGTCAAAGCAGCTATCCACTCCTCTTTATAAAGTTAAGGGTAAACATCATATCAAGTGATGACCTATGGACTCTTGGATGCTGGACTGTAGCTTGAGTTAAAAAAAAAAAGGCTTATCTTGCCTAACTTAAAGGGCTGCACCTCAATTAGTAAACCTAGGATCCCTTTGCAGTTTACAGAGAGAAACAGGTATTTCTGGAAGGCAATTAATTGGTTTTATTATATATATATATATACACTCTAGGATGAAATGAAGTACTCCTTAGAAAATATTTATTTTTCCTTACTGTCTATAATGATACTTGAAATAACCAGATCATAGTTGTATACTTGGTCAGATGAATGTCATGTATAATACTGAGAAGCAAAATATTACTTTGGATAGGTCTTGGTAGAATGGATTACAAATAAATTCCTTCCCTGCTCCTATCCATTCCAATTAAAAATGTGGTTTTGCCACTGAATCTGGAGCTCCTTGCAAACCTGCATATGGGCATGTGGACAGCTTGACCAACAGCTAAGTCTACATTTAGATCTGAACCTGAAAGGAAGCCAAATCTCCAGAGACCACCCCCTAGCTTTATTATGCAAACTACTGGGGTCAGAGTGGCTGGAGGGCAGCCAGGCAGAAAGGGACCTGGGCGTACTGGTTGACAGTAGGCTGAACATGAGTCAGCAGTGTGCCCAGGTGGCCAAGAGAGCCAATGGCATCCTGGCCTGTACCAGAAATAGTGTGGCCAGCAGGAGCAGGGAAGTCATTCTGTCCCTGTGCTCAGCTCTGGTTAGGGCACATCTTGAGTACTGTGTCCAGTTCTGGGCTCCTCAATTTAAGAAGGACATTGAGATACTTGAACGTGTCCAGAGAAGGGCAACGAGGCTGGGGAGAGGTCTCAAGCACAAGCCCTATGAGGAGAGGTTGAGGGAGCTGGGATTGTTTAGGCTGGAGAAGAGGAGGCTCAGGTGTGACCTTATTGCTCTCTACAACTACCTGAAGGGAGGTTGTAGACAGGTGGGAGTTGGTCTCTTTTCCCAGGCAACCAGCACCAGAACAAGAGGACACAGTCTCAAGCTGCACCAGGGGAAGTTTAGGCTGGAGGAGAGGAGAAAGTTCTTCACAGAAAGAGTGATCTGCCATTGGAATGTGCAGCCCAGGGAGGTGGTGGAGTCACCATCCCTGGAGGTGTTCAAAAAAGGATTGGACATGGCACTTGAAGCCATGGTTTATCTAGTCATGAGGTGCTGGCTGATAGGTAGATAATCTCTGAGGTCTTTTCCAACCTCGTTGATTCTATGATTCTACTTCTGTGGCTGATGGCTTCCTATTGTTTCCAGTTATTATGAAATGAATAATATGCCACTGCTCATTAATTAACATGAATGAAAGGGTCCTATAATTTTGATCTGGTTTATTACAATTCATGATTTACAACAGTAATTGTTATCTTCTACCATAATAAATCTGAGGTCTAGAGCCACTATGTGAGTCATTTTGTGTTTGTTTCTTAAACAGTTCATCATTTTCCAAAAAAAAGAAAAATCAAGCATGAGTGCAGTATTATCATAGTTCTGGCATCATTCAAGCAAATGTCCTTGTGGTTTTAAGTTATAAAGATCTGCCTCAAAAATCACACATTCATAGAATATTGGGGGTTGGAAGTGACCTCAAAAGATCATTTAGTCCAACCCCCCTGGCAGAACAGAATCACCTGGAGTAGGGCACACAAGAATGCATCCAGGCAGGTTTTGAATTTTTATCTTTGAAAGTTATCTTCCTTGTTGGTCTGGGTAAAGACAAAATTTACAGGTTTGGATAGGTTTCTTGAGTGGTGATGCATGCTTCAGATTTTCTGTTTATTCTTCTTGTCAGATGGAGTCCACTCTCACTCGTGCAATGACACCTGGAGAAATGTCAATGTTCATAATTTTTGTATACTTATATAAGGTTAGTATATAGTAATTCTGCATACCTCTATGAAAACTAGAAGAAAACGATTCTTTCTGATTGTTGAAGACATATTTTTATGCAGATCATTACAAATCTTTCAATTTTTGCTTGTCTTCAGAGCTGTAATTAATAGAATTACAGAAAGGATGTTGGCCAAAGCTCATTCCTCTTTCTGCCCCTTTCCTTTTCGGATGCAGAACGTATTTATTTAACTTTCAAGACTGAGCCTCTGACTGATCCTGGGTTTCAGTGACCATGAAAAGAGCAACACACAAGACAGCTGCAAAATTGGAGTTGTAGGATTAGCGAAGCAACTGTTAACAGGGAGTCAATGAGTTATATGTGAATTCAGATAAAATCCATTGATAGAATTAAGAGCTGAGAGATATTTTGAAACTCAGTTTCAGATTTAGCCAGATGCCTTAACAACTACTACAATTGTAGTAGATCTGATTCCAATTTCTAGAAGTCTGTCTGTCAGTCCTGCTCTGCCTATGTATGCAGAGGTTGTGATGGCTTTGCTTGCATAACTGTTACCCTTCAAAGAAAAGAAAAGAACTTTGATTCTATTATTGGTTGTAAGAAGAGGAAAACATCTTTCAGCAGCAGAAATCTGTGCAGCTTTATTTTAAAGACTAATGCATAGGGTACAAAATATCACAGAATTATAAAATCATGGAATGATAGAGATTGGAAGGAACCTCAGGAGATCATCAAGTCCAACTACCCTGCCAATGCAGGATCACCTAGGGCAGGTCACAGAACTAATCCAGATGGGTCTTGAAAATCTCCAGAAAAGGAGAATCCAGAGCCTTTCTGAGCAGTATTGCCCCTTGTCATATCACAGGACCCCACTGAAAAGAGGTTAACACCTTCTTGACACCTGCCCTTCAGATATACATAAATATTAGTAAGATCACCTCTCATTCTGCTCTCTTCCAGACTAAACAGCTCCAGGTCTCTCAGCCTTTCCTCATAAGACAGAAAGTCCAGTCCCTTAAACATCCTCATAGTGCTCTGTTGAATACTGTCTAGCATATCAGTGTCCCTCTTAACCCTGGGGAGCCCAGAACTAGACACAAAACTCTAGATATGGCCTGACCAGAGCAGAGTAGAAGGGAACAAGAATGTCCCTTGACCTGCTGGTGACACTCTTCGTAATGTGTGCCAGAAGATCATTGGCCTTCTTAGCCACAAGGACACATTGCTGTCCCATGGATAACTTACTGCCCACTGGGACTCCAAGGACCTTCCTCCATGGAACTGCTTTCAGATGGTCAACCCCTAATTTGTAATGGTGCATGGTGTTGTTCCTCCCTAGGTGCAGGTTTGTACATTAATTGTTATTGAACCTTATTATGTTCTCCTTTGCTCTCTCCAGTCTATCCAGATCTCACTGAATGGCTGCGCAGCCTTCTGATTTATCAGACAATCCTCCCCATTTTGTATAATCATTAAACTTCCTGAGGATACACTCTGTCCTCTCATCCAGGTCACTGATGAAGATTTAAATAAGACTGGACCCAGTACTGACTGCTGGGGAACACCACTAGTTACAGGTCTCCAACTGGACTCTGCACCATTGATCACAATCCTCTGAATTCTATTGTTTATGCAGTCCTCAATCCACCTCATCATCCACTCTTCTAATCCACACTTCCTGAGTTTGCCAGGCTGTCTCTTACTTCCAGGGTCTGGGATTTCTGAGGGCTGGTCTTAGCGGTGAAGATTGAAGAAATGAAGGCATTTAGTAACTCTGCTTTCTGTTCATCCTCTGTCACCAGGACTCCCACATCATTCCCACACCAGTGGGCCTACATTTTCCCTCTTTTTCCTTCTGACACTGATATATTCAAAGAAGCTCCTGTTCTCCTTTACTTCCTTTGCCAGATTTAATTCTAAGAGGCCTTTGGCTATATTCCTGTAATTCTTTCAAGTGACCAGTTCCTTTTCCTACATACTGTCCACTTCTTTCTTCCACACAATCATATTTTTTTAGCAGCTCTTTGCTCCTCCATACAGATCTCCTTCCTCCTCTATTTATTTTTTACTCAAAGGAATGCACCTATTTTGAGGTTGGAGGAAGTGATGTTGGAATGTTAATCATCTCTTTTGGGCTCCCCTTTCTTCCAGAGTTTTGGCCCACAAGATTCCTCCAAACAGTTCTTTGAAGAGGATAAAGTTAGCCCTCCTGAAATGCAGAGCTGCAAACCTAACTATCATGACTACTAAACCAGGTCCTGAAATGCCACATCTTCATACTTCTTGAACACCTCCATGGATGGTGACTCCACAATCTGCCCAGGCAGCCTCTTCCAATGCTTCAGTGCTTTCTCAGTAAATATTTTTTTCCTAATGTCCAATCTAAACCTCCCCTGGCACAAATTAAACCCATTTCCTCTTGTCCTATCACTATTTACCTGGGAGAAGAGACCAGCACTAGCCTCAATACAACCTTCTGTCAGGTAGTTGTAGAGAGCACTAAGATCTCCCCCTAGCCTTCTATTCTACAGATTAAATAACCCCAGCTGCCTCATCCACTGCTCATATGACATGCCCTCCAAACTGCTCATCAGCCTCATTGCTCTTCTCTGGACACACTCCAGGATCTCAGTGTCTTTCCTATACCGTGGCATACAGAACTGAACCCAGTACTCAAGCTGTGGCTTCACATGGGCTGAGTAGAGGGGCACAATCACTTCCCTGCTCCTGTTAGATACATTGGTTTTGATGTCATCGACCTTCTTGACCACCTAGGCCCACTGCTGGCTCACGTTCAGGTGGCTATCCACACCAGATCCTTTTACACTGGGATGCATTCCAGCCACTCTTCCCTAACCCTGTAGCGTTACTTGGGGTTGTTGTGAGCAAAATGCAGGACCTAGGATTTGATTTTACTAAACCTCATTCCATTGAGTTCAGCCCATTAATTTAACCTGTCTAGATGCCTCTACAGTGCCTTCCTGCCCTCAAGCAGGTCAACATTCCCACTCAGTTTAGTGTCATCTGCAAACTTACTGATGGTCCCCTTGATCCCCTCATCCAAATAATTACAGAATCACAGAAGCACAGAATCAATAAGGTTTGAAAAGACCTCAAGGATCATAAAAGTCCAACCTGTCACCCAAGACCTCATGACTACTAAACCATGGCACCAAGTGCCACCTCCAATCCCCTCTTGAACACCTCCAGGGATGGTGACTCCACCACCTCCCTGGGCAGCACATTCCAACGGCTAACAGCTCTCTCTGTGAAGAACTTTCTCCTCACCTCGAGCCTAAACTTCCCCTGGTGCAGCTTGAGACTGTGTCCTCTTGCTCTGGTGCTGGTTACCTGGGAGAAGAGACCAACCCCCTCCTGGCTACAACCTCCCTTCAGGTAGTTGTAGACAGCAATGAGGTCACCCCTGAGCCTCCTCCTCTCCAGCCTAAACAATCCCAGCTCCTTCAGCCTTTCCTTGCAGGGCTTGTGTTCGAGGTATTAAAGAGAAATGGCCCCAATACTGAGCCCTGTTGGACACCACTTGACCAGCCACCAGCTGGATTTAACTCCATTTATCATAACTCTTTGTGCCCAGCCCAGTAAAGAGTCCACCTGGCTATGCCATGGTCCTCAAGCTTCTCAAGGAGAATGCTGTGGGAGGCAGTGTCAAAGGCTTTACTGAAGTCCAGGTAGACAAAATCCACAACCTTTCCCTCATTCACTAGGCAGGTCACCTGGTCGTAGAAGTAGATGAGGTTGGACA
Source organism: Indicator indicator (assembly GCF_027791375.1). Lineage (NCBI taxonomy): Eukaryota > Metazoa > Chordata > Aves > Piciformes > Indicatoridae > Indicator > Indicator indicator. The sequence goes on from NC_072010.1 coordinate 13,070,906, forward strand.
AACAGGACCCGCCTGCCTTTCATGAATCTGTGCTGGCCTTGAACACTTCTGGGGATGGGGCATCCACAACTTCTCTGGCCAACTTGTTCCAGTGTATCATGACCCTCACAGTAAAGAGCTTCTTCTTTACAATTAATCTAAACCTAAGCTATTTCAGTTTCAAAACCACTACCCCTTGTCCTGTCACTACAGCCCATTGCAAAAAGTTCCTCTCCATCCTTTCTGTAGAACTTCTTTAGCTACTGGAAAGTTGCAGTAAGGTGTCCCTGAAGCATTCTCTTTTCCAGGCTGAAAACTCCTAGCTTTCTTGGCATGACTTCATAGGAGAGGTACTTCACTTCTCTGATCATCCTCCTGGCGCTCACTCCTTCATCCTGTTCTGTAAAGAGGGTCTGTGCCAGATGTAAAGGGGTCATATCACAGGAAAAGGTCTCCAAGGTTTAAGAGACTGGATAAAATATTCTTAGATTACTTCTTTTAATCTGCTTTAAGGAATAAATGGATCACACTCCTTCCAGGATTTTGAGACCCTGACTGATGAGATTTGACATTTAGTACAATTTTCAAGTCCATTTTATTTCTTTTTCTTCCATACTATTCTCAGATTTTAGGGAGGAAATTACTCTCCAGAGCCTTACTCCTTCAAAGAGGGACCAAAGATGACCTATAAGAACTGGTAAGCTCTCCTATCTTTATCTCCACCCATTGTTCTCTTTTCATATTTTGACATCTGTAGTCAGACTAAACATTTACTTTTTGTTCAGTCTGCACTTTCCTTTTCATTTCCAAAGAGAAAACACATTACTTGGAATACTATTTTCTCGTTTTCTGGAGTAAGTTTATGTTGTGATCCTAATGAAAGTAAACATTACCTGAAGGAATTGTAACATAGCCACAGAGAAGAAACAACTACCTGTAACCTGAAGGAATGACAATAATTACACAGTATCCTGCACAGAGCAAACCACGTATGCCTGGCAGAAACTCAAAGCTTGCAAATGTCAGTGATGTCATGAGGAGGTCGTATCACAAAGACATAAATACTTTCTGAGTCACTGGATGAAAAATGTAAGTAGCCTGCAGCAGTCATTCAAAGTGGCCTTTTGGGGATGGGACAATCTCATTTTCTGTGAATGTCGATATTTAGAAATTGGCCTGGGTTGAACATTTGAATTATTTGTAAAATAAAAGTGAATACCATGATGAGTTAATAACCTAAGTATTTGCCTTTACCATACTTGTCACATCCCTTTCTAGTGCTGGAGGCCTAAAACTAAAAATCACAAGGATAAAACTATATCTACTTACTAAATTTTCATTAAAATTATTATTTAAAAGGCACAAAAAACTCAGCATTAATTTAAATATAACTTTTTCCATGCATCAAGGTTTATAGACAAAGCCTATTATTAGATCTAACCAAATAAGTAAGCATATTTATATTGTACCCATTGTTCTAAACCTAAACCTGAGCCAACTGAAAGGAATTAAGGCCATCAGCAAAACCAAAAACTTCTTTTGGACTGCATTTAGTATAATAACATTGAGTGATGAATTGAGTAGATTTTTGGGCCTACTCCACTACTGAAAAATTACTGAGAGTTAATTCAAATACAAATTCATTTTATAATAAGATAAATAATCCATTACAGAAATACAATTTTTGGTTCTAGGGCTATTCTGCTGATGAGTATGGAGAAAAAAAAATCTAAATTATCTTAGATGTGCAAAACAAAAGGGCAAAGGGAAATAAATAATTTTTTTTTTTAAATCAAATACAATTCTGATTGGATATTGGGGAAAAAAATATAATCTTGACCATGAGCAAAGACTGGAGCAAGAGTTTGGGGAGGTAGTGGAGGGAAAGCCTCCATTATTGGAAACAGCCAGGATTTGGCAAAGTCCTGAGTAACTACCATCATAGTTACCTCTACTTTGAGCAGGTGGTTTAACTAGGAACCTCTTGATATCTCTTGTAACCTGAATTATTCTATCATGCTATGGTTTTAACTGAAATATCCTGCTTATTACATAAATTGTCCATATGCATGCACAGGAGGAAATATCCTACTTGGAAATGTGTATAAATATGTGAGGGGTGGGTGTCAAGCGGATGGGGCCAGGCTCTTTTCGGTGGTTCAAAGTGACAGGACAAGGAACAATGGGTTCAAACTACAACATAGAAGCTTTCACCTCAACATGAGGAGAAACTTCTTTACAGTGAGGGTGATGGAGCACTGGAACAGGCTGCCCAGGAAGGTTGGGGAGTCTCCTTTCTGGAGAGTTTCAAAACCCACCTGGATGCATTCCTGTGCAGATTACCCTAAGTGATCCTGCTCTGGAAGGGGGGTTGGACCTGATGATCTCTTGAGGTCCCTTCCAACCTCTGATATATTCTGATACTGTGAAATATCAGTGAGAAGCTTCTGGTTTGAAATGACGTGAGGCTGTGATGGTGAAAATGTTTAGTGCTGGAGGATCCTATATATGGTAATGGAACTTGTGTTTTTTTCTTAGGAGTCACTTCTGTTCCAGGACTCTCAAGCTATATCTGTTTAGATATGCCTCAGTGATAAATGGTTTCCTAGTAATAAGTCTGAGCCAGAATATACTGGGAGAAAGAGCAGAGCACAACTCTTCTTGATCCATCACTGGCTTCTGGCCCAATGACCATGATCACTGGATGTAGTTTTTTGCCATGTAAGGAATACACAAGAGATGACCCCATGTATGAATTTACCCTGCCACTTCTGGAATTGATATTTTTAATTTTCCATTCTCTATTCCTTAGGAGGTTTCATAGAATCATAGAATTGTTTCAGCTGGAAAAATCCTCTAAGATCATCAAGCCCAACTATCAACCGTTGACCAGAATTAAACCATGTCCTGAACTGCCATTATCATGTTTCTTGAACACCTCCAGGATGGTGACTCCACAGTGCTCTGGGCAACCTATCCCAGTGCCTGACCACTCTTTCAGTAAATAAATTTTTGCTAATATCTAATCTAAACCTCCCCTGGCACAACATTTGGCCATTTACTCTCACTCTGTCACCTGAACTGAGAAAGTGACCAATTCCCACCAAAGTACAATGCCCTTTCAGGCAGTTGTAGAGAGCAATGAGGTCTCCCCTCAGCCTCCACTTCTCCAGACTAAACAATCCCAGTTTCCTCAGCTGTTTCTCATAAGATTTTTCCTCTAGACCCTTCACCAGCTTTGTTTCCCTTCTCTTTACATGCTCCAGCATCTCCTTCCTAAGGCTAAGAATTGTTCAATATTCAGCTGAATAGGATTTATTCCAAGATTTTTCCTTTACTATACATTCTTCTCTCTTGGAGTTTGTTGTTAGTCTGGTATTTCATAAACAACACTTAGGGCTTGGCTAATCCAGCAAGTTTTCTCCAAAACTAATGAGGTGCCTGTTTTTGTGATCATCATAGCAGTCTTTCTGTTCAGTTGCTCAGCCTGAACACTCTTCTTCAGCCAAGTGCAATGCAATACCCATTGTAATCCTTGCAAAGACCTTCTCTAATAGCATTAATATTTACCTAGGTCTACTGGAATATTTTATCTGCTATGCCTTTTTTGCAGCTGTATCACATTGCAGTCATGCTGCAACTAAAGAAACCCTGATTCTATCCTCCTTTTATGTTTCAAACTGATTTTATAGGAGGAGTCCTTGGGATTTTCTCTATTGCAGAATCTCATTCAAATACTAATTTATGCCCTCAAGGTTACCTATTGCTTCCTCTTTGTTTATCTTTACATTAATAATGCCTCTCAGATTTGCTTCAGTGAGAAATTTCACTAGCATAGTCCTATGTTTTGTCCCAAAGTTCAATAATGAAACTATTCATTACATTGCAAGACCACCCCTCCATTGGTACCCTTGTGTACTAATATCTCTTTGCAACACTACTGTTGCAAAACCTTCCATACTTTTATTTGTGGCTTCTTTTATTCCTTCCACCCACATCCATTAGAAAATTTTCATGTGGCATTTATCAAAGACTTTACTGCAGTCCATGTAGCTATAGCATATTGTGCATATTTTGTCCCCTGTAACAGCTAGTTACTTTATGAAAGATATACATTATGAAATTACAGCATGCTAAACCTAAAAGTTGTAGCAGGAAGGGATATGTACTGCAGAAAGTAGTATAGTGTAAAAACAATACAAATGTCTCTTTTATGACACAAAATTATTGTGCTGTGTGCTCTTTGAAAGCAGTTAATTTGGTGCCCAGGGTTGTTTTTGCTAGATTGTTACACCTCCAACAAAAGTAGAAATCTTTGTTTTTGTACTTGTTAAGAGAAAACTAATGTGATTTCACTGGGCACAGCTGTCAGAACATTCAGGCAGCAGGGGAAGTGCTTCTCACAACCCATAAGCTCTGAGAAGTTTAAACCAAAGCTTTAATTAAATTTGTCATTTCTGAGTCTCCAGTCCAAAAGTGTTAAAGTAGAATTAACATGCTGAGACTTTTCCTTTTTCAGAAAGGAAAGTGGGAGAAAATTTAGGCCTAAAAAAAGCATACTGCAAGTAAGTAAATGAACTAGGAACATGCTGATATTGGAAGTTACCTTATTACCCAGAAGTCTAAATTAACTTTATAATTTAATAGAGGAAAACAAAGAGATGTTATTTTTGTTAAGTTGAAACATTTGGTCTATAAATTACAATTAGGTTAGTAAGCTACCTGAAAATCAGGTTGTTATAATAAAAGCACCGGGCCAAGTGTACAGTTATACTAAAAATAAATGAACATTTTGTTCATGCAAGCATCAGATGCTCTAAAACACCTGAGCTAGGAAATGTGTGGAGAATACAAATTTTGTTCCCCCAGTGTGCTGTGCTGGAGCTGTGAACACCTGTAATAACTTTTAAACAACTGAGCCTTCCTAATTTGATAATGTTGTGGGTTGGTCCATACCTATTGTGGAAGAGGGAGTTGTTAGGGGGTTGTTAGCAGATGAGGCACGTTCAGTGAGAAGAGAAATAATGCCAGTGATATTGCCACCAGAGGATCACAGTGTCATACTCTGGAAAACAGACTCATATGAGTGGATTTTAGGCACTGAGATGATTAAACTAGTCCTGAAAGTAGGACTACCTGAAGGCAGGTAATCCTGCTTGCCTGAATACTGCTAGGTGAAAAGGCTTGATGGTTGGGAGGGTACATCAGGAAAATATAAGCCAGTAACAAAACTGAAAAGTTACAAAAGTTCCAGTGATGAACTGATGAAGTTGTTGGAGGTGATTTAAATATGAGTATTTAAAGTCAAAACCATCTTGAGCACTGCAAATATTCAGTGTGTATATTACAGCAGAGGGATGGGCTTGCTTCCACACAGGCCCTGAAGATGACACAAGTGGATGCATAGTGTTCTAGGGATGGTTCCATGGCTGGTGCAGGAACTCTATCATCATCATCACATTGTAGGCACTGGACATAAGCTCTGATTTATGTTCTTTGTCATGGAAAAGTTTTACTGATCCTGCTTCTGTGGCAATTCTTGCCACAAATCAGCAGCAGACGCTGTTTAGAGAAGGTCTGAGTTTTCTTTTGCTTTCAAGTGTGCTTTGTAGTTCTTTGTTCTGGACCAAACTTTCTGTTCTTTTTTTTTTTTTTTCCCTTTTCCTTTCCAAATTTTTAGGCTGCTAGGCTGAACAAAATTAATGACTTTTGCTTTTAAACATTTTGGGGAACTTATGTTCTTTTTGAAAATGCGTGGTTTTAATCACATAAATAATTCACAGCTCTCTTCCCAGACCAACTTACAGAGCTTTAAGCCCTCTTTGTACACAATTTTAAGCATGCCCAGTAGGGTAGTCTATCTGTTCTCAACTACTGCTGCAAGGCAATGTGCCTAGTCAGCATGATACTATTGTAAAGATAGTGTGTACAATCCTTGAATGTGTGATAGCTTGGGTATGAGAAGTCTGACACACAACAGGGAAGAGCCAATTTCCTTTGTTGATATGATACTGTGGTGGTCAGACTGTAGAAATACAGAAATGTATAATCACAAGAAAGCCCTGCAGTGACAAAAAGGAACTTACAGCTGCCCAGCTTCACTGGATCATGTTGCAATCAATTCTTCCACATATTGAATGGAAGATAATGTAGAAGCAGCTCCTACATACCTGAAATATCTGTTAACCTCATCACCCCCTGCCTTAAGATACTCTCCATATATTATCTTAAAGACATTGAACTGAAACCTTATGCTTTTGTCATTTATAAAGTCTATATCTAAGTCCACAGCTTAATTCTGTAAAATTCTGATTTAACAGCACCACAAAACAAGTAAAAAAAAGACTGTTTTAAAGCAAAAAAAGGATTTGGTAGTAGAATATGGATCTGGTAGTAGAATATAAATGTAGGGGATAATGTGAAGATTGACACTAGAATTTGGTATCACAGAAGTACTGAGCCTTGGAAATAGTTTTCTTTTTAAGTTCTATCTATCTTTCTAAGTTCCCTCTATCTATCTATCTATCTATCTATCTATCTATCTATCTATCTATCTATCTATCTATCTATCTATCTATCTATCCATCCATCCATCCATCTATTCATCTATCTATTTAAAGAACAAATTGTATTGTAACAGGCCAGATCTTGTGAGAGGGTTTGTGTCATGTTCCAAACCTGATGGTAGAAGCACCAGAGCCATAACGATGACATGTCCAGACATACCCTCTCTATTAGGGAAACTCAAAAAATCTAAGTGTGGCACCTCTGTGCCAGAATACATGTACTGCACATGATATATAGGGTTGGAGCGTGTATATAGAGTACTGGAGGCCTGCTGAGATTTCCTTTTTTCCTAAAGCATCCTCCAGCTTGTTATGTGCAATGTACTCCTACGTTATCTATTACTAGCAGCTTTTTGCTAGGTTGTGAAGCCGATGCTTCAATGTACATGTTCTCACACAAAGTGAAAGAATTGATAAATGCAGTCTCCAGGGATGAAATTCTAATGCAAATGGAATGAAGAGAGCTGGCAATTTCTCTGAGAAAATGGTATTACAACAATGTAAACTATCCCAACAGACAATAAGTAAGTGTAGTAAGTGGCCAACTTGGTTAAGTCAAGAGCTGACTTCAAATGCAGGAAAAAAGTGTGAGTTTCCAGTGACAATGTTACAAAGGTCAAAGCACAGGCTGTGAAGTAACTTGCAAGGGAAATAAAAAGTAAGAAATATCATTCTGTGCCTGTGGTAGGAAGGGAGAGAATTTTTAGTGTGCTTCTCAGCTGAATAGAAGCTATCGACAAATGATGCCAAGAATAGCTTAACGTTCAGTGTTTGTACTAGTCTTCACTAAAAATGCCAACAGAGCACAAACAATACCCAGTAAAAAAGCATGGATTTCTGACTTAGAATAAGGAAAAAGTAGATTTAATTATGCCTTTAACTTGATGTTTTAAGCAAGCATGACAATTATGAATTTAATCCTCAAGTATTTGAAAAAAAAAATATTTTATGTATCCTGAGGACCATTATTGCTTATCTTTCAAAATTTTGTAGGAGATAGGTGTGACAGAAAAACAGTGTGGAAAAGAGTGAAACTGTGGCACTTTTCTTAAAAAGTTAAAAATGGAATTATGGACCAGGAAGCATAAATACAATGCCCAGGGTAAGACAAACAAACAAACTTAAAAAAAAAAAAAAAACACAAACAAAAAAAAGGCACATAATATGATTATTTGTAAGTATCTGGAAGATAACAAGGATGTGAGCAGCAGATAACAGATTTGTCAAGGACAACTTGTGTCAAACCTATCTACTCTGCTTCTCCAAATAAAGCAACAAGCACAGTGAGTAAGAGCAGTAGATGCCATATGACCTGATTTTAGGGTTTATTTTTGTATAAATCAAATATGTTGAACTGATTTCCTCCAGGAAAAAATGTGCCTTGATACACGTAGTCCACTTAAGCAGTTTCATTGCAATTCAGATCATGCAAACACAGAAGCTAATTTTGGTACCTTGGAACTGGCAGAAGTAGCCAGACATAATGAAATAAATAAACTATTATCGAGGAAATGTGTTGCACCTGAAGCTTAGTGTAGCATTTCAATGACATCTATACACAAGAGCTGTTTGAAAAAAACATAAAAACAAAAAACAAAACCCAAAACAAACCTGAGAGAACCTTAGGCTCCTCAATGGGTACATTTTTTAATACAAGGTTATCAAAAACAGGTAATCATCATTTTCATGTCCCCTAAAGTTTTTTTCTCAAGGTGAATATCTAAAAACAGAGACATCAAAGATTACTAGGCATTTTCAGATTGATTGTTATTTATCTTTACACCTACATAAAATGTTGCTAAGGTTAAGAGAAGCTATTTCTAAATGAGATTTTTTTTTATTTTATTTTTAATTCAATAACAAAAGGTATCTGAGAGATCTGTACTGTGTTAATATATATATGAATCAGAAGTTATTAGAGATCCTTATCCTTCTGAAACTGACAGGTTTGGAATTTGAATCTAAACTGAGGACCTACATTTGACATTGATGAAACCAGGAGTGGAAATGCTTGGAAGATGCAATCCACCCTGAATGTTACCTCATAGGTGGTCTGTAAACGTGGGCTTCCATGATAACCTTCTTCTGAATGCTGCAATACAGCTTCTCATGTAACAGATTTTGAAGTTCTCTCTTCAAATGTTTAGGAAGGTCTAACTTCTTTATCCAAGCTAAGATTTATAAATTTTATTATAAAATTAAAAAAAAAAATTATGCCTTACAGAGGAGTATTTTGCACCATAGATCCTAGAAATTAGACACTTCAAAATAAATACATTTTTCTCTAATAACACAGAGGCAAAACAGTTCCCTCTCTGCCTGGCTACTCTCCAGCCACTCCGACCCCAGCCTGTAGTGCTGCATGGGGTTGTTGTGGCCAAAGTGCAGAACCCAGCACTTGGACTGGTTGAATGACATCCTGTTGGACTCTGCCCATTACAAGGTCTAATGAAAGGAAGGGCTTGGAATGAATAGTAGCAACTAGGAAGAGAGTGAGGTTTTCTTTGTGAAAGTAGCCTGAAGTTTGAAAAGTACTCTTTTATACTTCATGACAAGATCTCCAGAGTTATCAGACTTGACATCCTGATATATTCAAGGTGAGAATACTGATGAAACAGTCTTGGCACCTAAACAATTACTACTTGTGAGCATCACTTGGTGGTGGATGTTCAGCCATTAAAGATTTTGATTTATGTATTCAGGCACCATATGAAGTGGCTGCCAGAATGACACTGGAATCAAAATAACCTCTTATCCATCCTGTTTTGCAGTGGAATAATCCTCAAAATCAGTTTTGAGGTAACCTAACTGTCCACTGAATGGAAGCCCAGAGTATACTCAGTGCTGGTAGAATACTGCAATGTATGCTTCAAGCAAGTATGAGCTCCAGTCCTTCAGCTATATTCCATCTGATTTTGAAGAGGAAAATCACAAAATTGTTTTCATAGAATTGTCAAAACATGGAATTGTTTGGCTTGGAAGGGAATCTTCAAAGCTCTTTTAGCTCCACTCCTCCTGTCAAGACCATGGACATCTTTTAGTAGGTCAGATTTCCTGAAGTCCCATCCAACCTGGGCTTGAACACTTCTGTCAATGGTTAGGGCTGGACTGGCCATTAAATGAGTGACAGAGTTCTAACCCCTCTCCCTTACCAAAAGGAAGAGAAAGATAATAAGGGAGAGAGATTTATGGATTGGAAAAGAAAATTATGATGATGTGGGCAGGCACTGAGGAAGTCCCATACTGGACTCAGCAGCTGATTGAAACCTTATTCAAGTGATTTTGATGAGGATGAGGCTCCTCCCTCTCCCCCTCTCCCTCTCTCCCTTACCTGGAGGAGCTCACTTACTGCTCAGCTCCGAAAGACTACCTTTATTTATTACTACTGCCATACATTCCCTGTGCTGAATATAGCTTTATATACTTTGTATTTTCATTGATATTAGTTTTGCTGTTTCATTAAATCCATTCTTCATTTTGGCACACGTCTCCTCTGCTTTTTCTGATCCCTTTTTTCATCTGGGGAGGGGTCATTGGATGATAAAGCAAATGCAATAGTTTAGATATGGCCTAAATCTAAACCTAATGGCCCAAATGCCTCTTGAATACTGACAGGCTTCAGGCACCACTGTGTCAGTGTGAGCTGAAATTCCCCCCCCCCCCCCCCCCCCCCCAACAATAACCAGGCTAGCTCAGTCTGGAAGCAAATGAAAAGCTGTATTTACAAGCAAAATCTACAATCTATGATGAAATGAAATGAATATGTACAAATATACAAAATTCACTACATTTACAAATATACACAATCAACAGAAAAGCACAACCAAGCCCCCTTTGCTTCCCCCTAAAGGGGACCTCTCCCAAGGGCCCTCTCTCCCAGGGGCTTCCCTCCCAGACCGACCTGAACAGAAAGCAGAGTTAGCTAAAGCAGAAAAAGTTAACTTAGCTCACCAAGGTCAGTGTGTTATCTCCAGCCAGAAGAGAAGAAGAAAACAGCAGCCAGACAGCCCAGCAACTGCCCCGACTGCAGAATGCAGAGTGCCCACTTTGTTTTGAGGAATAGTTCTTAAACATTTCTATCTATCCAATGGAAGTGTTTAGAACAATCATTATTTTGCTTTCTTACACCCAATAGTGACTTATTTACACTCTTTCGCTTTCTCTGCTTGAACTTTGCAAAGAAAAATTAAAAAGACAGTTTCAAACCATCACAACCACACACACAGACTCACACAGAGAAATCATCTGGTTGCAAGAGACCTGAAGTTTAACTTTTCACCCATCACTAAAGGTCAACACTAAACAATGTCCCTAAGTGCCAGATCCACATGCTGCTTAAACACCTCCAGGGATGGCAACTCCACCACTGCCCTGGGCAGATCATTCCAGTGTTTGATAACTCTCTCTGTGAAGTAATATTTCCTAGCATCCAGCCTGAACCTCCCCTGGTGCAGCTTGAAACCATTTCCTCTAGTGCTGTCGCTTGCCACCATGGAGAAGAGGCTGGCCCCTCCTCACTGCAAACTCACTTTGGGTATTGTGGAGAGCAATGTGGTCTCCCTTCAGCCTCCTCTTCTCCACACTGAACAACTCCAGCTCCCTCAGATGCTCCTTGTAGGCCATGTGCTCCAGGCCCTTCACGTGCCTTGTTGCCCTTCTCTGGACATGCTCCAGAATCTCAATGTCCCTCTTCTAGTGAGGGGCCCAGAACTGAACACAGTACTTGCGGTGTGGCCTCAACAGTGCTGAGTACAGGAGTATGATCACCTCCCAGTTCCTGCTGGCCACCGTGTTTCTAATGCAAGCCAGGATGACATTGGCTCTCCTGGTCACCTGGGCACACTTCTACCTCCTATTTAATTGACTGTCAACCAGAACTCTCAGGTCCCTCTCTGAGTTGCAGCTTTCCAACCGCACATCCCAAGTCTGTAGCTTACCAAGGGGTTGTTGTGACCCAGGTGGAGGACCTGGCACTTGACCTTGTTAAACTTCATACAGTTAGCCTTGACCCAGCCTAACCTGTCCAGGTCCCATTGCAAAGCATCCCTATCCTCTAGCAGATTGACACAGACACCCAGCTTGGTGTCATCTGTAAATTTACTGAGGGTGCACTCAATCCCCTCTTCCAGATCACTGATAAAGATATTAAACAGGACAGGCCCCAGTACTGAACCCTGGGAGACGCCACAAGTAACTGGGCACCAGCCAGACTTAACTCCACTCACCACACCACTCTCTGGACCTGTTCGTCCCAACAGTTTTTTATCCAAAGCAGAGTGCACTTATCCAAGCCATGCATCATGAGTTTCTGAAGGGGAATGTTGTGGAAGACAATGTCAAAGGCTTTACTAAAGTCCAGGTAGACAATATCCACAGCACTTCCCTCATCCACTAGTGGGGGTCACCTTACTGTAGAAGGAGATCATCTCTCTAGGAAGCCTGTTCCAGTGTTTGACCAAGGTTTTGGTTAAGAAATTCTTATTAATGTCCAGTCTAAACCTCCCGATGCCACACTGGTGCAGTTTTGAACCATTGTCATGTTGTCCTCTCACCAGACATCAGGAGGAAGAGATCAGGACCTTCCTTCCCACTTCCTCTTGTCAAGAAGCTGCAGAGAGAAGTGAGGCTGCCTCTCAGCCTCCACAAGTCCTTAGCTGCTCATCACAGGACATTCCTTCCAACCAGATTTGTTATCCTCCTCTGGATGCATTCAAGGACCTTCACATTCTTCTTAAACTGTGGTACCCAGAACTGCACACAGTACTCTGGGTGAGGCCATACCAACACTGAACACAGTTGGATAATCACCTTTTTGACAGGCTGGTTACACTGCCTTAGCATTGTGTTAACTCCTGGTCCTCAAATCTGCAGCAGAACCTAAAAGTTAGCTTGTCATGGAGAATTAAACCAAAGGTGATATCCTCTCAGAATATCTCCAGAAAATCTGCACTGTGAAATGTGCCTATTGCCTTATCTCAGTCATTTAACAAGCTATTAGTAGTTTAGTCAAGCAGAGGAAACAGCTTAACTGAACTGCTTAAACAACATTAGCAGTTCCACTCCAAAGAGGTGAAGTTGAGGAGGAGAAAATTGAATCTGCCCCCTTAAGAATCTTTTAGTGCTGGAAGACAGGCAAAAGAAGGAGAGAGTTTAAGAAGTAGGGAATCCCTGAACATATTTTAAATAATAATGGAAGTACAATATCTAGCATACTACCTAGATTTTCATAGAATCATAGAATGGGTTAGGTTGGAATGGACTTTAGAGATCACCTACTCCAATCTCCCTGCCATGAGCAGGGACACCTTTCAACTAGACCCAGCTGCTCAAGGCCTCATCCAGCCTGGCCTTCAACACCACCACCTCCCTGGGCAGCCTGTTGCAGAGTCTCACTACCCCCATGCTGAAGAACTTCTTCCTAAGATCCAGTCTAAACTTACTCTCCTTCAGCTTAAAACCATTCCCCCTTGTACTGTTGCTAGGCACACTTAGGAAAAGTCGCTCTCCAGCCTTCTTGTAGGATCCTTTCAGGTATTGGAAGGCAGCTATAAGGTCCCCCTGGAGTCTTCTCTAGGTTGAACAAACCCCTCTCTCTCAGCCTGTACTCATAACAGAGGTGTTCCAGCCCTTGGATCTTCTTTGTAGCCCTCCTCTGGACTTGTTCCAACAGCTCTATGTCTTTCTTATAATGGGGGCACCAAAACTGTATACAGTATTTGAGGTGGTTCGCACAAGAGGAGAGTAAAGGGAAAGAATCACATCTCTTGACCTGCTGGTCACACTCCTCTTGATGCAGCCTAGGATATTATTTGCCTTCTGGGATGCATGAGCATACTGATGGCTCATGTTGAACTTCTCATTAACCAAGACACCCAAGTCTCTTTCTTCAGAGCTACACTCAACCCACTCTGCACCCAGCCTGTACTCATGCCAGGAACTGACCCAACCCAGATGCAGAACCTTGGACTTAGACTTGTTGAACCTCATGCAGCTGGCACTAGCCCACTTTTCAAGCCTGTCAAGATCCTTCTGGATGGAATCCCTTCCCTCAAGTGAGTCCACCACACCATACAGCTTGGTGTCATCTGCAAAACTGTTGAGGGTACACTCAATGCCACTGTCCATGTTGCTGATGAAGATGTTAAAGATGAGTTTCTCCTATGAAATTTGATTGCGGGGGGGGGGGGAAACACAAAAATCTTGACTATGTAGGCCAATAAACTTGTCCATCTTGTCTCCTGAATGACAAAAAGGAGAAAAATTCCTGATGAATTTAATCTTGGGATCAATAAGAGGTTAAACATATATATTTTTAATCCTTTTTGACATACAGCTCTAACCAGACTTTTGGAGGCTTTTTGGCCAATTTTCAGGTTGTAAATTAATGTGGCTTTTTTCATTTGTTTGTTTTTTGTTGTTTGTTTGTCTTTTAAATTTGCATCTTTCGAATGTCTAATGTCTCTGCAAGATGGATTGAGTGACAGGCACTTTCTGAATGAGAATCTTGAATCAGGTTATTGGAACTTTCTTGAATCATTCACCAGCCTGATGCAATTCTCACAGGAGTTGGAAAGTAACAAGAAACACGCAGCTGCACAGACTAGTTAAACAGTTGATAGTGCTGAAGTCACTCAGCATATGTGCTTTCCAAGGCCAAAACTAGCTAAAGAAGTTTCTTGGCATGAGCTGTGACAGTTGGAGCGATGCTAGAGTCCTGAGGGTTAGGGATGCTTTTGCACAGGTTTGTACTCAGCAGTCTGTCTCTGTAATGGTGTCAATTAGTCCTCATGAGCCTGCTAGATCTTTAGCTTAAGGGTTGAAACTTGCACTATGAACCAGAGGTAACTCCTGCTTCTCATGATCTACTAAAGCTAATTTTGCAGCTGGCAATGAAGTGAGTTAGGTCCCTATTCAGCCTGTTTCACCTTTCCCCACTCAGATCTGTGTTAGTGACAAGCAGCTTTGTTCAGGAAGCAAATTAAAAAGAAAACTGCAGATTGAAGTGATCCTTAATTATTGAGAGAGGTTTCATTCTCCACTGATTTCACATGAACTCATATTCTATCCATCTGTGCAAAGCAATCCTCTGTCTTCTAGCCAGGGTCGCTGAACAGTGGATCAGTATTTTGGATTACTGCCTTACAATATGCTAGTCAGATGAAGTCAGTCTAGTTCTCTGGCACTGTATATATATATATATATATGTATGAAAATTATATGTATTATAGATAAGTGCCAAAGAACTAATACATACGTTATAATGTATGATATTTAACACAGGAGACAAAATTTACTTAATTTTTGTCCCCTGGATATGTGTGGCACAATTAAACTGCACATTCTGATATACATTTATTTGTTCTGATCTGATGACTTCGATAGTTTGTATAATTAAAAAAATTACGTCTTTGACAACATTTTTTTTCCTGGCACCAGGCAAACTGTAAAAAATTAAGATGGAGGAGATCTGAAGTTCACCTGAGCTCTAGACAACATCTGTTGTCCATCCAAAAACTTTGTGGTCTTTCCTGCCCCTAAAATTTAGATGTATTTACTAATGTAACATGTTCTAGTAGTTTAGAACTTGGATAAAAACCTGTTGTATTAAATCTGGATAAAAGAACGCTGTAATTCACTCATTGCCTATACACTCTTTGGATAGGCGTAGGGTTATTGAGATTAGAATCCGGGCAACTGTGCACTAGGGAAATACCATGGTATGAAACTTGTTTTTCAGTTCAGAATTTTGACCACAACAAGCAATAGTTTATCTGATCACCTTATGAATACTTCCATGTTTGTTTTACACTTCCTAAAGTCCTAAACTTCACTTAGCTAAATCCTGTTTTCAGTTTGACATGGACGGAGGATCAACTGTGCCCTTTGTTGCAACAATTAAACATTTGTTTAGCTTAGTAAACAGTTTGACAGTTAATAGCCTACTGACTATTTTAATTTGCAGTTTCACTTTGTGATGATTGGTTTTATCATGACTTCATCTGCTAAGAAGTTTCTTACTGTCCAGTATTTTCTTCTAATGAAGCCAGCTGTGCATTGTAACAAGCATCCAGCTAAACAGACTAAAATTATCAGTGCTTTCAGGCTAACAATTCAGGAATCACTAAAGGCTGTTTCTTGTGATAACTCCTGTTGATTTATATTTTTTCCAAAAGTCACATGTGAGACCACTATGTAGTATCCTCCTATCACTTTCATTATTTTTACATCCATAGGTAAACTCATCTCCAAGATATTATGTCATCTTTGCTTACAAATTCAGGAAACATAATAAGTTTTTCTTACCCTTAAAATGTCTTCTAAGATATAAGCAACTACCTCTGTGGTGGTAGGGTCAAATGTGCCCAGCACAAACCCAGACAAGTCCTGGTATGTCTAGACATGGAGCCCCTTTCCCCCTCCCTCCTTCAGGAGCCTGGGAAATGCGGGGGAAAAGGACAAAAGAACGAGCACCAAAAAGTCTGGTAACAGAGGCACATGTTCTCCCTTTGTGGCTCTCCGTTTGTGGTTACAGAACACATGCACTGGCCACGCTTCTCCTAGATCAGGCCTATGTTTTTGCCTTTTATGCCTTACACTGGTTAATGGTTTGCTGGCTTCAGTTGCCCTCTTGGCGCAAACTGGATCTCGGGCAAGTGATAAACACAGGTCAAGTTGTATTTGCCTTACCTTGCTTTGTCTGAGATCTGGCAGAGAAGCTTTGAGCCATATCTGTCAAGCCTGAGAAGCCAAGCCTCACTTGTCTTGGCATTTGGAATCCATGCTATACCTCAGTTTACCCAGAACGACGCAAGTGCCCTTCGCAGTAATATGTCTTACAAGCCCAGCAGCAGACAGATGTGTCTTGCTGGTCAGAGGGACAAATCCTGAGTGAGCCAAGACCCCAGGCCCACTTTGCAAAACCTCAGGGCAATCTGTGGATCCTGGGAAGACACTTCAAAAGCCAGACCAGCCATTGACCAAAAGCCTTCCTGGCTAGCATACAGCAGCAGCACCCCCCCTACTTGGGTGGAACTCAGTGAGTAGTTTATTGCCTCCTTTATCTAACGGTTCGTGTTGAGCCTCCCCCTGTGGTCGAGCACCATATTGCGCTGGGGATTCTCTTTCACAGTTATTTTTCTGGTTTGCTTAAATTGTCTAAATTGTTAAATATTGCCTAAATACTGTACATTCCCATTGTAAATATGGGAATGTACACCAAAACTGTTGATAAGGTTTTGGCAGTTTTCCATATTAATAAAAAGTTACTAATATTTTTATTGATATCATATTTGCCTCAATAATTTATGCATAAATTCATATCTATAACAACCTCCTAAGACACTGAAATGTTTTCCAGAATGATAGTTTTCAAGCCATTAATACTCCCTTCTCAGTGTACAACCTTTCTATATGTATAGCTCTGCTGGGTCTGTTTTAAAGAAGCAACTCGAATTAGCCTATCTTGCATATCTAACTGTGTTTTCTTTGTAATGAATTGTGTTCTCAGAGATCTTTTGCCATCTACACATTTTATCAACAGTTATTTGAGATTTCTGGAGATTCAATAGTTCCCTAGCTGTAATCCTTGCAAAATCTTTGTACTCTGTAGATAACATGACCTGTAGATGACAATCTCCCTGGCTTTGAATACTGTCAGTCTGCTATTGATGCCTTTAATTTGCGGTACATTTGTATTGCTAATGTGATATTTTAATAGTAAAATAATAATTGTAAAAATCAAACACTTATAAAGCTCTGATAATATTGTATGTACATAGTGATCATCATCAAATAACTAGCAATAGCACAAATTAATTACTTTCTATACCTGTCATGCTGAAACAATGCTCTGCATGTAATTGCCTATGGACACAGAGTATAATTGTTCACAGTACTTCCTTCTCTGAACACAAAACACTACAGCTTCAAACAGTGTGGGTAACAGTATGGCTGTGCACAGAGAACACAATTTTTCTTTGATTGCTCTGAACACAAAATCGGTACCAAATTTCTCTTCTGCTTTGCTTACTAAATAGACCTCTAGTGTATTTTGAACACATATTCTTTGACCTTGAAATTCTCTACCTCAGTAAAAAGGACTTCTATAGGAAGCATAACTAATCAGCTGCAATTCAGTGGAACCATTCTAGTTTTCTAAGACCTGATTTGACATTGAGTTGATACGTTGTGCTAGAGAATCACATCTTGTCTGGTCAACACTGAAACAGCTATTATGTCTGTATATCCATCTATCTAATATACAATAATGAAGAACCATTCAATGCTGTAAGGTTGCTTGGGAGCCACAGAAAGATGTTAAATGGAAGTGCAAAATATTATCTAAGATGAACTCCAGCATGGAATGACATCCATCACTAGCTTTTTTTTTTTTTTTTTTTTTTTTTTTTTACAGCCTAAAACTTAACCAATGAACCATATTAATTGTAGAGTACATATTTAAAAACAAGGCTCATTACATATAACTACAAGATGTCTGAAACAGATCTATGTACAGAAGTCTGTCTCTTTAGAGAGATGAGAAATTGAATGAGTCATTCTTGGTAGGTGTTAATTGTATTGCTTACAGAAATAACAGAAACCTTTTAGATGCTGTGGTGATGAAAGAAGCATAAAAACAAAGTAGCTAAATTGATTTCCATTTCTTTAATAGCTTTATTTTTTTTTCAGTTTGTTGAAAGACTTATTTCAAATGTTTTGCAAAGTTAAGAGATAATATTTTCATGGACAAGTTCAAATATGAAGAGTTCTGCTCTCAAATTTGTTAAGTTTGGGATTTTTCCATTTTTTTATTTTGTTTTGTTGTTTTGCCTTGGTGTTTTGGTTGGTTGGTTTGTTGTTGTTTGTTTTGTCTTTTCTTCCTTTCCCTTTCTAGAATGCGCTCTTTGCTACACATTTTTTGGTGAAAACAGGTGTAACTTGGACATATCTTGTGTACAACATGAAATAAAACATTTTGACATCATAATCAGTATCTGTTATTTCTTTTTTTTTTATTAAAAAATAACTGAAAAACGTATGAGCTGAACTGCAAAGCAAAAGGTAAACCTCATTTTTCTAGATTAGTAAGATATTTCTTAGACAAAATATTCAGAATATTGAAGAAAACCCAGTTATTGATATTGATATTGATGAGAAAGGCCTGATATGTACACGTCACGTAATAAACAGCTCGTAGTTAAAAAGTACAAAGGGATCTGGATAGATTTAAGAAGATTGGAAAGAACAAGACAAATTCAGTTGATAGGAGTCAGTGAAAAAGTTTAAAAATTCTGATTAACACATCAAAGATAAGACTTACTGTAAAGTTAAGTTCATGCTAAAAACTAATTTTGTCAGCTGCTGAATTTTTATGAATCATGGATGCAAGCATTACACCCTTGATTCAACTCTGTGTAGTAATGTCATTCAGCCTCTGAGTTATGCTGGTACTTAAGTGGCTTTGCTGGATTGGAGCATGTTTTTTCTGACCCTATGATCTGGATTTTCACAGTATCACAGAATCACAGAATGATAGGGATTGAAAGGGACCTCTGAAGATCGAGTCCAACTCCTCTGCTAGAACAAGATCACCTAAAGCAGATCACAAAAGAACATGTCCACATGGACCTTGAAAGTCTCCAGAGAAGGAGACTCCACCACTTCCTCTGGGCAGCCTGTTGCAGTGCTCTGCCACCCTCAAAGTGGAGAAGTTCCTTTTCCTCTATAGATGGAAGTTCCTATGTTGGAGTTTATGCCTATTACCTCCTGTCCTGTCAAGAGGGACCACTGAGAAGTGTTTGGACCATCTTCCTGACAACCACCCCTTAGGTATTGGTAAGCATTAATAAGATTCCCCATTAACCTTACAGTACATTAGAGGTTGGAAGGGGTTTCAAGAGATCATTGGGTCCAACTCCCCTGAAAAGCAGGATCACTTAGGGTAGTCCACACAGAAATGCCACCAGAGAAGTAAACTCCACAACACCTCTGGGCAGCCTGTTCCAGTGCTCTGTCGCCCTCACTGTAAAGAAGTTTCTCCTCATGTTGAGGTGAAATCATCTATGTTCAAGCTTGAACCCATTGTTTCTTGTCTTGTTAGTGCGCACTGCCAAAAAGAGATCGGCACCCTCCACTTGACACCCACCCCTCCTCTTCTCCAAGCTAAACAGACCCAACTGTCTCAGCCTTTCCTCATATGCTAGGTGTTCCAGTCTCCTAATCATTTCAGTGGCCCTACACTGAACTCTTTCCAGTAGTTCTTTGTCCTTCTTGAGCTGGGATGCCCAGAACTGGACACAGTACTCCAGGTGAGACCTCACCAAGGCAGCATAGATGTGGAAGAGAACCTCCCTCAATCTACTGGCCACACTCCTAATAATGCATCCCAAGATGCCATTGACCTTCTTGTCTGCAAGGGCACACTACTGGCTCGTGATCATTCTGTTACTGACCAAGACTCACAAGTCTTTTCCTCAGAGCTGCTCTCCAACAAGTCAGCACCCAACCTGTACTGATGCATGGGGTTGTTCTTCCCCAGGTGCAGTATTTTGCAATTGTCCTTACTGAATTTCATGAGATTTCTGCCCATCCTGCTCTCTATCCTGTATATGTCATGATAGATGGCAGCACAGCCTTCTGGTGTGCCAGCCACTCCTCCCAGCTTGTTATCATCAGCAAACTTGCTGAAGGTACGCTCTACCTCTTTGGCCAGATTGCTATTAATATATTGAATAGGACTGGATCCAGTACTGATCCCTAGGAGACACTGCCAGCCACAGGCCTCCAGCTAGACTCTGCCCCACTTACCATGACTCTCCGAGCTCTGTCTTTCAGCCAGTTCCCAATCCATCTCAATGCCCAATCATTCAATCCACACTTGTTAAGCTTGGCTATGATAACGCCACAGGAGAGAGTGTCAAAAGCTTTGCTGAAATCAAGATAGACCACACCCACTGCCCTCCTGTCATGGATCCATCTAGCTATGCCATCATTTCTGGGAAGTTAAGAAAAATGCAGTAGTGATACTGTACAGAGTGAGATCTAAATTAGGAGAACGGACTCAGGCTTCTTTCTGCTTTATGCAATGGGTGATGATTGCAGACTTTTCTGAAAAGGTCCTAAAGATTTTGACAAGATGGAGCTGTTATTCATGAAGCAATTAGTAAAGCACGCTTTCATCCATGTGCCACTGTCCTTGTAAAATGACCGTTTCATTCCCCCCCAGTGGTGACACATTGTTATAGAACAGGTGAGAAATGAAAAATATCTCCTGAAGCAATTTCTTCTCAGCAAATTTTAAGTGGGAGTTAGGATTCTTTTATTTGTTTTGCTTTTCCTTTTCCCCCACCAAGAGAAGGCAGTAAGACTCATACAGAAGAGAGATTTCTGAAGAGTTGTGGGGATTCCCTTTTCAATAAGGGATGAAATGACATGAATCATCATTTCCACTTCTGGCTTTGCTGTGTCAGAGATTAATTTTTACTTCAGAGTTGAATGTAGAAGACAGTGAGGAGTTTTATTGCCATGGGATGGGAGCAAAAGCCAGACTACGTAGTTATGATCCGCACCATGCCCTCCTTAAGTAATCTGCCCTGGCTAAATTTTTTTTTTCTTTTTCTACTCTTATCCTCATTTACATTTTGGCTGGTAGAATGAAATACAAACTAAATTTGAGCCTATAATCAGCTCTGTTCAGCCAGATGCTGCTTACCTGTGCATTACTCGATTCCTTCTACCTTCTTTGTATGTGCCTTGTTTCTTAAGTTCTTTTACAATATACATGCCAACTAGCACTCAGGCTTGATTTATACGTGCAATACATTTATGCACATAGGAGCAATCACAGTGAGTTTATACACAACCTATCATTAATCTGTTCAGTGGTGCATTCCCATGTTAGCGTGGAGACTCATTGACTTTCCAGAATCACACAGGGCAAAATTCATTGCTGTTACAAGGGCTTAGCATGAGTTTTCCCCTCTGTGATATGTGACTAATATTATCCACTTAACATTAGGAGACTGCAGCTCTGAAACTCAATTCATTAGCATTTGTAAAATCCATCAAAAACCTGAAGTAAAATGTTATCTGCAGAAAAAAAAAGTAAGTTTTTAAAAATTTTATGTTCTCATGTGAATTGTCCCTTTTTTTTCATTGACAGTAGTGTTTCTCCTGTTACTGTATGTCTACCTTTCCCACATTTGCTGATTGTTTTGTGAGCTATGACATTCCACATTCATTTTATTGTCTAAGTTTTCAGAATCAAGATCAGGACCTTTTCTTCAATACCTGAAAGAAAACTAAACTGAATTGAGAAGTGACTGTAGCTCTTAATTCTCAGAATCTTTTGGGAGTCGTGGCATTATCTTGAACAGCAACTATTCTATCATTCTCGCTCTCAAAAGAACCCTCATGAAGTTTCCTCTCCCTTTTGTATAGTTCTGCAATTCTTGAGTCAAACTGAGAAACTTCTATGCTGATTAATATCTTCCAAGTTGATTTGTCTACTGAAAACAGTGGAATTACCTCTGATTTAATGTTGCTAATGTTGTTCATTAGATGTTAAGATCACATAATGTACTCATTCTGCTTTTTCTTTCTTGTTTTGGATACTTGTAGAAATGTCAGCTAATTTCTAGGGAGCCTGCAGCTTCACAAATTTCCTGAAATATATTGAACCTGTTCTTAAGGTGACTTCTTTTCTTAGACAAAAGAATATGATAACTTTGTGAAACTTAGGAAAAGGTAGGGTTTTTTGTTTGTTTGTTTGTTCATTTTTATTTGTTTGGGTGGTTTTTTTTTTTTTCCTAAGGGATACGTTAGAGAGGGGAAACTTTATAGTTTCATCAACATCATATTTTCTTGCTAGTGGACAGTGTTCTTGTCCTAAGATTTAAAATTCAATTTGTATAAACTGCATTATTGAAAATTATTATAGTATCTATTTTAATGTATTTAAATACAGATTTCTAATTAAGTGTTTGGTTTCTTTTTACTTTACTATTTAAATTAATTTGAATTTGTAGTTCAACCATAATAGAATCAATATTTATCATAGAATTATAGCATCATAGAATGGTTTGTGATGGAAGGATCATCTAGTTCCAAACCTTTGGCCTGGAGAGGTGAATGCTCAGGGGAGACCATATTGCTGTCTACAGCTACCTGAAAGGTGGTTGTAGCCAGGTGGAGGTTGGTCTCTTCTCCCAGGCAACCAGTGACAGAACGAGAGGACACAGTCTCAAACTGTGCCAGGGGAAGTTTAGGTTGGATGACAGAAAGAAATTCTTCACAGAAAGACTGACTGGCCATTGGAATGGGATGCCAAGGGAGATGGTGGAGTCACTGTCCCTGGAAGTGTTTAAAATAAGCTGGATGAGGCACTTAGTGCCATGGTTTAGTTGATTAGGTGGGGTTGGGTGATAGGTTGGACTTGATGATCTCAAAGGTCTTTTCCAACCTGGTTAATTCTGTGATTCTCCTGCTATGGGCAGGGATATATCCTACTACACCAGGTTACTTAAGGCCCCTTTAAACATGACTATAGCAGATTTTTACTGCTCGTTTAGACAACGAAAATATTCTTGCCACGGATGCAAGTGAAGAAGGACTAGCTGCAGTACATTTTATGAGTTTTAAGAGATTGACTTAATGAGTAGCTGAGGATGGAATTTCAGACTGTTTTTAAGTGCAAGACTTCTGAAGCTGAATACAAACATTATTACCGTACTTAGAACACAGACAATTCTTATCCAGCCTTTTGTCAAGTCTTAGCCTTTCTCTAACACTTACCGTTCAGTGAAAATTGAAAAATAAAGATAAAATGAGAAAATCAGGATAAAATAATTTTAGTTGCTCAAATCCCAATAAGTAGTCAGGCATTTTAGAAAAGGTATGTTACTGAATGTAAATGTGAATGTATTTTTTTTAAGCTTTATCACGACGAGTTTCTCAAAAGTAATAATATTTATGACTCAAGAATTTGCCACCATTCCTCTGTTCCAAATTATCCTTTAATAAAATGCATTAGGTCAGAACGTTCAAAACAGAAAGCCTGATTGTTTCTGATATAGGGATTGAATTACAAGATGGCATGAAAACTTTTATCACTTTAGGAAAGAAATTCAGTCACTGAAACTATCTGACTTCTCCATCTTCATCATCCTTTAAGAACTTCAAAACTGCAAGTCTGCAATCCTCATTAACAGTCACTTCACCTAAGCACTGCCATCCAAACTTGAATGAACTTCAGCAATGATTGTAAATTAGTTTGCTAGGCTTTTTTCATTATAAATGACGATACATATGAACCTCCTTGGATGGGTCAGATCCCTTTTGGGTATGTCCATTTGTCTCAATTAATTTGTAGCAAAGTATGGTGCTCTGTACAAGCATCTGTTTTACTCTCCCCAGGATGTTCTCCCTTTCCTATCACAGCTTTATCTGGTTGCAAGGCCTGGGATAAGTCATAGTTTAAGGGACAAACTCTCATACACAGCTGTAATTTCAGATGCATAATTTAAATTCTGGTTTGGACTTAAAATTTCAACAGTATTTCTGAGACTGAATTGTATCTTGAAGGAAAATATTTCCCAGCTTTATGTAGTATTTGATTTAGCATTCCTTTTCACTATATACTGAAGGAATGCTAGAAGGGACATAAGCTCAAGGGAAACTGGTCATTTCACAGGACAAGTAGGAAACAGTCACCTATGAAGTACTTAGCATTAAATACTCTGTCCTCCTGAAATAATCTAGAGTTAAGAAAGGCAGGATATTGGATAGCAGTATTCAATACCTTTTCTTATGTTTAGCTCTTTCTCATTTTCTTTTTTTTTTCTTTTTAAATTTTTGATCAGTCACACTTGGCATATATTCTCAGAAATAATTCCTGTGTATTTTGTTGGCATGATTTTCCAGGTCAAAGGATGTCCTCATGAAAAAAAAAAAATAAATTCACCAAGAGGGAAAACAAAATGACCTATTGCTGTAAACAATATATTCTAAACTGAAAAATCTTATTTAAAAATTGACCTAAAAAATGCAGAGTTTAAATTTCCTTCAAAAGAAACTAATATAAGTAATTTGCTTCTGATTTCTTTAAAGGGGTAAATTAGGGCTAAATTGTATTCATTTCTGTTTTGTCCCTACAGGACAATTTAATGTACGCTCTGAGTCTCATCCACAATTTACTCTGAATAGTGAGTCTTGGAAATTACTTGAGGTCTCAAAATGAGTTTTAAATTCACCAATAAGTCTTGCCACCAGGAGAGAAAAGGAAATAGAGATATCACTCTGCTCTGTCAATGAGAATTACTCCAAAATCCTAAGGAAAATCCTTAAGCTCCTTTTATTGCCTTCCTGTGCTGATTTTGTCTGGGACAGAATTGGTTTTCTTCATAGTAGCTAGTATGGGGCTATGTTTTGAATTTGTGCTGAAAACAGTGTTGATGGTACTGGGATATTTTAGGTACTGTTGATCAGTGCCTATGTAACATCAAAGGCCTTTTCTGCTTCTCACCCCACCCTACCAGTGGGTAGGTTGGGGGTGCACAAGTTGTTGGGAGGGGACACAGCTTGGAGAGTTGACCCCAACTGAACAAAAGGGTTATTCCCAGAATCACAGAATCACAGAGAACATCCAGTTGGAGACCTCAAAGATCATCCAGTCCAACCCTCAACCCAGTTTAGGATCAATCCTAAACCTCGTCTCTAAACACCAGGTCCACACCTCCAGGGATGGCAACTCCACCACTGCCCTGGGCAGGTCATTCCAATGTTTGATAACACTCTCTGTGAAGAAATATATCCTAGCATCCAGCCTGAACCTCCCCTGGTGCAGCTTGAAACCATTTCCTCTACTCCTGTCACTTGCCACCAAGCAAAAAAGGCTGGCGCCCTCCTTGCTCCAACCTCCCTTTGGGTAGTTGTAGAGAGCAATGAGGTCTCCCTTCAGCTTCCTCTTCTCTAGACTGAACAACCCCAGCTCTCTATACACTCCTCATGGGCTATGTGCTCCAGGCCCTTCACCAGTCTCATTGCCCTTCTCTGGACACACTCCAGAACCTCAATGTCCTTCCTGTAGTGAGAGGCCCAGAACTGAACGCAGTGCTCAAGATATGGCCTCACCAGTGCTGAGTACAGGGGAACGATCACCTTCCTGTTCCTGCTGGTCACCATGTTTCTAATACAAGCCAGGATGACATTGCCTTTCTTGGTCAACCAGAACTCAGGTCCCTCTCTGAGCTGCAGCTTTCCAACCACACATCCCAAAGTCTATAGCTTACCACGGGGTTGTTGTGACCCAGGTGGGGGACTTGGCATACCCTATGATGTCATGCTCAGCAATAAAATGTTGGGGAGAAAGGAAAGGGGGAGGTGTTTGGAGCGCTGGTGATTATCTTCCCAAAAAGCTATTATGTGCAATCGAGCCCTGCTTTCCTGGAGATGGCTGTACACCCACCTGCTAATGGGGAGTAGTGAATTAATTTCTTCCTTTGCTTTGCTCACATGTGCAGCTTTTCTTTTGTTTAAAAAGCTATCTTTACCTCTATCAATGAGTTTTCACAATTTTATCATAGAACGGTTTCGGTTGGAAGTGACCTTAAAGATCATCCAGATCCAACTCCTGTCCAACATGGCTTTGAATACCACCAGGGAGGGGGCATCAACAGCCTCCCTTGGCACCTCTCTCACCACCCTCACTGTAAAATATTTCTTCCTCATTTACAGTCTAAACCACCCCTCTTCCATCTTTTCTACAAGTCCAACTAGAAAGTCCCTCACCAAATCCTTCTGATTCTCTCCCCTATCCCACTGGAAGAAGAGAGATCAAGAGGCTGTGTGGGGCTTAGCTACCGGCTGGGGTTAAACCACAACAAAATGTTCACAAAATCTGAACTAATATTTAGTGTCCAAACATCAGTGAAATGGGTTTGTTCTATTAGGCAACTTCTACCCACTTCCATTATTTTTTTTTTAAAGTTCGCACTCTGTCCTGCATTTCTTCCCTTGAAATGGTCTACTGCAAGATGACAACCTGATTTTTCCTGTAGTTTGCCACAAAGGAGATACATTGTTGATGTGTTTTATTCTAATTTTAAAAATATATTGGCTGGCATGTAACTTATTCAAAATATCACTAGACCATCTTGCTTCAGGGGAAAAGTGTGACTGATTTTTTTTTTTTTTAATTTTAAAAGACAGTAACTAAATTTGTCTAAAGAAGAGTACTAAAATACAGATTTTGATTAGTTTCAGATTCTGGTTCTTTAAATATGCAGTTATAAAGTTATCTGAAGAATGTTGTTAGCTTGTAGTAAAGATAATTATTTTTTTTCATAAACATACCAATCACTATATGAAGGCAAAAAGTACATAAAGATACTGTGTGAATCCTGACCTCAATAGGG
This sequence comes from Indicator indicator, assembly GCF_027791375.1. NCBI lineage: Eukaryota > Metazoa > Chordata > Aves > Piciformes > Indicatoridae > Indicator > Indicator indicator. The sequence continues at coordinate 13,097,862 of NC_072010.1, forward strand.
ACAGAGTTTTCAATGTAGCATTTGTAAACAGTAGCAGAGGGACAGAATGGGAGGAAAATAGATCATTGTTGTACCTAAGAATAGTTATTGGTGAGGCAGTAATGTATCTGTTTCCTGATAATAAGAGGTATCTTCAGCCTTCCCTTTCAACAGCATATCAGAATTCACTGAGAGTATAAATTCATATTTGAGGCTTAATATTTTTGAACCCATACACCTTTTGAAGGAAGCTGGTACCATGGCTTGTGCTGAGCAAGAGAAATTCTCTTGGGCAAGAATTTGAAATGAGAGGTTACACTCATAAGAAAAATGAAGACATTACATAAACATTATATGAAAATGGTAGAAAAAGTATAAATCTGATTTCCAGTTTCTTTTGAAATTCCTTGAATTCTCCAACCAGCTGTAGATGGCAGACGTTTTGGGTCATGCTTCATGCAAGTGAGTAAGAGAAAATGGTTTATATTTAACATTGCTAAGGGGATGTGGAGCCAAATGCTTCAAGAGGTTCTCAGCAACTTTCTTGCTGTGAGTCAGGTCAATTCTTCACATACTGTCCAGTTCTCTAAAACTCTCAAATTAAACACACAGTGTCTGAGAAAGGACAATTAAACAAACAATCTTGTCAAACAGTCTATACAAATAGTATTCAAATAGTCTGTACAGCAATACACTATAAGAAGGCAATCAGTAGGTTAAGAATACAGATATATTTCATATTGTTGCTTAAACAATTCTTCCCCCACATACTACTTATGTAGGCACAGCTAACCTTTATTAGAGACCCTTTTGATACTTACAGCAATCGAAAAGATATTTCATCTAGGAACAATTTTGAAAAGATTTTGGTAATATGTTGATTTTTAAGCTTGAAACCGATGGCTTCAAGCTTTTGGTTATATATGAGGAGTTTGGAAAAGAATAAGTTAACCCATGTGTCACAACAAAGCAAACCAAAAGGGAAAGGTCAAGTTTAAATAAAGCCATACAACAGTTTTGATCTGGAGCAACCCAAATGATCTAAAGGACTTGTTTCAAATCACCTGTATTTTTCAGTACAGGCACAGTCTATACTTAACTGGCATTAAGTCAAAATGCCTCTTCCCTGGAGCTTCAGTCTCTAGTTCTAACACTGAATTGAAAGTGATCTAATGTCAGATGTTTGAGAGGTTGTTGTCAACAAACCAAATAATACGCAGTGCCTTAGGGAATGAGATGAGTCTGGAGGCAAAGGTGAAAGTGTTTCAACATCATCATCAGCTGATATATGGAATAAAATATTTATTGTCCACTGCCATGGGCAGCTAATTAGCTTCTTTATTACACTTGAATTTATATGCAGTAATTCTTCATTATTAAAAGATATTATTTTCCTAATACAGTTGTTTGGATTTTGTAGTTTTTTGTTTGTTTTCTTGGTTGGGTTTGTTCAGGGTTTTTTGCTGTTGTTGGGGTTTTTTTGTGTTTTGCTTTTGTGTGTGCAGTTGGTTTTTGTGGTTTTGTTTGTTTGTTTAAATACCGAATTCTCTTTGCAAGTGGATTTCTGCCTTCAAAAATGCAAATAAACAAAGAGAAATAAGAACTGGCAGATAACCAACAATGATCACATGCAGAAGGTCAGAATCAGAAAACTTTGTTTGGAAACCAGCAAGGTTGAAGCTAAACTCAAAAGCTTGTGTTCTTGACATTTTTTGATGCTATTTAAATTGCCTTAGAATACCCAATAACATGGAATGGAGAGGTTTAGATAATTTCTGAGGGCTGTCAGCATTTCATCTGTCATCTCTTCAAGTCTACTTTCCCTCAGCTATACTATTTTATATTTCACCCTCTACAGTCCTGGGAAGCCAGTAGTCAGATAATCTACCCCTTGCATATTATTTTGGTTAGATTTCAAAACCTATGTGTATTATTTCCTAAATGTCTTCCTTTCTAAACACAGATTTGCATTCTAATCTTTCAGACCTTAAATTCCCCTCAGGTACATGCTTAAGCAAAGAATCTGGCTGTCTGTGTAAATAAGAAATATTTGAAAACTATATTTGAATATATCACAACTGTATTAATGTAGAATGTTGTGATTCTACTGATGTATCTACAGGATGTTTTAGCTTTTTGTTTGCTTTAACCTTTCTGTCTAACAAGTTTCAAACAAAAGTTTAAATTCATAAGAAAAAGCCAAAAATTATCAGGTTTAAAAAAAAAAGAAAAACAAACAAACAAAACCCAAAAACAAAACAAAAAAACCCCAAGAATAAGGAACTTAAATGCTTTGGAATTTATACCCTGAATGCATTTATTTCTTGTTGCCATGGTTCTTTATTTCTCTTGTGGATAATTTTTAACAATAGAGGATACCAAACTATTGGGAACACAGACTTCTTTTGAACCAAAGTAAGAAAAATCCCTAAAATATGGGAGGTATAACCTCAAAAATGCCAAGAGTGGTTCATCAAAAGGCCTTTGAAGATCCACATGGGTAAGGTATTGTAACATTAGTTTGTGCATTCAGAGGATTAACCTGGCATAATTCTCTTTTTCAATACAAAGCTCTACTCACCACAGTGTCTGGTGGGTTTTTGTTTGGGTGGGGTCTTTTGTTGTTTTTTTTTTTTCCCCCGAGAAAAACTGGTTACATGGCATAGTTACATTTCAAATGAAAAATTTTCTTTACCTAGAACATCTAGCAGAGAGTAACAGAGTTTGAGTGAGCTAGAACATGCTGTTTATCCTGTTGTGTTGATAAACCTCTGTGCACAGACCTCTGTGAAAGGGAGCCTAAGGGGCAAATAGCATGAACACCTGCTACACTATGCAGAGAGGATGCTGCTAGCCCTAACATTTTATTTGGCTTTTCAAACCAGGGAGCTGCTGACTCTGGCCAACTAAAGCCATGTCCCAAGGGGTACATATTTGTTAGAGTAGCAATCAGTGGTGAAAGGCAGATGCATTCTATTTGGTGGAATGCAGTGAGAGCACTGATATATTGTGTCTATTTAATATTCAGTTGTACCCATCCAACTGGGCAGCAAAGCACCATGCAGCTGCTTGCTCTATCCTACCCTTTTCCAGTGGAATGAGGAGAAAATACAACACAAGACTTGAGGGTCAAGGCAAAAGCCAAGGGATGCTCATTCACCAAGTATGGTCACAGGCAAAAGAGAGAATTGACCTGGGATAAAAAAATAAATTTAATTTAAATAAACCCACCACAAATTCACCACTTGGATCTGAGTAGGACAGTGATAAATACAACCAACTCTTAAATACAACTTCCCCCCATCCCTCACTCATTCCCTAAGGAATAGGGGTTGCAGTTAATTCCGGTCTGTTCCATGTTGTTTCTACTGCTTTTTCTTCTTCGGGGGAAAACTCAGAGTTTTTCCCTGCATCAACATGATGTCCCTCCCACTGGAGACAGTCAAACATGAACTTCTCCAACGACCATGTGCCCCTTCTGTGGGTTGTGATCCTCCCAGCAACACGTCTATGCAGTATAGGTTTTCCTCAGAGTCAGAACATTTTTTGAGTGCGGCCCTCTGTTCCAGCATGGAATCTTTCATGGGCTGCAGATGGGATTCTTCTTCACAGCTGATCTCTAAAGACTGCAGGGACTCATCTTGCTCAGCCATCTGAGCATGGGCCAAAAGGGAATGGTTGGTCTGACATGCCTCTCCTGCTCCTTTCTCACTGACCATGGTGTCCACAAGGTTGTTTCTCTCATGTTCCATTCCTCTCACACACACAAAAGATCTTCCAAAACAATGAAACTTACCCAACAGGTTTTCCTCTCTTAAATATTGTATCACAGAGGCCCTGACTGACTTGGCCTTGGCCAGAGGCAGGTTGGAGCCATGCCAGGATACCTCTCCCCTGTTACCAACCCCCCCAAGCATGAACTCAACGCACTAATCTACCTAAGAAAGATGACATCCTTCCTGCATTTGTAGGCATAGGCTCTTGCATACAGACCTGGATGTGATTCAGCAAAAAGATGACACTGACACATTTGTTGGCTGACAGTCTGGAAACAGAATTAGGAACGCATTCTGCATGCAAGGTTACTATGATTTTGTCAGACAAATACATGAATGATGCCTCCATTCAGAATGAAGAATCTCTTCTATGATGCTCAGTCCACTTTATGTGACTTGCAATTGCTTTACATTGACTATCCCGAGCAGTACTTAGAAACACTCCAACTTGTAGGAAGAGATCACATTTTCTCTGCTGGACATATCGTTCATCTCAGTTTAGTCTTGCAAAAAGGGTTTTGTTCCTAAAAGACAACAGCTGGACATCAATATTTTATTTCATCCTACGTGCCTACACATGAAATGAGGTGCATTGAAGATTGTTACTGCACGCATACAGAGAACCACTAGAGGCCATCATACACCTCTCTGTATAACCACAAATACATTTCAATTAGTGCATAAAATTGACACAGAGGAACTTGTTGACATTCACAAACATAGAATGTCAACTACTGGGATCTTAGAAATGAAAAGGACAAGAGGAAAGTGCAGGTTCTAAATGGACATATAAAAATAATAATTTAACTTAATAAATGAGGTGTGAAGGAGACATTTGTAAAATAGTGTTTAAGGAACTAAAGCTGCAGGTAACATATATGGCTTTACTTTGCCTATACCTATGACAGGAGGAGACAGTTTCTCTGCATAACAAGAGAGACAGAGTCCACCGCAGTTGTTTGTGATCAGATGGTTACTGAAAGAGTGTTTCTCACACATTAACTGCATAGACAAGTGTCTGCTTGCAATTTGGTATCCAGGTAACATGATCAGACTAATTTATCTCCCAGAAATGAGAATTAAACAGTATGGCTTTGACCTCCAAATGTGTTTGATGGCTCACAGCAGGCTTTTAGTTCCTCGCATCTATTACAGCAATTTTCCTGGCATAATTTGTCATATCCCTTTGTTTCTAAAGGAAAACATATTAAAGTACAATTAAAATGAAAACTTAAATGTAAACAAGGAACAGTATTTGTACTTTCTAATGAATGTAGAAATTCTACTACAATTCAATCATTCTGTCTTTCTGTTTGACCCCATTAAAGTCAACAGGAATGCACTGGACTTCAGCAGGAAATTTATCCACCCCTTTGCATCAGCACTTTTTCATCTCTTGCTATTTTTTGTCATATTTGTATTACTATAATGTCTTAAAGTCATCTTCCTTGGACAGAGTTTCTACCGTGCCAAGCATGAACATGATCTAATGATTAGATTGTAAATATAAACGTTTGCCTGAGTTAGAGCTTCCTTCAGTGATGGCATAATTGTAATTCTCCATCTCTAATACAATAAGGTAGTTTCAAACTTATGTTTTGGAATCATCTTTGACATCTCTACTGTTCTCTCTCTCTCTCTCATTTTTTAATTTGCTGATCCTTTTATTCAAATGAAATAAAACTATCCCACAGTAAGATCAAGATTAGACAAACCCAGCTAGGTTTTCTCAGCAGAAAGTTTTGTGTTGTCTCATTCAGTCTTTTTGCAAAGCTCATGAGAATGGTCGTTCTTAACTTTAATAGTCAAGTATGAGATGTACCACAGATATTGCCCTTGTTTCAGAAATAAAAATAATGTTGCTCCATTGCCAGAACGAAGGGGAAGAATAAGAAAGATGTATGGGGTTTTCTCTGTAGGACTGATTTGGGACAAAAGTATTTTCCCAGAGGAAAATAAAATTCTTACCAAGTATTTAAAAAACTGTTTATATGAGCTACCTGCATATTTAGAAGATGGCAATTGAGGGCCAAAGGTGTTAAATCCAGGTAATACTTAACACTGAGAAGAAGGCAGCATCAATTTGCACAGTTATGCTAATGCAGCTACACCTTCTCCCATTTAGCATTAGTTCACTTCTCTGACTGTCCAAGAGTATCAGTTGTTATGTAGCTCACCACTAGATTGTTGTGACGGTTCATTTAATGCAGTGATGCCAAAGACATGCATAACTAAGTTATTTAGTCCTGTTAGTGCTTGTATTGACTTAAATTAGGTCTGTTGTTTTGCTTTTTAAAAAAGTAATAATAAACCAGGGAGATACCTGATATGGTTTAACCTGAGCCAGCAGCTTAGCATCCTGCAGCTGCTTGCTGACCCCTCCTCCCTGGTAGTATGATGAGAGTAATTGAAAACAAAAAAGAGTAAAACTTGTGGGATGAGATAAGAATATTTTAATAAACAAAATGTAATAAAATATAATAGTAAAAATAATAAAATATTATGCTAATAATAATAACAGTAATGTAAAGGAGTATAACAGAGAGAGAGAGAGAGAGAGAGATAAAACCCCAAAAAAGGATAAGTGATGTACAATGCTGCTGAGAAGCAATTCTCCTCTCTGATTAGTTGATCATATACAGAGCATGAGGCTCTGCACTATGGAACACCCCTTTTGAAAATTTGGGTCAGCTGTCCTGGACATGTTCCATCACAGCTTCTTGTGCTTCTGCGCACTAGCAAAATACGGGAAGTTGAAAAGTCCTTGATTTCCTAGCAACATCTAAAAATATCAGTGTAATACCAACATCCCTCTCATACTGAATCCAAAACATAACACTGTTCTATCTATTAAGAAGGAAAATTAGATCTAACCCAGCCAAAACCAGGGCTATATAAAGTACAGCTTCTGGTTCTTTCACTTAGAACAAGGTTCAACCTGCTCCCTAACTAACCAGCCCCAGAAATCCAGATTGTGGGTACTTGACTCATATCAGAGAGATATTGCTTATCATGCAGCTTCCAGTGGCATTATTAGCGATAATCATATGAGTAACTTCTCACACTATTGGGAGAGGCTACTACACCTCAGTATGAATCAGACTGCCAGAATCTGGAATCAGGTTCTGTTCATACTTGGTACAGTGGCAAGATCAACATGTAGTAGAAGTAAGAGGCTAATTTCTTTCTGTGGCAAGTTTCAACGTGCCTCATATTCCATAGACAGGCAGGAAACAGTCTCTGGCAGAAAACAATACTTCTCAGGATCAGTTGTTTGTTTTGGGACTGTCATCTTTCATGTTCATTTGACTCCCATTTCATTAAACACAGACCAGTATATATTAACTGTGCATTTAGGAGGTTCATTCCCCTTTACAATCATAATGATGAGGTTCAAAGCTTTTCATAGTGGCAGATAATTTTACTACATGAATCCTTGCCTTCCTTCCTTGCCTCGCCATCCACACTACAATTTCACATGGACTGGTGCATCAAAAATCTTTACTGGGCTTGCAGAGATGGTCAAAATGCTGTATTAATATGAACGCATTAACCTTAGAGCTAGTGCACTTTATGCTGAGTCAGCTTTCCTATCACTGTATCTTCTGGCTATGCCTGTTATTAACCCTCTTATGGCTCCAAAGAGGCTTGCAGTGATCACTGTTTCACAGATTTTTGAGACACATACATGCTCTGCTTTTTCCTTGCAATGAATACAGTGCCTGTCATAATTCTTGGTTCTTCAAAGTCTGTTTTCAATGCTTCCTTCACACCCTTCCTGTTGAGAAAATGTTACCTGCACAGGAATGTGGCCTGGGAAAAATCTAGCTTTACAATCATCTCTTGCACTCACACAAGGAGCAGCTTGCTTAGAAATTGCCTTCTACATACAGTGATACCAGCTTGGAAAGCAACTTCTGTTTTCTCCTGCTTCTTGCTGGAAGTTACTATAGTCTCAGTCTGCTTGATTTGTTACTTTACACTCTGTTTGAATTGAAAAAATAACAAAACAAAACCAAAACAGGAGTAAAAAAAGAAAAAAAGAAAGAAAAGAAAAGAAGCCAGTAGATTCCAGAACTTAGCATTTACATGTGCTGAGCAGCTTTAATTCCTTACTAGTTACTGGAGAGGGTGGTAAGGTCTGCAAAGGGAAATGGCCATAAGTCAGCAGCTGTTAGGGCCAGTAACCCCTTTAGTCACACATCTAAAACAAGGAAAAGAAATATGAAGTTCTTGCTCAGCTTTTTTCAAGGACCTCAGTGCACCCATGCGATTAAGAACACGCTCTTAATCTTCAGTATCACACTCAGTCCCTGTCAAGTTTAAGCAAAGAAAATTATAAATTCAGGTAAATATCTGTCCTACTCTTCCATAAACTACAAGTTTATCAGGAATCTATTTTGGTAGGCTCCTCTTACCCCTTTGTCTTTTGTTTTGCTTCAAGATTTGTATTTACTCATGAAGATTTATATTAATTCCGGACTGCTTCAGAAGCAGCACAGAGTTGTTGTTGCTTTTTCCCTTGCTTTTCATTTAAAGTTCTTTATCTGGCTTTTAAAATATTCTTTCATTTAATGTCATTTAAATGTCATTTAATCTGTTTTGATGAAAAGATCTTTATATTCCCCCTTGTGTGCTCATTCTGTTGCTTGCTCTGTTTTGGTTTTTGGTGTCAGGTTTGTGCTTTAATTATTCTTCATTATGGTTCTGTATCCTGGTACTATTTTAATTAGGCTGACTTTTCTTATAAGGTTCATGACTTACCCCAGAATTTAGGGACAGTAAGTGGGAGTTGTATTAATTTTATCTGGTGCAGTCAGCAGACATCTCACTTCTCCAGGCTTCAAAAAACGCAGTTTAATTCCTTGGGTTTGTGTGATCACTAAACACGCTTGCCGAGATTGCAGTGCCACCATGTACCAAGCGCAGTACTGTCAAGAGCTGGCCTATAAGGAGAAGTAGGCATTTCATCAGGGTCTGAATTTGAACAGCAGTCTCAGGTCTGAGCAGAATTTTTTCCAGGATTTACACCCTATGTCAGCTGCTCCTCTTTACACAGAGGCACTCTCAGATTGATTTTTTTTTTTTTTTTTGCAAATAGATCACTGCCACCAAACCTCCAATTTTTCTGAATTTGTCAGCCCATTAATCTGACTGTGCACCTACTTTTTTTTTTGTTTAGTTTATTTTTCCTTTTTTGCTTCATTTTTATGTGAATTATATTTCTCTGCCACATTTTTGAATGGTCCCATAATTAGCCATATCCATACAAGTTCACTGAAAAATGTGAAAAGTTTCTAGTAACAGTTCTAAGATGATATCAGGATGCCTGGAGATTGTAGCAAGGTGGGTGTCAGTCTCTTTTCCTGAGTAACAATTTATAGGATGAGAGGAAACAGCCTCAAGGTGTACCAGGGGAGGTTTAGATTGGATATTAATAAAAAGTTATTAATTGAAGGGGTTCTCAAATATTGGAACAGGCTGCCCAGGACAATGGTGGAGTCACCATACCTGGAGGTATTTAAAGGGTATGTAGATGTGGTGCTTAGAGACATGGTTTAGTGGTAGACTTGACAATGTTAGCTTTATGGTTGGGCTCAATTTTAAAGGTCTTTTCCAACCTAAATGATTCTATGATGCTATGAGTCTATCTTTTCTTCAGACAGAAGTCTAAATTTTCTATGGATGAGTTCAAGAGAAGAAGCATGAAAATATTTTTTCCAAGGTCACAGGAGTAAACCTAGTGTTCTTACTATGCACTTTGAACTTTGATGAGCAGGAGCCCTTCTAACTGCTTATTACATTTGTGGTTATGCTGTAGGGATTTTGAGGTAAGGCCTCTCTACTTTACAGACAACTGTTCCCTCTGATTAATTTTAAAATTAATTTTATTTTTAATGTAGTCATTATCAAGGTATGTAAAGTAAACTTTAGTTAGAAGGTGTATTTGTTTTTGTTGAGCTGGAGTTAATTCTCCCCAGAGCATCATTCTAGTTCTGTGTTTTGCAGTGATACAGCCAGGTGTTGATAATACAGCAGTGTTTTGGCTACTGCTGAGCCAAGCACCCAAGCTGTGCTTTTCCAACATTCCCCCACCCCAACAGCATGCTGAGGGGTGTGCAAGATCTTGGGATGACACAGCTGGGCCAGCTGACCCAAACTGGCCAAAGGGGTGTTTCATGCATTAGGACATCAGATATATAAAATAAGTGAAAAAAAGTAAGTGTGGGGACATTCGTTGATGGCATCTGTCCTCTGGAGCAACAGCTACCCGTACTGAAGCCCTGCTTCTCAGGAGTGACCGAACATTGTCTGCTGATGGGAAGAAAAGAATAGCATCTTTATTTGCTCTTGCTTCCAGGCACAGCCTTCGCTTTGCCTTTGCCTCCTATTAAATTGTTTCGATCTTGACTCCTGCGTTTTTGTTATGTTTTTCCTCTCCCCTGTCCATGTAAGAGGGGGAGTGATAGAGTGGCTTCAGTGGGCATCTGGCCCTAGCCAATGCCAAACCACTGCAGAAAGAGAAAATTTAATTGGGCAAGAGGTTCCAGTGGAGTGAAGACCTTTATCTCCAAATGAGAAATCAGTTCCTTACTGGAAGAGTCATGCCCACCATAATGCACAGAATTGCAGAAATTCTCTTTGGAAGGACCTCTTTCTGAGGTCATGCTCAAGATCCACCTTGAAGCAGGACAACTGCTAATACTAGATAACTTTAAACATGGCTTTCTCTAGCCAGGTCCTGAAAACTTCCAATGTCCGTGTCCAATCTGAGGAAACTGTTCCTGTGCTGTACCTGTCTGGAGAATTTTTTCTGATATCCAGTCTGCAGGGATTTCCATCTATAGCAAGTATTCTGACTTTGTCGAGGGTTTGGATCCATTGTTTTTGTAACTATACTGAAACAAGCCTTATGCTACTATTAGTGTTCCTTCTCTCCCTTAGTTTTTGTCACTATAACTACACTTTTCTTATGCTTGCCACCTTTTTTTTTTTAACCCAGCCAACATTAAATATGATTAATGATTAATATGTCTTTTGAATGTGTTCAGTAGACTTGATATATTCAGTTAAAATTATGGTGCCTAAACCAACAGATCTATGCATCTGTCGGAACATTAATGCATTGAGGGAAGTCAGAATAACCATATCTGCAATGAATGACTGTACACAGTATCTCTGGACTATCAAGTCTATCACCTAGCAACTGGAAGGGTGCACTTTTTTTTAGAGATTATGGGGAGAAGTGGGCGGCATGGGCAGAAATGAGGCAGGCATATTTACCATAAGGAAATAGTTGTCCTGGATACTGAACTGAAAAATAAGGGTAGCTTGACATCAGGCACAGAACTGTCAGTAATTAAAGAAGGCAATTAAGAAATACCCTATGACAAGTGACCAAAAGACTTGGAGAGTTGAAATGGATGATCAGATGTTCAGAGCCTGGAAATGGAGAGCATGAAAAAACTGATAGAGAAGCAGGAAAAGCTTGGTAACTGTCAGTGAAAACAAGTCTTATACTGGAACGATACTCTAAGGCATGGGGGGAATAGAAAAGGATGAAATTAAAGGTGAAGAGGCCAGAAAAAGCAGATACAGTGAGGAAGAAGACCTAAACACAGAAAGGTGAATAAGAACTTTGTCTCGAGAGGTAAAGTCAAAGTTGTAAAGCTGGTGCAGAGGAATAGACACAATATTAAACAAAGTCTTGGATCTATGAAATGAAGAACAAAGAAATAAAGCTGATAACTTATATACACATTTATTGAAGCAAATTTATTCCTGAAATTAATGTAGTTGTGAGGGATTGAAGTCATCTCAGCATACTCATTTTATAAATAATAAATGATAATTACATTATTGATCTGCCTTTTATATTTAACTGGTTTATTTATATGGTTTCCATTGCATGCTTCTGGAGAGTCCTATGCCTTTGCATTTTGTATTCTGAAAGCTACTCTGAAATCTGAATATTGAAATTGCTTGGTGTAAATTTTAAGATAATGCAAGAAAGTATCAGTTCACTGTGGATGGCAGAAGCAATATGGTTCTCTTCAGTGCATTACACTGATTAAAATATTCAGTAATCATGAAGTTTGACTGTGCTTGTGGGATCTTAGTTTTAGTGAGACCCATTGTGTTTCAATTTACAAGTGAGGTAATCAAAAGAGATAGATGTGTTCAGTGAAATTATGTGCCATCATGCAAGCAAAAATAATGTAACACCAAAATCATTGAAAATCAGAGTGATGCTATTTCACACTCAATTTGGACTGGAGTAAATTTTTATATTATAGTCAAGGCAAAGATAAATCAATCTTTGACTCTGAGCAAATATTGTGGAACATAGGTGTTTATTCCATACATTGTCTCACTGAGTAAGAAGATAGGTCGGATATTTCAGAGGCATAGAACACTTCTCAAGATTATAGGAAATTTCCTTCGAGGATGTTAGCATAGCTGTATCTGAATTGATATGTGGCTGACGTGATAAAATCATACACGAAAAAAACAAACAAAACCAAAGAAAAAACCCAAAGCAGAAGGCAAAGAGAGTGGTAATTCAGAGGCTTTTTGAGTCTCTACTTATGTCTTTGAAGTTCAGAATTTTGTGTGCAGATTTTATCAGCTGGGGTCATGATTCCAGTTTTGACTTAGAAAGTGTGTTGAACCCTATTTGCTTGGTAAAATCTGCCTCATCATTCATAGTCCTTTAAAGGAATATTTAAATTTGAATCACTGATGTAAAAACAGATGGATTCTTGTCTGTGATTCTTAGCATAGAAATGAATCTTTTGGAAGTATAAACATCAAGTGATAATAACCATAAAATAATTTAAATACGTGTGTATATATATTAGTCTATTGTTTTGATTCCTGCTCTGGTGATAAGATATTCTGTACAGTTACATCTGATCCCCTGCTGCAGTCCACAAGCATGGGAAATTTGCTGCATGTGTTATGCAGCAAGTTTTGTAACCAGATCTTCAGAATTTATGCAAATGCTTTTTGCATTGTTATTCAGAAAACAAAACAGGTAAGCATACAGAGGGTCAAAGCTGACACTTAAGGATTTCAGACTAGAGGTCAGCTCTGAAATAATCATACCATCAGTCACAACCTAATATCGAACACTTTCACGTTCCATTAACAATTTTATCAGTTATGAATCATCTTCTGTTTCTGTTTTTAATCAGACTGTTTCATTATTCTGGGTACTGCGGTAGTATTAAGATTGTTTAAAGGAAGTATTATAACAGGAAATACTCTGTTCTCCTGCTCCCTTGTATACTCTGTATCTGTGTTAAGGCATGATTATTTAATCAATAAACAATGTGGAAAATGGATATTAATAGAAATATTAATAACTTTTTATTAATATGGAAAACTGCCAAAACCTCATTAAATAGGTTCATTGTACAGTTGGAATAATTACAATGGGAATGTACAGTCTTTAGGCAAATACAACAATAATTCTATGCACACCTGGAGGAAATAACATGGAAAGAGAGGAACCTCGGGAGCGAAAATGTCACTTGACCACAGCAGGGGGGGTGAATTGTTAAGAACCTTTTAAGCCAAAGAGTCAATGAATTAATTACTCACAGCTGATTTCACCCAAGTGGGGAGTGCTGCTGCTGTGTATGAGCTGCTGAGGCTTTGGGGCACTCTCGTAAGGTGCTGGCACGGCAGGTTGCCGGCAAGAAGGTTTCCAAGCTGTCCCAGGGCTGGTCTGGCTTCAGTGGATGGCGGGCAGTTTTCGATGCTTCTTGCAGCAGGCACTTGCTTTGTTCTGGGTAAACTGAGGCACAGCATGATTCCAGTTGCAAGGGGAAGCAGGCTTTGCTCCAGCTCCTAAGCTCATGACCTCTCTGTCTTGTGATGTGGGTAGGCCCATGGCTTTATCCCATCCTCTGAACCATGCAACTCGAGGCAGGGCTGGGCAATTTGAGGCAAATTCTAGCAAGATAGGTCCAAGAAGGCAATTCAAGCATGGTTGGAGCAAGTCTTGAGCGAGGTTTAAGAGCAAGGATTAAAAACAAGGCAAAGGTGACTACAAATCAGTCTGTATATATATATCTTGCCTGAGATCCAGGTGGGCCAACAGGGCAACTGAAGCCAGTACATAGCTATCCAATAAAAAGGGTTCTGCCAGGTTATAGCCATAAAAGGCAGAAACAAGGGCCTGGTCTGGGGGAGCACTGGCCAGTACACGTGCTCTTTCCCCAGAAACAAACTTGTTTACCAGACATGCATGGTCCTGTCCCCTTTGTTCCTTTTCCCTCTTTGCCATGACTTCCTGCAGGAAGGAGGGGGGAGAGGGGGACCATGTCCAGACACCTTAGGGCCTGTCTGGGTTTTGTGCTGGGCCTGTTTGGCCCTACCATGACAATCTGCTATGCAACAAAAAGAGAAAATACAGTCTTACAGTCCCTGTTCTAGAGTATAAGAACTTGACACATGGAGTGTTGAGAGTCACATCTCCAATACCATAGTGAAAGGCTGAGGAAAAGTCAGTACTGAATACACATCTTCTGTCTCCTGCTCTGGTAATTTAACTATCAGCTTTAATAACTGATACAATATAAAAGGGTATATCGGATGGTCCATTAAAGGATCTCTTTAAACCCAAATGATACTATTAGAGAAAATGTTTTTGACATGAGAAATCTCATGTTTACCATTTGAAAGACATAAACCCACAATTTGTCATGGCCCTCTGCATCTCGAATGTGATTTCTGATCCCTTGGAGTAGAATAGCTGAGGGCTGAACTGCAGTGTTGTTTTCTGTTATGTTAAAGCTTGCATATTATTATAAGGATCAAAGACCCATTAAAAATGTGGTTAATATGCCTAGGAAGGCTGGTCTTTCTGGCTCTACAATGCTTTAAAGATAAGTCACATAGAAATAATCAACCAGCCACTTGCTTCCTGGACTAAAATTTCTTTTTCAGACATGGCTATGAATTTTAATTGGTGTTCAGGGGAATGATTCAGATAGATAAGTTAGTTCCAGTAAACAGCCTTTACTGAGACAACATGGGAGAAGTGTCACATTGAACTGCAAAAGTACAGGAACAGAGCATGAAAAGAAAGGAAATTGTCCCACAGTGGTATGTTGCCTTCTGCAAAGAAGCAAAAATGTTGAACTGTTGATATTACATGTGTTTCTGCAGTGAATGCAAAATCATTATTGCTGTCTTCCAGCAGTGACTAGAGGTTTCATCTGAGACTGGGATCCTCATTATTAAACAAACACATCACGAGATGCTCTGCTCTGCAGAGCTCACAGTCTAGAGACAGACAAATGGTGGTAGGATAAACAAGAATGTAAAAAAGTGAGGTAGTAAAATATCAAAGCAAGGGTTTGTAGAAACAACACTAGAATGTCCTTTTGATTAAAAGCAAAGCTGTCACTAGCACTTCAAATGCTTCAGGTTCCGTGAATATTCTCATTACCTATTTTCAAACACATTTCACTTCAGGATGAAAATTTCTCTGCTTTCCTTCTTTCTCTCTGTATGTGCACCTGTATCCAATTACAGCTTCAAATATTTTTGTAGTGTAGAAGGCTACTATATTTTGTCTGTTCCATACACGGGTAAATGTGTCACGAATGAAAGGGACTAGCAGATAAATCAACTGCTTACAGCTTGCTTATAATAATTATTCGAGCCTTTATGACAACTTCTCATACAAAAGCTTTTATACTGTTACAGTATAAACTGCCTTATAAAAAAAAAATCAGTATGACTATATATAAGCTTACAATTATACTCCATATGCCCATGCACTACAGACTAAAACAAAAAGATGATGCAGGCATTTAGATCCCACCCAAAATTCACTATCTAATCTCTACTATTTAGTAGTAAAACAAAAACATCATGTTCTCAAACTGCTCTGTGACCATGTAGATTTACTGGTTGTGAGAATTCATAGTGCTCCAGGATTTCCCCCAGCCCCCCACCACTCCTCGACTGCTGTGAGTGCCTTATCTGTTCAGCAGAGTAGTTCCTTGCTTTCTCAATGTATTGAGCTGTATGGCACGGTTTCCCCTGGGAAATAAAAAGTATATTTGTCTGAAAACACAGCTTAGACCAGCTCTTCAGGTCCTGAAATCTAAGGATTCAGTGCTGGTAAGCCAAGTACCTTTTTTTGTTGTTGTTATATAGACTGCTTCTGTTTTTACATGCTAAATTTCTAAATAAATATTTGCTTTCCAGCTCTAAAAATTTCCAGGGGACTAACATCAACTTTTTTCATAAAGCTCAGCACATTTTTCAGGAAAACATGTCATTCACAGGAAGGCTACGGAGAACCTTATTTTACCAATTGATAAAAGCCATTTTCAAAACTGGTTTGCACTGGGCCCGTTAGAAGATGAACACTGGTTTTTTTGATCCATGATTTATCCAAAAATCCTGTCTAAATGGTTTAAAACTACAGGACATTGAACTAACAGTCTGGCTCTGATGTATTTCTGCTTAAAGGAATTTTCCTTACTGCCACAATTATACCTGTCTACATTCTGTCTTGACATGCTTTGATGCCAGGATATCAGTGTGTCTGAAAGAAGTGGGAAAAGTCATAGTACTAAAGCTCCCAAACTAATCTTCATTTCAAACAAAATTATCGTGCAATCTGTCTGTATTAATCCACTGAAGAAAGCGTATTCAAAATAAGTGATCTAATGACTAACATGTTTATCTGAAAGCAGGTTACCACCTGGTTGTTTATGTTTACATTAAAATGAGCTTTACCAAACTTGAAAGCAAGGTTTCCCATTCTAGGCACCAAAATCTGCTTATTTATTTTTTTTAGTGAGAGGATAGTGACAGTACTGACACTAATATACTGCTTAGCATGTCAAGAAAATCTCTTTTCTGAATACTGAGAGAGGAATGAAATATTTGCTAGACTGTCAAAGCAGAAATTATTTTGATCTGCTACCTTAAAATTGTGTTGGTCGAAATAATACATGGCAGTTATCCTGATGAAGCAGGACAAACTATAATAAGCTGTATCTGAGCTCAGTATCTGGCAGCTGTGTGAACTTCTTCTACTCTGAGTAAGCAAACATTCTGGACACCAAGCAATTCTGCAGCAATTCTGGTATAAAGCAATCATATGCATGCATTGAAAAAGAAAGGATGGTTAAGGTTTCGACTCTGCCTTTCCTGGCACATAGTAGGATAATGAGTACATGATGAGTATACTAAAAATAACGATTATAATTGGTTTACCCATTCAAAGATCTTCAACTAATTCCCTCACTTCCTCACAGTAGGCTTATCTCTGTTTACTTCTGCAAAGATCTTTGATGCAGTTGTATTTTTTGAGGATTAAAATAAGCCTGACAGGTTAAGCTTTAGTTTTAGTCAAGAAACAGCATGGAGTATACAAACAAGTAAAAGAAAGATTTTTCTCTGTGGAGTCAGTTCAGAAGATTCATGGGCTTCTTCCCTTTTCCAGAGTATCCACTTTGAATGGCCCACATACAGACAACCACAAGCAGCCTGAAGTAAAAAAGACAGGAGAGGAATGTGTACAAGGGATTGAACATGGTAAATAGAATGAGAAGAAAGTTAGAGGAGATAAAAGAAAAACATACTAAATGTGTATGATGTGCCCCACACCTGTAGTATTGTTTCATAGTGTCTGCCAACAGTCAGAGATCATATCAAAACGTCATGCTTTTAAATGGAAGGAGAGAGGGCTTGGATCTATGTGGTAAACTCTAACCCAAAGGTAATATCTCTAATTCAGATCACATATATGCTAGATGCAATTTTCCTGGAAGTCAGCTGTTTCAGAATTTCATTGAGTGTGATTATCTTGCTTGGAATGTAGGAACAAAACTATTTTCTGCATACTTCAAAGGAAAGACCTTTGTCCTTTTTCCAGGGACTGCAAGATATAGAGATGTATCTCATCTTCCAGAGTTACTCTGCTAATATTAGTGAACATGTGGTGTCCCCAGCTAAGCATAATGTTCTAATCACTGGATCATGAAGTGTTTAATCAGGGCTACCATCCAACCCTGACACATGCTGGAAGAATGTGAGTTTTGGTAGATACTGGAGTTCACAAGACTGCTCTGTCTTTCCCCCAAGTTGCAGTGCAGGCCTGTTTGTCAAAACCTAAGTTATATTCAACAGCCTGTTGCCTGGAAGTTGACCAATTTACTCAGCACATATTTCAACATATCCAGGTAGAAGAGAAAGGGCTGAATTTACATAATCATCAAGAGTAACACCTCTGTGGGGACTGCCGTTTTTTCTGTTTCACAGAAACCTCGTATCACTGATATTCCAGCTGCACAGTTTTAGCCCTGTTATACAGCATCAACCGGCCTGCTGAAAAGCACTGAAGCTCTGCAGAGATGTTTGCTCTGATGAGCAGCCTCGTGCACGTTGAACTCTTGCCTCCCTAAGTATCCAGCCTGGCACCTGCTTGGAACATTGGGTGGTTTCTGTTATGTCCCCCTGTTTCTTCCTGTTGGAGGTTAGGGCATGCAAATGTAGGGGAGAGGTCTCGGTGCACCTGCATGTTTTAGTGTGACATGGAGTTTGGCACACACCCAGGGCACAGGCAAATATGATTGAGGTGATTTGGAGAACTCTCACCTAGCAATGACTATTGATAGGAAGCAAAAACCCAGAAGGAAACCAGGAATGTGTCCCAAGTGACATAGGGTGAAGCTCACATAAAGTGCCTTTCCCCTGAACAGCAATGCTGTAGCACTGCTCTGCTACTTGCTGTGCCACACAGTCTCATCTTAACATGGCAAAACAGATTCAAGCAAGGCAAGAGGAACCTGCAAAAGCCTGGTAGTTGGGCTGGAGTTGAATTATGTGTTTTTATCAATTATACAGAGAGCAGCTGTTCTGAGTCAGAATATCAGGTGCTACAACAAACAAATAAATACAGATGCCAGCAAAAGTGAGAAGGTACAAGAGGCAATTGCCTCAAAAAGAAATAGGGTATTTGAGAGCACAAATCTGGGGATAGTTTTTTTTTTTCAGTTGAGCAGAAGAGAATGAGGGGAAACTGTGGGGTAATAAATGAAGAGGGTCTCTCCTTCCACGCTGTAGGAATTCAGAAGAAACCATGCAATTTTCTTTTGGTCATATTTATCCCACATATTTTTTTCACCAAAGGACTTTGACCCAGAAACCATACATTGATCTCAATAGGCAATTGTGGCAGTTAAAGGTAAATGTTATTTGCAGCATCTGGTGGATTTCTATTGTATCAGGATAAAAAGTAAAACTTGCAAATGATAGTGTGGGCAGAGAACAAAACTCAACGGGATACTGAGATATTGGTCACTTTAAACTATGAAACTAAACTAAAATATACAACATTGCGCTCTACTGAGAAAGACTGTAGGTCAAGGTCTCAGCTGCTGTAAACTGACTTATTTCTGCTGATATCAAATCAGCTTGAGTTCTTAAAGTCTACGTATTATACTACCTATACCAGTTGAAAATCTGGTCCAACATTTTCTATCACCGCATATCATTTTCCAGGGAGCATAGCTTTGAAATCAAACTCTTGAATTGATGGTCTAGCCATTTGGATGGATTCTCTGGAAGGTGACTACAGCAAATGTAGAGCACTGTTGCTGACAATAATTTTTGATGCCATTGCTTCACAGACTCCAGTATGATTTAAAATAAGCTACAGCTGCAGTGAGCCCTTCTGCTGATTTCCCTAATCAACTGTGAACCTCCAAAGTGTTTTTACTGACCTTGTGTTGAATATACTTTCAGAAAGGAAAAAAGTACCATTTAGAAGTGAAGCTCTTTTTCTTTGTGAACAGTCTGTCAATTACTGGCAGAGCTTATACAGCTGTGACAGTGAGGGTCACATCATGCCCTGCACCAACCTCTTCTAGAAGAGAAAGAGGGAGACAACCTATGGGAATTAAGAAAATGAAATACCTGAAGTGTTGAAAGTGTGTGCGAAGTCTGTTCTTGGACATTGTGTTTGAATGATCCATCCAGACTTTGGCATTAGAGATCTCACTCTCAAATCCTGCTCCCCTTATGAACTCAAATACTTTAGCAAAGACTTTGAATAAGGGTATCACTTTTGAGGATACTGTTTGTGATAAAATTAACCCAAATAAGAGACAACTTTTGGCACTGCTAAAGAAAACATATTGGTAATTGACTTTTTATTAGTTGAAATGGTAGGAAATCAATTAAAACCCCTGCAACAAGCATTTTCTTGCTCCCTAGGTACACCACACATCAGTAGGAATGAAGGTTAAGTCTATGTTTCATGGTATTATCATGTTACAGCTGTAGGCTGAGTACATAAAACTAGATAAAAATACTACGAGTGAAACAATACGTAAATCATTTAGTAGTTATGCCTTCCTTAATAATTTTTGAAGCTTCTGTAAACCCAGACTCTAACTTATTTGCATATTGCAAGGCCATATTCATTTTAAGACAGACTGCCACTCTGACTCATCTTATAATGGGGACAACTTTCTAAAGCAATGACATCAAGAACAATAGGAATTTTGAAAGACTAGGATATTAATTAATAGGTACAGAGATATCAGATCCTTTTTGTGGTAGTTTTTTAATAGCAAAGAACAGACCTGTTACTCATACCTTCTTACTTATTTTCACATGCCATTGGCATGGGGTATGTTCCCTGTTAAAAAGTAATTAATTCTTCTGCTTGTGTTTTACAGTCACCTTTGTCAAGGCATTAGAAGCAAAGTTGTATGAAAAATATAACATCCTTGCTCTTGCAATAAAGAACCCTCAATGACAAGAATAGTAGTTTGACAGCTCATTTATACTTGCTTATCATAAGTTCGATGCAGAAGCAAAACAGTTTACTGAAACTAATCCCAGCAGTGGTGTCATGGTTTAGCGCAAAGGCTAACCTGCCTGCTTCCCCAACAGGAAATTGAGGGGAAGAGTAACACACAAAAACCAGGGTTGAGATAAAGAGATAAGAGTTTGATATAACATGAGATATCATGACCACAATGCATAATTAATTTAGCCAATAACCTAATTAATCTAATAATCTATGGTATAATGCATGTCTAATAATCTAATAATACATAGAATCATAGAAACATAGAATTGTTAGGATTGGAAGGGACCTCAAGGATCACCTAGTTCCAACCCCCCTGCCTTGGGCAGGGACACCTCACACTACATCAGGTTGCTCAGAGCCACATCCAGCCTGGCCTTAAAAACCTCCAGGGATGGGGCCTCAACCACCTCCCTGGGCAACCTGTTCCAGTGTCTCACCACCTTCATGGTGTAAAACTTCTTCCTAACATCCAATCTGAATCCACCCACTTCTAGTTTTGTTCCCTTCCCCCTAGTCCTATCACTACCTTATAGCCTAAAAAGTCCCTCCCCAGCTTTCTTGTAGGCCCCCTTCAGATACTGGAAGGCCACAATAAGGTCACCTCGGAGCCTTCTCATCTCCAGACTGAACAGCCCCAACTCTCTCAGTCTATCCTCATAAGAAAGGTGCTCCAGCTCTCTGATCATCCTCATGGCCCTTCTCTGGACACGTTCCAGCAGGAACATCCTGGAATGCTGGTACCTAGCTGTGTTGTCCCTCCATCAGATATGAGGGTGGCTGAAATCCCCCACAAGCATGATTTCTTTAGCTTAGCCTATTTATGGAAGCACAGTGAAATACACAGGAAAAAAACAAACAAAAAAAAAACAAAAAAACCAAAACAAACCAGCATAAAGCAGAATACTAAACCTAGCAGCTACCTGACTCCACCCTTTCCACCACCATGTCTGCAGAAAAAGAGACCAGACCCAAGAAGCTGGAACCCCGAAGCAGCAACTGGAACAGGAAGCCTCCCATGTTGCAATCTGAACTTCAAGCCCCATAAAACTTTGCTCCGGTTAGCACTTTCACTTTTTGAAGCTGGCATGACTGTGGCATGGTATGAATAACAGCATCAGGTTCAATTCAATCCATGACAAGTGGAAAGGCTTAGTTGTGTTACTCTGGTAGTGTTCCCTGCAGTAGCACAGTCAGTTGTAATCTTAGCAGGAAAGCGATCTCCAACTGATCCGCATTAATATTCACATATCACCAAGAGGAATATTGTCTTTGTTAGCATGGAGGCCTGCTGTCAGAATCTACTTCAGCAGCCCAATTTTTCCCATGTGTCAGTAGAAGGATTAATCTCCTGTCAGTATCTATACCATTATGATATTGAGTAAAATAATCTAAAAAGAGGGCTATGTGTAATTTCTTGCAATTCTTGGTGGTCTTCCTAAGAGATGGCTGAACACAGGGCTGTTTCTAGGCCTTAATTTGTACCAGGATTGCTACTCTAGCTGTTTAAATTTTCCATTAAGAGAAAGAATTTGTCCAAAATCAAATTGTTACGTATAGCCCAAAGGCTGTTCTCTATATGTACCCTGATAGTATGACACTCAAAGATAGGTTTATGTTCCTAATGTGAAATGTTCTTTTATTTAAAGTAATTTGCAAAAATTAGGTCACATAAACTTGTAAACAAATAAATAAAAGAGCAAATGCACGTATAAGGTGTTAAATAATTTAAAACAGTTGTTTCCAAAATGCTTAGCAGAATACACGGAAGTATTACTTAATATTGAAAACTCAGATTTATAAGCAATGTGTTTTACAGTATTTGCTGTGTAAAATTGAATTAAACAAAAATTTTTTAAAGCCCTCAACCCCCAATCAGAAAAGAATGCCAGGCTTCTGAGTCAGTTTCCGTGGAGAATCTTAAAGAATAATTCCCTCTTATAAAAGAAAGATTTTTTTTTTTCCTGGACCAAGTTTGAGTGACATAAACACAAAACTTGAACTAAGTTTTATACCTAATTCTGCTATGGTAAGTGACAAAGATTCCTATATAATTAATGGAGAAGAGTAGATGTCTTTGAAAGCCTCCAGAGAGAGAACCTGTCTGTTTATCTTAGCATCTAAATGTGAATAGGCTGAAATTCAGCCTTTGTACCCAGCACAACTAACAGAGCAAGCCTGCAGCTTCTATAGCTCTCTCTCACCCACAAGACTTTTTAACTCAGGCTGATTGTGGAGTAAGGCTCCCAGAAAGAAACAAGTTTTCCTCTTAAAGAAATGTGAGTGGTTGAAGGAGAGCAATGCTGGCAGATAATTCTTAAAAGCTGTAACTTTCAAAGAGCCATGAAGGAAGATTTAAAAATAAGTGAAAATAAGGAAAGAAAAAAACCTTTTCAAAACAACAAACATTCATTGCATTTGACCTGAAATGCGAACATAATATGTATCTGGAATAATAATAAAAAAAATGTCAAAAAATGGTTAGAAAATACATATTTGTCTTCTTTTTATGAGCCTTTTGTGTAGTGCTTGTCCTACATGTTGAGTGAGAAACACCAAAAGCATTATAACATCATGATTCTTTAGATGATGATTTTTCTTTGATACTGAAATAGATATGCTATCCTCTTAAAATATGAGTTATAATCAGAGTTATCTCATAGATAGTTGTTAATGGGGACTAATTTTTATGTGTTTCCCTTAATTTTGCCCCGCATTTTCCTCCTACAGACCTGTTTTTTATCTCTTATCTCAGAAAAATTATTGGAAGCCACTTATTTCAATTTTTTAACTAAATTGTTTTTAAAATGTGTGTTTTACCTTGTGAGTTGTATATAAGGTGGATGTTGAGAGAAGTTTGTCAGATTGCAAATATTTTCTCTTTCTGAAATGCACTCTGTGCAATTGTGCCCTAAGCCTACCTATTGCATTAGTAAAAAAATCCATTTAAGAAAGACATTTTAGTCAATGTTCTTAAAAAAAAAAAAAAAAAAAAAAACGTAAAAAACAACAAACCCAAAACCCTGAAGGAAAAAACTTCCTACAGTTCTTCAAACAAATATGAGGCTGATTCTCCATTCTTACATACCTCATCTGTAGTTTCATGAAAAAATATCTTTGTCAGGAAAGCAGGTTTAAGAAGCTCAGATTGCCACCACCTTCAGCCAATTATTCTTACCCCTGTGTAGCCCTCTGACACTGCTGAGTTGTGCCAATACAATTGATTCAGCATGGCTATTGTAAATGAAATGGTCCAAGTTAGAAACTAAAATCAAAACAAGGATCAGTGAAATCTGATTCCATTAGTCTATGAGGGGTTCAGGGTGATGTGTAGGTGCAGATATTGCTTTGAATGATCAGTTCAATTACATGTGTACTTTGATGTTAGCATGCTACTTTGAACATTTTTGTAGTACCAGCAGTGACCCTGGCAGTTTGGCTTCTCCAATATATGTCTATTCCAGGAATTAGCTTCCATGAAAGAGAAAAATCTACCATGACAGTTAAATGATCTCTGCTTGAGAAAATGTTTTGTTCCTTTGAAATATGTTTTACATTCCAGCAAAATTTCGATGGAACATTAAACCTAAGGAGATTCACTTAGATTGCAGAAGCTGTGCTGTCTTTATGCATGAGTGTCAAGCAATAAAGCACGTACCCGCCCTGTGCATTCTCTTGGTAGGGGGCCCATGGAAACTGTCACTTTCAATTCTATCTAATGTTTACACACTAGGCAGTCTTCTTTCAAATACTGAAGGTGTCTTGTTCCTAATGTTCAGCCATATAGACCAATCCATCAGATGGAACTGTCAGTGACATTTCTACCCCTTTTCTGGTTTTGTCATTAACTTGAGGAAATAAACACAGGACCCCTGCTTTGGTCCTTCATTTTTTCTTTGTTAAGGGATTATTCATTCACTTCTGCCTCTGAAGCATGAATTACAAATGAACGCCAGTGCATTCATTTTGCACCTAGAGTCCCATAATTCACCTGATCTGTATTTGAATTTACAATGTGTTGGTATTTCAACGTGCTGTAGGAGAAAGACTTTTCTTCCATCTGTTTCCGAGAGACCAGAAACAATTCTTGTTCCTTGGTTCCTAGTGGTATGAAGATTATGATAAATGAAACATATTTACGGTTTTTAGCCTTAATGGAAAAGTGACAAGGACATTGATTTCAGCTGTAAATAGAGCTTGCTTGTAGATTACTCATTGTGAAATACTCTTAAAACCAGTGCATTTTTCTGGCAACATTAGATCAGACGGGCATTTGTAGCATATTAACGGGTAGATATTCCTGTAAAGCCATCAAGGGAAGAGCTCTCTGTTAACAATAGAGGGTAAAAGCTAGATGTCTATCTCACTCTTTTTGAGGTAGGAAAAAATCAAATTTCAGATTGGATTTCAGGTAGAAAAGATCTCCTAAAATGGATGCAATTTTAAAGAGATTCTGGGAGATATAAAAATATGCCCTTCAGAGTTGAAGTGTGGACAGGGGAGATACAAGTTACTCGAGAAAAAGCCTAGGTTCTTTCCTTGGCTAACCAAAAAGTAGAGGCTGCTAGGGAGCTTTTTATGTTACTTTTCCTAAGACCTTGGAAAGTTAGAGATACAGGCAAATAAAAAATCCTTCATTAGATCAATGCATATAATTATAAAATCAAATAGACTGGTGTCAGGCACACCTCAGATCTAGTCCAGCTTACTCCATTTTCACAAGAAAGGTCTTTTATTTAAAGAGGACAAGTAAAGAGGAACACCTTTCTAATTTCGTCTGAACATGTCACCTGAAATTGGGAAGGGCAACTTTTCAAGATTAATCTGCTATGTAATTTTTAACTGGGAGACTGCAGGCAGCATTCATTTTTTTTGTCCAACATGGGTTTATGCCGTAACACAGTAACAGTTTTGTTCTCTTCTTTTTTTTTTAATAATGCCTAATAATTCCATAATAATGTTTTTTTGACCATGATGGATCTTTTCACTTAGCTGTCCTGGAGCATTTACTGTAATTTAAAGACAAGTAATTTAAAGACCCATACATTTTAGCCATTTTTTCTCCATTTACCTTGCTTTGTACTTATTGACATTGAACTTCCTTCATTCACTCAGTTTTGTGAGATCTTTCTGCAAACTTTCACATTTGGCTACCTCAAGTAGTATTTTTGTCACTGGCAAACTTTTCCACATTACCGTCCCACAGAATATCTCTTCTGATGAACACCAGAGTTCTAGCTCAAGTAATTCAACTGTATCAATGACTATCCACTGTGAAACCAATATCTCTGGCTATCTTGTCACAGATCTCTGTTCATTCAGAAATTTGTTTAAAGCTTTTTTCAAATCCAGAATGACTGTGCCAATTAGATCATGGCTGCCTACATGCTTATTGATTCTTTAGGAACTCTAAGCAGGAGCCCTTTTCTCTGTGTCTTATAGATCTGGTGTTTCTGCTAAATCTACGACGAGTTTCTAGCAATTTGTGGAATATAGAAGTCAAATACACAGACCATTAACTTCTCACATCTTCTGAACGACCAGTTTTTAAATCTGCAGCTCTTGTCAAATTCTATTCCTTTTAAAATTGTGATTTTAGCAATAAATTATATACTACAGTTAACAATTACACCACTTACTATTTGAGTTCTTATAGAACTCTAAAATGAATAACATACAGTTCTGGAAATATTAATTTTCTTAATTTATTCTGAAAGCTCTTCCACTGACACTTCAGTCTAAGGGCTGTTTCAATGACTCATTTATCATAGGAAAACCCTCCTCTGACTTCTGCAGTGAACACTGATGTAAAATATTCAGTCAGCATTTCTGCTGTAGCTGCAACTTTCTGGTTTGGTTGTGGGGGGGGGGGGGGGGGTTGTGGGGGTTTTTTTGCCTTTTTTCGTTTGTTTGTTTTGTGTGTATTTTATTTTTATTTTTTATTTTTATATCTCAACCACCTCCTCCTTAGCAGGAGATGGGGACAAAATAAATTTGACAAGCTCATGGGTTGAGAAAAGGACAAGGGGATCATTGTCTGATTATCATAATGGGCAACTCTCCCTTGATTTTGGGGAAATAAAATTTATGTATTTATTCAAAAGACAAATCTAAAGCCACCTTCCACCCACAATCCTCTTTCTTCCCAGGCTCAACTTCATTTGCAGCTGTTCTGCCTCCTCACACTGAGCAGCCCGATGGGACACAGAATGGGATTTGTGGTCAGTTCATAACACTCTTTATCTGCCAGTCCTTATTCCTCACAGTCTTCCTCCACTTCAAAATGGGTCCTTCCCATGGGCTCGGTTCTTCATGAACTGCTCCAGTGTGGGTCTTCTCCACAGGGTACAGTCCTTCAAGAATCAACTGCTCTAATGTGAACTGCCTTGGGCCAGTAAACCTGCTCCAGTGTAAGCTCCTTTCCACAGTGCCACAGGTCTTGCCAGGAGCCTGCTCCAGTGCGACATCTTCACAGACTACATCTTCCTTTAGGGCACAGCCACTTGCTCTGGCATGGAGTCCTCCATGATATGCAGGTGGATATCACCTCCACCATGGACATCCATGAGCTGCAGGGGGACCTCCTCTCTCACCTGGTCTCCAACATGGACTGCAAGGAAATCTCTACTCTAGCACCTGGAATACCTCTTCCACCTCCTTCCTCACTGAGCTTGGTGTCTGCAGAGTTGTTCCTTTCACATCTTCTCACTCCTCTCACATCTGCAGTGCAGAAGTTTTTAGCCTTTCTCAAGTATGTTCACAGGGGTCCTGCTGACATTGCTGATGGGCTCAGCTCTGGCCAGTGGTGGGTCTGTTTTGGGGTGGCTGGAATCATGGAATCAGCAGTGTCCAACATGGAGGCAGCCCTTGGTCTCTCCTCACAGAGGGAGTCCTTGTAGCCCTTCTACTACCAAAATCTTGTCACATGACCCAAATATAATGTATGCATTTTGATATTGGTTTAACTCATGTAGAAGCCAATTCCTTTTAATTTGTTTTTTCTTTTACATTTAGTACATATGACCATATGTTCTTTTTCATTTTTCCTGTCTGGATACAAATTCTACTGTTAAAAGATACTTTCTTTAGTGAAGTTCTCTGTATTGACTGTTATCATTCAAGAATAAAATATTAGTGCTATGACAAATAGCTCCATGGAAATGTCAACTTAGTGCTCAGTGGTGGTCAAAAAAGTGGGTTGAATGTTAGGAATTATTAAGAAAAGGATAGAAAAGAAGAGAGAAAACATAATCATATCACTGTAAAAAGCTGTTATTCTAAAATAAAATAAATAAAGGACATAACAGAACTGGAAGTGGCTCACAGAAAGGTACCAAGAATAATCAATGAATAGCCATCAAAAGAATTAATAAATAGATCAGAACTATTTGGTTTAAAAAGTGACAATTGAAAGAAGACTTTGACAGAAATCTGTCTGATCATAAGGGAAAAGGAAAATATAAAAAGAGACAGATGGTTCATTTTCCCTTCCAAAGCAAGAATAAGAGTATCACATTCTGTTAGCAGGTGGTAGCTACAAAGGAAAAAAAAAAGGAAGAAAGGAAAAAAATAGAGGCAGTTGTCTACATGATAAATAGATAACCCTCCCTCACCAGGTCACTTTTCTTCTGGTGTTTTTTACTGTACACGAAAAGACACTGCAAGCAGTATATGAACCACGTACAAACACACCACAGTTATTTAACAGCTACTACACCCAGCAGGTGCAACAGCTGTCATTGCTATGCCAATGGGACTGTGAGACACACAAGCAGTCTCTGGATTAGCAATTGGATGAAGGTAGGGAAGTGTAAGGCTGTTGTGTCCTGGCATGGATTGGTCTTTGGTGCTGCTGAAAAATAGATTTTATACTTTTTCCATAGGTCTCATTATTTTCATGTCAGTACTTTTCTCTTGAATGCCTGAGTTGCTAACAGTCATCTTCTCTCTTGAGTTTGTGGATTTGCTTTCCTTATCTTGTAAGCTGTTAACTTACATACCACCTTACAGATGAAAAACAGGTAGGTCAGTAAAACTGAGCCAAACTGAGGTGTTAATTTGGTGGCAGCTGCATATCCACAGGTTACACTTCAGAAGAGCTTTGTTCAGGATATTTTGGATGCTAAAGGTGTTGCAGTCAAGGGCAGGCTTATTTGTTAATTACCCTCACAACAACAATTAATAAAATGATATGGCAAACGGGTATTAATAAAATAGTAACCCTTTATTAATGAAAATTGCCGAAACTCATTGAAAGGATCATTTGTATGGTTCGATGATATATTTAAAAAGGATTATGCAGTCTCAGGGCAAATACAAAACTATTTGATGCAAATTAGGAAGTAACAACTAGGAAAGAGAAGGTCCCCAAGAGCAGTTAATGCTCAGTTACAGCAAGGAGGAAACTCAATAAGAACTGTTAAACCCAAAGGGTGGTGAATTAGTTACTCACAGCTGATTTCACCCATATAAGGGATAATGCTGTTGCTGCATTAGCTTTAGGGAGCTCTCATAGGCGCACCATGGCAGATTGCCAGCAAGAAAGGTTTACCGCGCAGTCCCAGGCTGATCTGCCTTCAGCAGACGGCAGGCAGTTAATGACACGCTTGGTGACGGGCGCTTGCTTGGTTCTTGGGTAAACTGAGACATGGCACAATTCTGGTGGCAAGGGGGAAGCAGGCTTGGCGACTCCGGTTTTCTAGGCTCTTGACTTCTCCAGCTTGCACGTGTATGGCTCATGGCTTTATCCCAGGCTCTGGACCAGGCACCCGAGGCAGGGCAGGGCAACTTGAAGCAGCGAGGCTTGAAGCAAGGCTTGGAGCAAGGCTTCAGCAGATTTGAGCAAGGTTGAGCAAGGCAAGGCTAGGCTACCTAGCTACTTGTATACACACAAAATGCCAGAGGTCACTTGGTCCAATGGGACACTAAAGCTATCGTGTAGCTGCCCAATGGAAAGCGTTCTGCCAGGCTATGACAATAAAAGGCAGAAGCAAGGACCTTGTATCTGGGGGAGCTTACGTGCTCTCACCCCAGATAAGCATCTTGTTTACCAGACAGGCAAGGGTCCTGTCCCCTTTGTTTCTTTTCCTGTGTTGCCCTGTTTTTGTGGCAGGAAGGTGGGGAGAGAAAGGACCTGTCTAGACATCTTAAGGACTGTCTGGATTTGTATTGAGCCATGCGATGGCTCTACCACCACAAAAGTTTTCCATGCATTGGATTAGTTCATGGACAAAATATCACACTGAGATGTTACACAGAGATTCTACTAAAAGGTTTTTTTCCTATTTCAAGCAGATACTGAGTTATAAATCACTGGGGGCTTCAGAGTGTATTCTCTGCATGCCTTGTCATTTTGATCTCCCTGTCATTGATGAAAGTGGGACATCGGGCTTGGTCACCTTTTGGTCCTGCTCAACACAGCTGCTTTCATGCTCTAAAAGCTTCCTTCATTCTTCTGCATAACTGTGTACTCTGGTTTAGTTCTTAGGAATTTTTTTAAACACGATTTCTCTATGTTTCTTTTGGCATGCTTTTAAGCAGTGTTGTTCATGTATTTCCACATATTTTTTTTTCCTCCACTGGAATTACCACACATTCTTCTTGTTTTTTTGTTTGGTTTTGTTTGGTTTTGTTTGTTTTTTGTTTTCTCTTTTTGTGGTTTGAGAAGGAGGGAAAACTTTTCAATCATACTGGAATTTAGAATGAAGGAAGTCTGAGAAAGCACTCTTTAAAGAGCATGACAGTTTGACAACATTTTGAATCATACACATTCTCCTCTTGATTATTTCACAAAGCAGTCATTTTTTGTATCTCACTATTTAACTCTTTATCATAACTCATTTCTACATTTTCCCACATAATGTGAGGATTTAATTAAATTGTCCAATTATTATTGTGTTTTCTTTCCTTGTAGTAACCTCGTAGTAACGTAGTAGCTATCATGGATACCTGATGATATAATGTAAACCAAATAATATATTTTTTTATTCTAATCATGACAATTTCATTCACATAAATGTTGACAGTTGTTATGGTTAATGTGCTTACTATATTTAAATCTAAGCTTTCTTTAACTTATGAAACTTTCTGCTAGCAGACTGATCTATCTTGTCAGTCCCATCTTCTTGTTTCTCAAGGCACACAAGTGATTTGTTTCTCAGTTCAAGTTTTTCCATGCTTATTATGTCCACTTCAGATCAATCTCTTCAGTTCATTCATCATCCTGTATAGATTTACAGTATTTACAATCTTCTGGTATGATGGAAACACATGTTTTTCTTTGATTTAGTAGTCTATTTTTAGGTCCATATTTATGTGGTGAGTATTCTCTGATGTTTCCTATATGAGGTTTATTGAATTCTGTCTTTTGAGGGTGAAGATTTTACTCTTACAAGGGTGAATCTCAGACTGTCATTCACTTGTTAGATTTCTCTTAATCTTTACTAAAACAAAACCAAAACAAAGAACCTCAACTCTTTTA
Organism: Indicator indicator; assembly: GCF_027791375.1. Classification (NCBI taxonomy): domain Eukaryota; kingdom Metazoa; phylum Chordata; class Aves; order Piciformes; family Indicatoridae; genus Indicator; species Indicator indicator. The sequence goes on from NC_072010.1 coordinate 13,128,949, forward strand.
TAACTCTTAAGTTAAATACCAGTGCATGTTCCATATTGACCTAGACAGAATTTGTTTTATGAGATTGATATATTTCAGAGGTTTCTAAAAATCATCCCCTCACTGACTCACATTACTTCTACAACTGTGTTTTAATGTGGTTCCTTGAGAGCTTGTGTGCCAAACCCTGGAACCCTTTCCTCTACCCTGATATGTCAGGGGTACAGGATCACAGAATGTTAGGGGTTGGAAGGGACCTCTGGAGATCTCCGGGTCCAACCCTGCTGCCAGGGCAGGACCAGGTCACACAGGAATGCATCCAGATGGGTCTTTAAAGTCTCCAGAAAAGGAGACTCCACAACCTTTTTGTTTCAGTGCTCACTTACAGTAAAGAAGTTCTTCCTCATGTTGAGATGGAACTTCCTGTGCTGTAGTTTGCATCCATTGCCCTTTGTCCTATCACAGGGCACAAGTGAGAAGAGAGTGTCCCTTCCTTCTTTACACCCATCCCTCATATATTTATGCACATTTATTAGATACTCTTTCAGTTTTCTCCTCTCCAGACTAAAAATCCCCAGGTCTCTCAGCCTTTCCTCATATAGCAAGTGTTCCAGTCCCTTAATCATCCCTGTAGCCCTCCGTTAGACTTTGTCAAGTACATCTCTGTACCTCTTGAACTGGGGAACCCAGAACTGGATGCAATATTCTAGGTGGAGACTTACTAGGGCAAAGTAGAGGGGGAGGAGTACGTATTTCGGTCTGCTGGACACACCCTTCTTAATGCAACCCAGGATACCATTCTTGACCACAAAGACACATTGCTTTTTCATGGTTAACTTCTTGTCCACCAGAACTCCTAGGTCCTTCTCCACGGGGCTGCTTTCTAGCAGATCACCTCCTAACCTGTGCTGGTGCAGCTTATTATTCCTTCCCAGGTGCAGTCCTCTGCACTTATCCTTGTTGAACCTTATTATGTTCCTCTGTGCTCAGCTCTCCAGTCTGTCCAGGTCTCGAAGAATGGCCACACAGTCTTCAGGCATATCAGCCAAGCCTCCTAGTTTGGCATCATCAGCAAACTTGCTGAGCAGACATCTATCCCATCATCAGTATCATTGATAAAGATGCTGAACAGGACTGGACCCAGCACTGATCCCTGGGGACTCCACTAGTAACAGATCTCCATCAGTCTTTGCACTCCATTGTGTCACTAGTTCCTAATCCATCTCACTTCTATCCCACACCTCCTGAGCTTGCTCACTGTTGTAGGAAACAGTGTCAAAAGCCTTACTAAGGTCGAGGTAGACTACATCCACTGGTCTCCCTGCATCTACCCATTCAGTTGCAACATCATAGAATGCTATCAGATTAGACGAGCATGATTTCCTCTTGGTAAATCCATGCTAATTACTCTTGATAACTTTTTTCTCTTCCATGTGCATAGAGATGACCTCCAGAATGAGCTGCTCCATCATTTTCCCAGGGATGAAGGTGAAGCTGACTAGACCTTCTTGTTCTCTTTTACTTCCTTTACCAGTTTTAGTTGTAAGAGGGCTTTGGCCTTCCTTCCTTGTTGTCTCCCTACATGCCCTGACAACTTCTCTATAGCTCTCCCAAGTGACAAGTCCCTTCTTCCATGAACTAAATTTCTTTCTTCCATGAGATTTCCTTCAGAAGGTCCTTGCTCATCCATGCCAGTCTCCTAGTACACCTTCCCAATCTTTTACTCAAGGGAACACACCTATCTTGGGCTTGGAGGAAGTGGCCTTTAACAATTGACCAACTTTCTTGGGCTCTTACTGTCCATGGGATTCCTGCAAGTAGATCTTTGAAGAGTAAAAATTTAGCTCTGCATAAGTCCAGGGTTGTAATCGTACTTCACTGGCAAATTAAAACACTTGTGAGATCCATAGCTTTTGTATGCAACAGGTAGGTTATGGACTTTTAGAGTTGTCTGTGCTCCAGTGTTAAAATTTTTCTTAACTGCGGATATTAAAGAGCTTCTAATGAAAGTCTGCCCCTGATCTTCTTTCCACACTACCCTAGGACAGATCTTAAGAGTGATGGATTACTTCCTTCCTTTATCGCCTAAGCTTGTGGGAAAAAAAAAAAAAAAAGGATAGGACTAAAATGTCTCTGCTTCTCCCTTCTTGCCTTCTACTTTCAGTATGGTGTTCTCTGGTCAGCTGGTATGAATCCCATCACCAGTAAGGGAGAGAACTACATTAAGATACAGCTGCTTGGAAGGAATCATTATTGTTTATTAGCATAAAGATCATTAATTTCTCAGAGCTTACACTAGATAAATATTCATGCATATCTAGTAGAAACCATGCTAGTTCAAATAATTTTAAGTGTTACACCTTTCTTTAGCAATTTTTTGTTAGAAAAATAAAAACTGAGATTGAGAAGAAATGCACTTGATTTAAATATCTTAAAATCTGCATTTGAGCTATTTTTTTTTTCCAGTTGCAATGCCAGTAGTTTTACTTTAGAAAATACATCTGCATGACAATTAATAGTCAATATGAATCCTGATTAAACGCACAATATAAAACCTGATGCTGGTCAATTTCTTGCCTTTTTTTGGGCATGTGGCACATGATCTGTGGCATTTGCAACATTTGGCCCATGAGCTGATATAAAATGGGTTTGCTAGAGAGCACTGAAGGATCTTTCTGAGATTTTCTCCCCCCCACATGTGTGGACTACACTCTCAAGGATTCCTCTAGAAACAGAGACACTAAGAGGACTGCACACGATGGAGTCAGGGTTGTGAACATATTCGGCACCTGCCTGAGTCTCCGGGGGATACCTTCTTTGTTGGTTAGGGGCAACATACTGCTCTTGGGCTATATAATTTTACAAATACTGATCTTCAATCACCTGTACCCATTCCTGTTATCTGGAGATATAGTGCAACTGAGCAACGAACCTGTATATAATAATTCATAAATTTGTATACAAGTTACGTGGGTGGCGGGATTCCGAAATTAATGAAGTAGATTATATTTTGTCTATTTCCCGCCTGCATCTCTTTATCCATAATACACTTCTGTGGAAAAAAAAACAAAAAACAAAAAACAAAAAAACCATGGATTATAGCTACCTAATGACTACATACAGATTAAATTAGTTATACAGGATCTTTTTATTGTGACTGAAGTGTATAGGTACTTCCAGAAAGTGAATAAACTACCTTAAAGATGAAATTTATCATAAGTACAAATGATCCAGTACAATGAAAGTGATGTTGAGCTTCCCATTAGGTAGACTGTGTAATTTCTGTGAAAATTATCCCAAATGTAAATTGGCAAAATTTTCCCATGTTTTCAGTTATTTCACTGCAATATTTCAGGTAAAGAAAAAAACAGAGAATAAAAAGAAAAAAATTGTAATATGTAGTGATATTTACTATGATAACTATTCTAAAGCAAAAAACACAAATAGTTTTATTCTGAGCTGGATTTTTTTTATTATTTTACAGCAATATTTTTCATCATCTAACATATTTTTTATACTTAATAGTGTTAATTCACATGTTTATATTAAAAATATGATGGGTTTATTTTTTATACTTAATAGTGTTAATTCACATGTTTATATTAAAAATATGATGGGTTTATTTTTTATACTTAATAGTGTTAATTCACATGTTTGTATTAAAAATATGATGGGTTTACAAGTCAGCTGGGACATCTGACACATTCAGGACTTTAGAGGGTGATGTTAAAAATGCAGGCTTTCTAAATAAGTTGTACCCTCCTGAAAGTTGTGTTGTGCAGACACTATGCTTTCAGTAGACACATGGTTTGTACCAGAACTTCTGAAATTCACTCCCAGAAATAGAATGTTCTTTAGAGAAAGCATGTCATGTGTCATATTTTCATATTGGAAGTTGTCCTGGTTTCAGTTAGAACAGAATCAATGCTGTTCGGTGAATTTGCTTTTCAGCTAAGTCTTTTCTAATTGACTACACTTTCTGAAGTTAATAGCATATTTTTGCAGACAGTGTCTGCTTCAGAAGTGATAATGCTTGATGTTTATAGTTACTACTAAAATTGGTATGCAAAAAGGCTCTTGCAGTACTTGATCCTGTAGAAACCAAGGACACTTCTAAATTTTGTGTACTATGTTGGGGTGCTGTAAAGTAGAAGACCACACCTCTGTGGAGGAGTGGATGGGACAGGTGACCTGAAAGTGACCAATAAAGTATTCTACTCCTTATGCATCATATTCTGTATAAAGCTGAGTGATCACAAGGGTCAAGTACCCTCTTCAATGTCCACTGTCCAATCTATGCATTCCTAAATCCATTTCCCAAATCCATCTTCTGAATCTGGTTCCTGTCTCCTCTGAGTCCAGTGTGGGGCTTCCTTAGTACCTAACCACAGCATCAGTGACAATGTGATTGTCTCTGGAGGGTTGGGTTTGATAGTGTTTTTGTATATATTAGTACATTTTTCATTTCATTGTTATTATTTTTTTTATTCTGTTGTAGCTTTCTTTTCCAATCTCTGAATCTCTTTCCTTTATTCTCTTTCTCATCCTCTTTGGGAAGGGTGAGTCATTCATCTAGTAGCTAGTTCAGCCCTAACCTTTGACATGGTTTTTATAACAAAATGAGTGTTCACCATTATTAAACAATATTTTAAAATTATGCCTCATAAAAGAAGTGATGTTGAAATTTAGCACAAGTTGTGTTACTAATATATTAAACCCACATGTAAAATAGAACGTAAAATTTCTAATTCTACTTCTGGATTTCTTTTTAAACTGATGAAGCAAGTTATCACTGAGTATTATACCATATGGTGAAATCAATAGAGACAGCATAAAGATGAATTTATACAGTGTTGGAAGGAATCTGCTACATGCATTATATGAATTTTCTTCCATGCATTCATCTTCAAAAGAATTAAGACTTTGTGAACTGAAGTAAACATGGCCAAACTTTGCTTGAATAGACCTATAGACATCTCTTTCATGTCAATGTGAACTTTTGCTTCCATGCAGAGGAGGCTGTTTCTCATGTTGGAACTCACCCAGCCGGCACAGAACACCACACAGCTGGCTTCCACTGCTTTCTGCAGGGATGAGGAAGATAACTGTCACCGTTTGGGTTTCCAGGGCTCAAACCCACGGGACAGAAAGTAGGTTACCCTCTTCTCCCTCCCTCCCACTGCCCCCGCAGGGAAAAGGTAGGCAGGGGAAGTAAAAGGAGTAACAAAACACTTGAACAGAAATTAGAAGTTAAGAAAGTACTTGTTACAAAAAATAAAAGGTATTTAGGGAAAAAGGATGTATAGAGATACAGGGGAAAGGGATAGATACAAATGTATGCAGAACCAGATCGTGGGTGGCGATGGATTCTTTAGATGTAGACCAGGACCACGTGGCAGGCCCAACTGCGTGGTCAGCAGCTCTCAGGCAGGCAGGGAAGGGAAGGGCAAGAGAGTGTGAACTGAAAATTCCTCCCCCTTATATAGAGACAGGAAAGAGGAAGGGAATAACCTTATCCAGTGACACTCCTGGGGTCGAATTCCCACCCGCAGGGTCAGGATGATTCTCCCCAGAGCCAGTTTCCACCTGGGGATCAGGTTCCTGACCACCTAGGGGGTTCGGGATTCCACCCACCCACCTGGGAGCTCTTAACCCACAACAATAACAGGTAACAAAAGGCTGGAGAGGTTAGACAAAAGACAGTGTAGGCTCAATCACCTATTGTGGTCATGGGAGACTTGGGGAAAGAAAACCAATTTAATTTAAATTAAAAATAACCAGCAATTTAGCAACTGAATTGAGGTAGGACAGTGGTAAACACAACTGGATCTTAAATACACCTTCCCCTCAACCCTCCCTTCTTCCCAGATCCACTTTACTACCTCCTCCCCATCAGCAGTGAAGTGGTACAGGAACTGGGGGTTGCAGTCAGTCCCAGTTCTTTCCATGTTATTTCTGCTGCTCCCTATTCTTCATGGGGGAAAAAAAATCTCACAGTCCTGCACTTTGGCAAAGCACAAGAGGCAGCTCTCCAAGAACTCTTCCAACTAGTGTTGGTTTCTTCCATGGGGTCTAGACATACTGCTCTAGTATGGGATTTCCTCAGAGTTATCTGCTCTGGAATGGGGTCCTCCACAGGCTGCAGGTGAATATCTGCTCCACCATTAAACTCTATGGACTGCAGGGGCTCACCCTGACATCTCATCACATGATGCAAGGAAATCTGCTCCGGCATACTTCCTCTCCATCCTCACTGGCCTTGGTGTCCGCATAGTTGTTTCTTGTCCCACTCCTCTCCAAAACAGAGTAACTCACCCATTAGGCTTACACCCTCATAAATATGCTATCAGAGGGATGCTTCCACTGACTTGGCCAGAGGCAGTTTCAACTTGGAGTTTCTCAAGCTTCTTACAGAAGCCAAGCCAGTAGCTCCCTCCCCCACTACAAAATCCCCTCCAGACACAAACACAACACAATTCTTTAGGCTGCAATTTTTATAAATCTCACTGTGGAGTTCAGAAACTCTCCTTTGTAGTCATTGGATTAAGGCAAATACGTATTGGCTTCATTTTTGGTTCTAAATGCCCTATATGAAAATTAAAATTAAGGTTTATCTCCTCCAGTATCATATCAGAAATTCATCTGTACTTTAAGCCACATTGCATGTAATTGCATGGATATTCTCTGAGGGAGTTCTGCTGAGCTAAAATAACTCTTATGCTAACTGCAGGCAAGACAGAGCAGCAAATCAAAGAGAAATATTATGGTTGGGGAATCAGATTAATTGTATTTAGAAAGATTTCTGTTTGATGATGTTACTGTTGGAAACACAGTATTGTTTTTTAAAACCTGGACCCAGTAAGGTCCCTAATGTTTTACATATTAGGGAAGAAATATTCAAGTGAATGTTAGTTTCTCCACTATATCACTCCATGAAATTACATAAATAAATGCAGAATTGAGAGGAAAGCCTTTTGGCCAGCAAAGGAAAATGGATGACAAAATAAATGACAATTGAAAAAAATTGCTCATTCTGTATTTCTCAGTGGCCCCTGCAAATAAACTTGGACTTGACTAAATGCAATGGCTTTGGAGACCATATATAAGACTTAGGCATTTAATTATTTGCTTGAATTCTTTGCTGAAATTAATATTCATAAGTCTTTGGAGGATCTAACTACAGACATTAACTCACAGTCATTGTGAAAAGGAAACTCCAGGAACTCCATTCTAAGGAACAATTTATATTACTACTACTTGTGAGGCTGGTGCCAGCAGAGCCTGGATTTACTCTTCAGGTCTGGTTTTAAATATGTGAGCATGGAAGCTGGAGTGTGAGCACAGCTAAACATATCAATGGCTGTATCTCAGTAAATCAATGCATGAAGGATAACTAGTTTAAAAACCCGAATATCAGATAAATATGAAAGGGAAGTGGGTTAGCGAAAACACAACAGAAGTATGAGGATTTATCAGCAAATATCACAGAATCATAGAATTGTCTGGTTTCCAAAAGACCTCTGAGTTCATCGAGTCCAACCACCAAGACCTCTGATCCAGGCCAGAAAAGACCTCCTGGATCAAGTCCAGCCACTTCACCCACTCTGCCAAGTCTGTCACTATACTGTGTTCCCAAGCACCAGATCCACATGTTTTTTAAACATGTCCAGGGAGGGCAATTCAACCACCACCCTGGGCAGCCCATTCCAGTGCCTCACAACCCTTTCTGTGATTTTTTTTTTTTTTCCTAATGTCCAGTCTAAACCTTCCCTGGTGCAGCTTGAGGCCATTCCCTCTCCTTCTGACATTAGTTACTTGTGAGAAGAGACCAGTGCCACACAATCCAGAAGGAAACTTTTATATCTGGTCTTGGTCAATGAACTTATTCCTTCAGTGATACTAGTGTAGGTCTGTGCTTCAACCATGTGTCACTCAATCCTTTCGGCATGTCTGTTCTCCTCAGAGTGGGCCAGCACGTGAAACACACATCCCAAACCTGATGGATTTTTTAACAGTGTTCAGCTGAATTTTACTGCACAACACAAGCTGTCATCTGCTCTGGAGCTCAGCCATCCTATACTTCCTCTTGGTAATCAAAGATGCCTTGCAGAGACTGTATTGGTCCAACTAACACCTGCCTTTAAGGTATCACTCTCTAATCTTTTTTTTTTGTACATAGCTAAGGGGTTTCAAGAAAACGAGGTCTGGCAGTTGGCTGGCTGATACAGCCTGCTCTTCTTCCTAAGAGCCCTTCAGACATGAACAGGGAGCAACCCTGAGGTCACACATCTTCCCTTGGCTAACTGAACATAAATCAAAGCTAGGCTTTCCAGCTGTAATGAACTGGGATAGGGTCCACATCTCAAGTTTACCATATGTGTCCTTTATGATCTTGAATAAGTCTGACTTTATTTTGTATGTTTGCTCATGTCTGCTTAATCTATAACATTTACATGGTATCTTGCCTCTTACTATGTTGTTGTCCAGTGTTCAGCACAATGTGGTCCTGATCTGTGGTGAGACTTCTATATACTATTCAGCTACAGGTAATATTTGCTGTACTAGGACAATGAATGTAGAATACAGAAACAGATGGAGGAAGGCAGGTCTTTATTCTTTAGTGTTTGTTATATGATTTGAGAAGAAACTAAACATGTTTTGTGTGGGATTGGAAAATAACAGTTTTATCTTTGAAGAGCAGCAGTACCACAATCTGCTGTTTACTCAGTGAAGATGCAGTAGTCCATCCATTTTGTGTCCATGTCTCTCTAAATTTCCTTACGAGTTCATCTGCCTTGGACTATTTGCTTGTATTTTTTCTGGCTAGTGGATGAATTTTACAGTTTTAAAGTGTTTTGGTGGAATCTTATATAATGTTGTAATATGCACAACATAGTTTTTGTGGCACCCTAATGGAAGAGCAGTGTGCCTTGGGGCTGTAAAGCTCTGCAGTTCTTAATGCAGCTCTTAATCATGCTGCTGAATGAGTTGTTCTACGAGTGCCAAAACTGCCTGGACAGGTACATCATTTCTCTGTTTCTCACCTCCACCATCACCACTACACTGTGCAAGTCACTGTAATTAGTGTAAGTCTTTTCATACTCTTCTGAAGAGGAAAACACTTCTATGTTTTAACTTCAGTTTTTTATTTATTTTTTTTTATAACAAGGGGCAAACGAGGCACAACACAGACAAATGAGTAATGGAACCTGATGTAGCTCTGATTAAACATGGGGATTTGTCATGGGTAATGTCCCATGTTTCTCTCCCTCTCATATCCCTAATAGAAAAGGAAGACTGGAGCAAGAGATCCTCCTGTGCTAGGAAATGCATCCAGGAGACTGAAAAAGACTAAAGCCCAGATTCACAGGTTGTTTAGATGTTGAATTCCCACTGAGTTTTATGGGAGATAGGTGATTAAAAGCCTTTGAAGACTGTTAATGTCTAACTGAGACATAGTGGCCATTATGTAGGTAATATACAGCAGAGATCATCCTGCCCTGAAGATGTAGAACCTAATAAATAAACAGCCAAAGCATGTGAGGAAAAAGATCCCTGCATAAAACTTTTGGATAGCAGATGAAATGTGTTAAGAGGATTAATGTCTTCTCTTCTTTTAAATTGTTCAAGAGAGTTTACAATTCATATTGACATGTCCCATTTCTCACACACCTTATGATAAATTGGTTGTTCAATTTCAGATAATAACGGGTTACATGTATCAATTTTGTTGTGTATGTCTTCTTGTGTAATTACTGGGAAATATTTTCTCCTCTGCTTATAGATGGTGTCCAGTCATCTGGTTTTCCATTTGGTTAAATATCTTACATTAGTATTGGTCATTTCATTTAATTGTTTATTTTGCTACATTCTTGTAATAAGCAGTACTCTTTCTGTGCAATGATTTTCTTTCACTACCTAAGGGAGGACTAATCTGCCTAGAACCCTCACCACACAGTATAATTCCTTAAGAAAAACACTGTTTCAGAGAATCACAAGGTGAAGTGTTAGTCTTTTTGAAGCAAAGCATATTGTTTGGAGAAGGATAATAGTAACTAAATGAAGAATTCTTGAGGCATTATGTGCTTTTGAAAATGTTTTATCAAACCCCAAATTTGATAATTTATGCAACATTTTAAAAACCCTGGCAACACAACTAATTGCTATTTGAGCATATAATTCAAACCCAAGCAACACTGATTGACTAACAGTTAAGTGTGCATGGTATAAATAAATCAATGCAGAGGGGAAAAAAGTAAGCATATTAATAAATTCCAGCATGGATGAATGTATATATTTTTCATTATTCTAACAGAAAAGTGATTGCATTTGCTGAGTTATAAACCTGTGACTTTCATATTTACTGAACAACCTAGAAAACTGCATTAATAACTTGCACCATATTTGATGCTTAAATTAAAATATGTATGTATATGCATACCTTAGGCTGCTTCAAAGCATACACACACTCACTGTTTAGAATGAAGATAGGAGAGGAACCAGATACAAAATGATGGATCCCAAGCATGATGACTTGGTTGCTTTCCAGTCTGCTACACAGTTCTTAGCTACTGTTTTTTTAAATTTTCTTTTTAAGTTAGATTGAAATGCCACTGTGTTGACTGATCCATAAACACAAGTGAATGAAATACAGATGAACAAAACAAGAGGTTCCCTTCTTTCCCCAAGCCTTTTTTGCCTAGGGGAATGTAATATAAGCTCTTACACTAATTGATTGAAACAAAAGACAAAATAAATCCATGAGCTTTTATCACTTTATCAATTGGCACCAAGCACTTCAGTTTTAGCAATGACAGATTTTTGTTTGGTAATGGGTAAGCTAGAAATTTGAAGCTATGTTTTGAATGTTTATATACGCACCTATGTGACTGTGTTTAAACATGGGTAATTATTTGCAGAATGGGATTTGTACTTTTATTGAATGCTTGCTACTTGAAGTGCTCCTTCACCCATGCTATAAACTGATTAGCAGAATGTTTTAATGTCACTTGAAGATGAATAAGAAGCTGTAACTTCTTCATGGATCAGTGAAGACACAAAGCTGAAATCCATGCACAGTGAGTCATTTATTTATGATTTTTTCTCCTGTACTCTTAAATGATAGCAAAAAAAAATCTTTAATTTGAACTGGAATATTTTATTGGCATCACAGGCCTCTAAGTGAACATGCAGTGGATTTTGTGTTGCAGTCAAGCTGAGGTAGCAAACCAATAACTGAGTTCATCTGAGGCTGAAAAATGAAAAAGTGTTAGGATCATAAACTGCCACTTTGATGTTCACACATACAGATAAACATGGGAGCATCATGAAAGAAAACTATACAGATTATGTGGATATCTTATATGGGAAAAATATAATTAAATTTTTTAGTTTAAATATCTCAGCTGTGAAGGGTCAGAAAAAAATCATTATGATAGAATTCTCATTGTCTTTTCATTTACTTCCTTGAAATTACAGTTCCATATTGGTCCTTTGTTTTTGGGAAAGCAGAATAAAATATTACATATAGACATTGATGCATTTGAGGCTTATCAGAATCCAGATTTTAGTTTTAATTCTGTGTTTCACAATTTGTGTTAGTATCCTAGTACATGGTAGATACAGGACATAGCTGCATATGCTTTTATTCTCATTCAAGAACCAGTCTTGGAGACAAAAAATGTCTCCAAAGCTGCTAAGCCTTGCACTCAGACTGCCTTTTTCTTCAATCTTAAAATAGTTTCTGCAAACTGAAAAAAATAACAAAACTGTGGTAATGACTTGGAATCATCATCCCTCTGTCCTATCACTTTGGAGTCTTAGGATTTAGCTATTGCTCTTATCCACATGGACCACTCTTGGTCTTTTGTCAGAGTAATGATACAAGCTGCAGGCATTAGGTGAAGCAAGTGGTTTTATCTTGTATACAACAGAGGAGTTATATACCAGAGCTGAATACAAGAAGGATTTAATTAGAAGCTGGGGGGGGACCAAAGGCTTATGACAGGAATAAATCAATATTTTTGATCATTAGCCCTTGTGGAGATTGTGTTGCTCTAATGAAAAACTAGTACATGTAATTTCCTTCAAACTCTTGACACGACTGTAATCCTTCTCTGGTGTACTGTTACACAGCTTTCTTTGACTTTCATGATCCCTATTTTGATCTTACTTTGGATTAAAAAAACAAACAACAACAACAAACCCCCCCAAACCCCAAAAAAACCTCCCCCTACCCAGAAGATTATTCTTCAATTTCTGTGGTATCATGTCTTCACCAAATATTCATGGCAATAACTAAATATAAATCTACCAGGAAATAAAATTATAGTAGTACTGCAGTTAGATTATGAGATCACCTGTGAGCCATAGAGGGGATGCACCACAGCCTCAATTTATTTCAGGTGAAGGTCTGTTTCAGTCATTTTATGCTTCTACCATTAATGAGGTTGCTGACATTGATATGGAGTTCATCTGAGGCTAGGGCTGACACTTTGTCCATCATTTGCAAAGTGCAGAGTCCCTTTCTTTTTCTCCTTTTTTCTGTAGAATGTGTGTGTTAGATGGGGAACAATAAGTTATGTTTTTGTTCTCTTTTTCTTACAGATGGCCATATTCAAACAGAACCGAGCATATGTAAAAAAAAAAAGAAAAAACAAACAAAAAGACTTCCTGTGTTCAATCTCTAATGCAAAAATCAGCTGCACCTCAAGACACAAATTGTGTCTCAAACTGTGTAAGGATAAATATATAGCTGTGAGCTGAAAACATCACGTGAGTTCTGTGTATGCACCTGTGTGAATCTCTCTATGAGGTGACTCTGTTCTCCCACCTGCCACATGCAACAGATAATACAATTATAGAAACAGTTAACTCCTCTCTATTTGGTTTGGTTGAGCTGGAATTCTCTGCAGAGCATCTTTCTAGTGCTGTGTTTTGCAGTGCTGTAGCTGGGTGTTGATAACACACCTGTGTTTTGACTACTGCTGAACAAGCACCCAACCTGTGCTTTGCCAACGTTTCCCTTCCCCAAGAGTATGCTGAGGGGTGGGCAAGATCTTGAGAGAGGACACAGCTAAGCCAGCTGACCCAAACTGATCAAAGGGGTATTCCATTCACATGATGCCAGCTCAGATATATGTACTCAGTGACAGAAGGAAGTGTGAGGATATTCATCCATGGAGTCTGTCCTCCTGAGCACCTTCTACACGTAGAACCCTGCTTGCTGTGAGTGACTGACTAAGGCATGCAGGGGAGAAATAGAGAATCACATCTCTGTTTGCTTTTGCTTCCACATGTGGCCTTTGCTTGTGCTTCACATTATTAAAATTGCTTATATCTCATTACTGGCCTTGTAATATATTTTCCCCTCTCCCCTGTCCATCCAAAAAGGGAAGTGATTGAGTGGCTTTGGTGGGTGTTTGGCCCCCAGCCATGACCAATCCACCACACTTCTCATTACTCATGGGTGGAATATTTGATTTGCCTTCTCTATTATTTAGGCAAACCTGCAAAAAATTAAAGGTTTCCTCCTTCCACAAGTACAGTAATTTAATGGTCATGTCCATTTCAACAAATGCACTTCAATTTTAAAATCCAGTCTTAACACATTTTGTATGGCTTATATTCTTTACTGAATTTATCACAGTATCACAGTATATCAGAGGCTGGAAGGGACCTCAAGAGATCATCAGGTCCCACCCCCCTGCCAGAGCAGGATAACCTTAGGATAGTCCACACAGGAATGCATCCAGGTGGGTTTTGAAAGTCTCCAGAGAAGGAGACTCCACAACCCCCTGGGCAGCCTGTTCCAGTGCTCCATCACCCTCACTGTAAAGAGGTTTCTCCTCATGTTGAGATGAAATCTTCTATGTTCTATGTCCTGTCACTGTGAACCACCAAAAAGAGCCTGGCCCCCTCCTCCTGACACTCACCCCTCACATATTTATAGACATTGATCAGATCCCCTCTCAGTCTTCTCCAGACTAAACCACCCCAGGGATCTCAGTCTCTCTTCATAGGGGAGATGCTCAAGTCCCCTAATCATCCTTGCAGCTCTCCATTGTATTCTCTCCAGCAGGTCTCTGTCTCTCTTGAACTGGGAAGCCCAAAACTGGACACAGTATTCCAGGTGTGGTCTCACCAGGGCAGAGTAGAGAGGTAGAAGAACCTCCCTCTACCTGCTGGACACACCTTTCTTGATACATCCCAGGATCCCATTGGCTCTCTTGGCCACAAGAGCACGTTGTTGTTCCACGGAGAACTTGCTGTCCACCAGAACTCCAAGGTTTTTCTCTGTGGAGTTGCTTTCCAGCAGGGCAGCCCCTAACCTGTAACTGATGCCTGCTGTTATTTCTCCCCAGATGTAGGACCCTGCACTTGTCATAGAATCACAGAATCATAGAATCAACCAGGTTGGAAGAGACCTCCAAGATCATCCAGTCCAACCCATCACCCAGCCCTAAGCAATCAACTAGACCATGGCACTAAATGCCTCATCCAGTCTCCTCTTGAACATCTCCAGTGATGGCGACTCCACCACCTCCTGGGCAGCCCATTCCAATGGGCAATCACCCTCTCCGTGAAGAACTTCCTCCTAATATCCAGCCTATACCTCCCCTGGCACAACTTGAGACTGTGTCCTTATTAAACTTCATGAGGTTTGCCTGCACCCAGCTCTGCAGCCTGTCCAGGTCACGTTGGATGGCTGCACAGCCTGATGGGGTGTCAGCCAACCTCCCAAATTTTGTATCATCAGTGAACTTGCTGAGGGTACTCTCAATCCCCTCATCCAGGTCATTGAGAAAGATATTGAACATAAAGATATTGAATTTACCTTAGTCCAAAAGTTTTGTGGTTAAATTGAAAGTTGACAGAAGGGTTTTTTTTAGTGTAGTTTTATCCCAGCATAACGACGACTGTGAAAACCTCCAGTTGCACTTGTTCAGGTCAGAACTGCTGAGCAAATAACATTATTTTATTTGTGACAGATACTAGCTTTTGTGCTTATGTGCGTGCCTGGTAGGCTAGATGTGAATGAAGGAGAAGCTACAGAAAGCGGCAAAACAGTAAATCAAAAGGTAGTCGGTGGAAACAGGTTTCCTTTACTTCGTGACAGTGTTCACTACATGCTTACTACAGTACTCAAGTCTTTCATGGAACAGACTTATGTTTTACCTATAAATAGAGGTTTTCCTGCATGTTGCACTCTGTCTTGGCTGCCAGTGGACTTTGGAGTTCAAGGTGAAAGGTTCTGTTACATTCACAGGAAAGCACAACCACTGCTTCCCAACAAATATGATTGTGGGTTTATAAATTGCTTAATAGTATCAGTCTATCTTCTGGATTTATGAAGTATGGAGTCAAGAGTATATGACTTTTAAAAAAAGCAGCTTGTAACTGGTATACAAAATCTTTTCCAGTTCAATAGCGGAAGGTTTTTAATGGAGCTTCAGTTTGACACAGATTTGAATTAAACAGATTAAATTATTCCTTAATAGTGTCCGAGTAAAGTAGTTAAAGAATCTGAAGAATTAATTCTGTCCACAGATTAATTTCATCTTTTACATTACAAAAGCTATTTTGTAACTGTTACAGCCATTTTCTGACAATAAATTTTAGCTGAACTAAGATAGAGATGACATCATTCAGAACCTGTGTCTGTTTCTGGAAGTGTTTAGAAACTACTGGACTTCAAGTATGTTAGCTTAAATATCCATTTATTTGCTCTAGTTTTGACTGAGATAATTATATTTAGTTATGTTTTTTTTATTACTTTTATTTTTGAAACAAATTATTTTGCAAATGACTTCTTTAAATTCAGTATCTGGTTACTGTAGGTATCTTTTTTACAGTATTTTTGAGAATACCCTCTTACTCACCTTCAATTCAATATGTTTGTCACGAAACAACACAAAAGTTTTTTGGTTTGTGCCACCTCTCTTCCAGACACTCACATACTTTCTATGGAGATAACAGAAGTGTCCATAATGAGATGATTTAATATCATTGAACTGTTTAATGCAGAAACATCTATAAGCATGCAAGATTGGACTGAAATTTAAGGAGGCATGAACTTTAAATGCCACTTTTAGCCTGCAGCTTTCCATTTGGGTTTCCTTGAAATTAACTCTGGTGGGATTTTGGGCTACTATGGGAGACATAATATGGGACTTGAGTAACACCATCCATGTGATAATTTAATGTGTTTGTGAAATCAAAGAAATTCTACTAGATATATACAGCCATTCAAAAATCAATAAGTAAAATTGATTAAAAATTTGATTTGGATAATTTTAATGGAATCTTTAATTTAAAAAAATATGTAAAATTTTACAAATTTACTCCAGAAGGTTTATTTTTAAATGAAACAAAATATAGCCTAACACGGATTTACCACAAATCCAAAAATTGATGAAATTAAGAGCAAAATTAAATAAACCATCTGATTCTCAATCTCTAAGGCTAGTAAAATATGAGAGAGGAAAGAAGAATGTTGTAGAAGTGAAAAAACATCACACATTTAAAACAGAAATGAAATTTATCTCCGTAATCAGGAGACCTCAGATAAACTTTGTTTTCTTTAAGTTACATTTTCTTAGCTCTTTTCTTGTCCAACAGTTTTATATCATAGTAAATCCTCTGACTTCAATAGAGTGATTCCTAATTACAGATTCTCTGTAGTCTGACACTGAAGCGTTTAACTATTGATTGAAAGACATTCTGGAGAGCCTGAATGGAGCCAGTCACTGTCTGGAGTAAAGGGAACAGAGATATGTCCTCCTCTTATTAGTAGTGCTCTAATGAAAGAGAGCTAAGCCAGTCTGCTCACAAACTAAAACCATAATACCTACAGTTGCTCCAGTTTAGCATAAGTATTTTAATACATTAAATTGACATATCTGCTTAGCCACTTGCTCGAGTCCTTATAGTTCAAGTGTGTCCAGCAGGTCTAGGGGCATTCTCCTCCCCCTCTAATCTGCTCTGGTGAGACCACACCTGGAATACTGTGTCCAGTTTTGGGTTCCCCAATTCAAGAGAGACAGGGATCTGCTGGAGAGAGCCAATGGAGAACTGCAAGGATGATTGCTGACTGGAACATCTCTCCTATGAAGAGAGAGTGAGAGAACTGAGGATGTTTGGTCTTCAGAAGAAAAGGCAGTGAGGGGATCTTATCAATGTTTACAAACATCTGAGGGGTGGGTGTCAAGATGAAGGTGGTAATCTCTTTTCAGTGGTGCCCAGTGATAGGACAAAGAACAACAGGTACAAGCTAGAATACAGGAGGAAACACTTTATGGTGAGGGTGATGGAGCACTGGAACACGATGCCCAGAGAGGTTGTGGAGCCCTCCTTTGGAGATTTTCAAAGCCCACCTGGATGCATTCCTGTGCAGCCTGCCCTGGGTGATCCTGCTTTGGTAGGGGGTCAGATTCATCAAGCTCTGGATCTCTTCAAATCACTAACATTCTGTGATTCTATGATTCAGTTTGGGTTTGTGTTTGTTTTTTTCTTCAATACATATACCTCTCACAGAGTTACAGAATCACTTCCTATGTTTGAAGGTCCCTGAAGTAACACAAAAAAACCTCCAACGAACCAACCATACAGCTTTACTGAGAATGTAGACAAAATGGGAAAATAATTGGTTCTGAAGTACCACCCTCCACTTTATGAACACTGTTCTTCATTGTCCAGTGGTGGCTATCCGTTACCCTCAGGTAGTGCTATTAACTTTAGCACAATTGGACAATTAATTGAAGTTAAAGATAGATAAGAAAGTGTAATGGCACCCTAAAATGTAATCTTAAAATCCTTGGAAGGAACAAGGTTTCAAACAATAGCACAGCTACCTGTAGCTCTAAGGAAGTATTTGTGGAATCTTTATGCTATCCTGTTTTTCCTTCTTTAAATTGGTTGATTCAAATGAAATAATTCAACTGACACATTGGTATTTCAAAAGGTCGTTTCTGCACCTACTATATCTATGATGCCATCTCACTTGACTTTTATACAAACACCTTTATGTTTTTCCTTCTGCTGCCTTTTGGGAGGATATCTCTGTAAACAGCTGAAACAGGTTTCTTTTATCCGTTTCCAAATTCCTTCTTCACTGTCTTACTGCATGGAGTTCTTTGAAAACAAAACAAAGTAACAACTTAAGTCTCCTGGTATGCCAAGATCAGCCATGTTTCATCGCTTTCTCTTTGTTCCTTGTCTGTCTATATTCATCTTTTATTTCAGGTCTTATATTTAGATTATATGCTCTCTGGAGTAAGGGCTGTCTTTTGGTTTTGATCCATGTTCAGTGGCAAGTGTTAAAGTAGTGCAAATAAAGAAAGCTAATGATGTACTGCTAAAGTATATCAGGATTCTGTACTGCTAAAGTGTATCAGGATACTGTACTGCTGTACTCAGCTAATCTGGCTAGTGAGTCAGGAGATGTAGTCATTATTGCCTCTTGCTGTGTGTTGTATTTGAAGTTTCATTTCAGTTCAGTAGTTTGCAAAACCTGCTCTCAGTTAAAAAATCTGTAGTTTTTCTTAGTACACTGCATAGGTAAAAGCAGGTTTTTAACAGTTATGTGAGATGTCCAGAACTGGTAATTTTTTTTTTTTTTCAATGTCAAATTAAAAAAATACCAAACAAACAACAACAAACAAACCCTGCAAAATCCCCAAAACGTGCATATATTGTGTGTATATATATATATATATTTATATGATTAAAAATATACATTGAAAGAAAATTCTTGAAAGAAAACGGCAAAAATTTTCAGTATATCATATTAAATAGTGTAGCTTTGATCTTTTCTCAAGTAAGTTCTAACATAAT
The DNA here is from genome assembly GCF_027791375.1 of Indicator indicator. Classification (NCBI taxonomy): domain Eukaryota; kingdom Metazoa; phylum Chordata; class Aves; order Piciformes; family Indicatoridae; genus Indicator; species Indicator indicator. The sequence continues at coordinate 13,147,762 of NC_072010.1, forward strand.
TTTTACATACTCTTTCACTTTAAATTTATGAAATTAGAGCAACACCATTTGAAAGACAGATGTAGAGGTGCAGACAGTATCTGCTAGTTCATTTAATTTTATGAAAATTATTCTGGTACTCATATTTGGCTCTAGTTTAGCAGCTTAAGCAAAATCATATATCCATAATATATTCTCTATGATTTTTTTTTAAAAAGCAAAACCTGACTACCTTGTTCTGCAATTTTAATTTAATGTTTCATTTTTTCCTTACTACAAAAAATATTTTCAGTTGCTGTTAATTATTATATGTAGGGTCTAGCAGTCAATATCAATTTTGCTGTTGCTTTACAGGGTAAAAATACAGATCACCTGGTCTGCAAGAATTTAAGAAATAGTAATTGTTTTCAATGTATTTTTGCCTAAAAATGTATTTTTCCTGCATAAAATTTTCCCAGCTAAGATTTTTTTTATTCCTTATGTCTCTGTATTTACCTACCACCTTAGATTTACAGTATCACAGTATCACAGTATATCTCCTTGACAAACTCCCTGCAAGTTGTACAGTGCAGTGCTGAGCCTAAAATCACTCTGAGTCGAGCACAAACAGATTTGCCACTTTTTATTATGATGAATCCTGAGAGTGCCAGTAGATCTGAGGCTCTTGCTTTGTTTTCAGCTGGGAGTCAAATGCATTCTGGCATTAAGAGGCTCTGAGAGCACTCTTGAAACTCAGTAGAGGAGCACTCTGCAAACCTTTAAGGACTTTGTCTTGTATGTGAGGTGCTTGGCAATGGATGAGCTTAAAAGGTCTTGTGACACTCTACTCGTGGGATACTGTCTGGCAGATCTCAAATCATTCTTAAGAGTATGCAAACATTAAAGTGAAAGTGATTTTACTTATTGAAATGCACACTTGATTCTTTACTTGGAAACATAATAAGAAATGAAACAATATCACATTTTAATGTAACTTATTCTGGGTTAGTTTAAATACTGTTTTCATATTCTAGTCAGACTGAAGACTCTGAAGCCCAAGTAATTTCAGTAATCACACATGGAATAATCACCACAGAACAACAGAATGCTCTGGTTTGAAAGTTACCTTAAAGATCATCTAGTTCCAAACACTCTGCCATCTGTAGGGACACCTTCCACTAGACCAGGTCATTCAGAGACTCATCCAGCCTGGCTTTGTACACCTCCAAGGCTGAATCTTTCACAACTTTACTGGGCAACCTGTTTCAGTGTCTTAGCACTCTCATGATGAAGAACATCTTTCTAATATTTAATGTAAATCTATCCTCTTTCAGTTTAAAGCCATTACACTTGGTCCTATCACTACATACCCTTGTAAAAACTTCCTACCCAGCTTTCCCATAGGCTGCCTGGAGGTACTGCAAGATTGCAAAATGATCTCCCCAGAGCTTCCTCTTCTCCAGGCTGAAGATCCCCAACTCTCTCAGTCTGTATTCATAAGACAGGTGTTCCTGCCCTGTCATCAGCTTCTTGACCTTCCTCTGGACTTGGTCTAATAAGTCCATGTCCTCCTTATGTTGGGGACTTCAGAGCTGAATACAGTACTCCAGCTGGGGTCTCACAAGAGCAGAGTAGAGGGGGAAAATCACCTCTCTCTACCTGTGGTTACACTTCTTTTGATGCAGCCCAGGATGCAGTTGGCTTTCTGGACTGCAAACACACATCAAGAGGTCACATTAGTGACCCTTTTCTTTAATTTCCTCTAATAGGATCATAGTTTGTAGTAAACTGCCAATCTATATCTACTTCCTATAAACCTCCCATCTTGAATCAATCACAGCATCTCTTCTGTGCCAGCAGGATTCTGCCTGACACTGGATTTATCCTCATTAGAAAAGATTTCCTTGGCTGTCTCTGTGGGATCTGTCTGCTGTGCAGACTCAGCTACATTGTCTAGTTGAATACAAGAAGATCTGATCTCCAAGGAGAATAGAAAATGCCACTTGGCCTGAGTATGAAAAGATCGTTTACAACCATAAAAGAAATTCATCCTATTGAATGATATGAAATTTAGTAATTGCTGACTTAACATCCTTAGCATTTGATAGAGTGTACAATGGCAAAGATACCTTGTCACAAATATATAGCAAAGACAATGTACAATGCATATGAGGAAAGTGCAATAAAACTAAAAATGCAGTCACTCTAGATTTCAGTCCGGATACCCTTGGCCATTTAAAACTCAGTTGTGTGTCCCAAGTTCATTACCCGTGTTTACTTGAGGAGAAAAGCGAGCTCCTTCAAAAGGGAATTTCATGAAATCCTTTAGCAGATATTCAGCTGGATGGAATGGCTCTTCACCTGGCATTTACTGAGGAAGTTTGGTTCTAGTTATCTACTTCTTTAAGACCCCTGATTCTTAGTACAGATGCAATTAATCTCCAAAAATTATTATCCACTTGGCTGCCTTCTGCCTGTTTAGAAATCATACTGTAGATAAAAATTGTAATATCATAGTAAATTTGTAACTAGCTAAATGGGCAAAACATTAAATGAAAATATTATATGTTATATGTATAATGTATCTGGAAAGAGGAAACATAGACTATGTTTCCTTTTTTTGTAAGAGTTAAGAGCATTAACCTATAGAACATCTGTAGATCAGTATACATAAGATAGTATTTTGGAATGATGTTATTAAAATGGTCCTTGTCAATGATTAGCCCCCAGCATATATGCAAATGTTACAAAACTGTGAGGAGTGGATAATACACCAAATGAGTACACTGTCCTACAGAGGCACCTTGAAAGGCTGGAGAAATGGGCTAACAGAAACTTCATAAAGTTTAATGAGGGCAAATGCAAAGTCCTGTACCCACAGAGGAATGATCCCAGAAAGAGTACACACTGGGATTCACATGACTCTGCTACTGTGAAACCTTATTTTAATAGATTGAAGAAAAAGAAAAGATTAATTAACTTGTTCACTATAAAAATGGAAATGTGGCCATCAGCTCATTATTAATCATGAAGGAAGTCCATATAGAAAAGGTGTTAAGTTTATTTGGGAGCAATAACATCTTTGGAGCACATGTTGCTGGAAGTAATGGAGGGTATCAAATGGGAAATAAATATTTTCCAGTATTTAGATTGTTTTTTATTTTGTTTATTTTTTTTTCAATTCTCTGTGAAGTAGTGCAGCTTTCTCTCCACACCCTCTATCCCTGTTTTGTTTAAAAGCAATGTGTAGGCACTAGTCATTGATGGATAAGACACTAGAAAGGTTTTCTGTACCAAAACGAGGTTACAAGGTGTTACAAAACTGATTAGTTTATATTTCTCCTTTTTCCATCTTTATAGCACTTTTTAATCATTGTGATGTTTTAGCTACCTTCAAGGAAGGCATGACAGAGCAAACAGCCTGTGATACAGTCTCTGGGGCAGATGTGATTTAGCTGGGCAAAGTCTGTCCTGATAGAGGGTCATGTCTAGCTAATGTACCCTGAAATAATGTTAACTGAACCTTAACCACGTTTCTGGCACTGATATATTTAATGTGGTTCACAGTACAAACAAATAAGCTATTAACATGGTTCAAAGATTTTACACTGGTGTTCCACATGGTAAAAATAATGATAGGCATAAGACCCATAAGAAATAGAGAATATGTCTCTCACACTGTGTAGCTGTAGAAGCCCCATCAGAGTTGTGCTCTGAGGATGGTAGTGGCATAAATAAGGTAATGTTTCTGGAGCTCGTGGGCACAGCTGACTGCAAGATACAGAATTTCTACAAACAGACTGGGTTGTCCTGAACAGAAGTGCAACATTCCTGGACTTTGTGCTCTTGGCTAGTCTACAAAATTGTAGAGGAAGTGTCATTTCTGGGAATCTATTGCAGCATTTTATCCTCATGTTGATACAGTAGATATCTACCCTCTATTGCCCCTCACTTGAGGCATTAAACAAAGCTTTTTCTTGAAATTCAGAAGATAAACAAAGGGCATTAGATGATCTGGCTCAGAATGTATCTCTAAAAAAAAGGAAAAACATGTGGTGCTTGAGGGAGAAATAAAATCGAACAAAATTAATAGGACAAGTCCAGTGATGAGAAGTCCATATATAAGTCAAGATCATAGAATCATAGAATCAGTCAGGGTTGGAATGGACCACAAGGATCATCTAGTTCCAACCCCCCTACTATGGGTAGGGACACCCCACACTAGATGAGGCTGGCTAGAGCCTCATCCAGCCTGGCCTTAAACACTTCCAGGGATGGGGCCTCAACCACCTCCCTGGACAACCCATTCCAGAGTCTCACCACCCTCACGGTGAAGAACTTCTTCCTCACATCCAGTCTGATTCTCCCCACTTCCAGGTTTATTCCATTCCCCCTAGTCCTATCACTACCTTATAGCCTAAAAAGTCCCTCCCCAGCTTTCTTGTAGGCTCCCTTCAGATACTGGAAGGCCACAATAAGGTCACCTCGGAGCCTTCTCATCTCCAGACTGAAAAACCCCAACTCTCTCAGTCTGTCCTCATAGGAGAGGTGTTCCAGCCCTCTGATCATCCTGGTGGCCCTTCTCTGGACATGTTCTGCCATGTCCATATCCCTCCAGTGTTAGAGGCTCCAGAACTGGATGCAGTACTCCAGGTGGGGTCTCATGAGAACAGTGTAGAGGGGGAGAATCACCTCCCTTGACCTGCTGGCCACACTTCTGATTCAGCCCAGGATCTGGCTGGCTTTCTGGGCTGCAAGTGCGCACTGCTGGCTCATGTTGATCTTCTCATCTACCAGCACCCCCAAGTCCCTCTCCTCAGGGCTGCTCTCCAGCCAGTCACTGCCCAGTCTGTAAAGATGAGACATGAGTAGTAAACATTTGTGTGGATGATGGAGGATTCAGTGATTAAAGATCAGAGTACGCACACAGCAGGTACATACCATAGGCATTTAGAGGTCAAAAATCCCCCATCATTAGCACAATGGATTAAGAGCTAAACTGCAAAAGCAAAAGAATAATGTCTACTGCATGAACAAGGAGTTGGAATGTAGTTATGTTGTTGATTTCAGTACTTTTAAATATATGTATCTGAAACAGATTTAGCACATACAGACAAGTGTTGCATGAAGTGAAAAAAATCCTTTTAAACAGGTAAGATATTGATCCAGAACCTCATTCTGTATAAACTTTACCAGGGAAGACAAAAGACCATACAGCCCTTCTTCAGATAAGAGTATATTATATAAGATGTTTAATTCCTGTTGTATTCAACTGTATTGCTAAGTAATTACACATGAGCACTTTTTCTACTGCTCTGGTGTGTCATGGTGTGGTAGAGGCCTATGCTTATGTATGAAGAGTTGCAGCAGAGAAGAAGTTCTTGACACTAACAGTTGTACAAAGCCAGTGCTGTTGAGTATGGATAAAAACCTGGACATGGTATTCACAAATGCACTCAGAAAAGCTATTGTATGTCCTTGTCCTTGTTATCTCCTTCATTATTGTTAGTAAATGTATGAACACAGGAATTGAGATTTTTTCTGTCTTTCTACAGAAAAAAGAAATCTTTGATTTTATGATATTGAAACCTTCTACTTCAAAACATTTATATCTCTTTACATACATAAGCATTTGCTAACTTACTAGAATAGCAGTGTGAGAGCTGAAATGTCCCCCACCACACTGACAATAACCAGGCTATCTCAGTCTGGAAGCAAACAAAAGCTGTATTTACAAGCAAATCTACAATCTGTGATGAAATGTAATGATTATGTACAAATATACACTATTCACAACATTCACAAATACGTACAATTGACAGAAAAGCACAACCAAGCCCCCTTTGCTTCCCTCAAGGGGCCTTGCCCCCAACCAGGAGGAATCCCCACAGACCCCCCTGGCAGAAGGCAGAGAGTCAAGAAGCAGAGAGGCTGTTAGACTTAGCTTGTGAAGGTCAGTGTGTTATCTTCAGCCAGAAAAGAAGAAACAGGCAGACAGAAGCCAAGCGAGCAAGGTGAGACTGCCCAAGTCCCCAGCCTTGATTTGAGTAGTAGTTCTTAAACATTTCTACCTCTCCAATGGGAGTGTTTAGAATAATCATTATTTTGCTTTCTTACACCCAATAGTTAGTTATTTACACTCTTTCACTTTCCCTGCTCAAACTTTGTGAAGAAGAATTAAAAAATACAGTCTTAAAACCATCACAACTAGTCCATGGTCTAAATCCTTCAAAGAGATGAAAAAAATGCAGGCTAATTGCCCTGGGAAAAAGAAAAAAAAAAACATGAAAAATAAGAAATAACGAGGAGCTGTTTAAGAATATTTTGGTGGGTACCAAAAAAGCTATGGCCACTCTTCAGAGTGGACTAGGACCATACTGGTTACAAGGAACCATGTTTTAGAATGTAAAAGAGAGCAGTTACATATGACAAATAAACAAACAAACCCCCCAAAACCCACAAAACCCAACAAAAAAACCCCAAACAAACAAAAAAAAAACCAAACCCAAAACCCAAACCAAAAAAACCCCAAACCAACCAACCAACCAAAAAAAAAACCCCAAACCCCAAAACCCCAAACCACCCCAAACCACCCAAAACCACAAACAAACAAAAAAATTCTCATAAGCTAGAAGTTACTAAATATTGGTATGAGATGTCAAGGAATACAGCATTAATCTATACCTATTAAAAACACTAATAACATAAGGAGATATTTTTATATGGATCTCAGTAGAAAAAAAAAAAAGCATAGTTAAACAAAAAATGTTTATCATGGTGAAGTCTATTTTGTGGAGAAAAATGATAAAATTTTTTTTCAGTAAATTACTTTATGTTTAATAAAGATATTTGTTTGTTGCAGCCACTGTTCTGAGGGCAGCTGCTGGACACGTGCTGACCAATTCCTTAGCATGCGGCATAGAGCAAAACAATAACATTCCATGTGTGCCAAGAGCAACATCCTCAGGTTGGCACCCTCTGACTGGAAAATGCTGCAGAAGCCACCTCTTTGACATGCTGGCACCTCTTATTGGGAAAAGATTTTAGCTTATATATGTAGATGGATTTTAATGGTTAAGGGATTGATAGAGTATAAAAACAGCCACTCTGAGCTATAAGGCAGATTGGGAGGTTAGGGCTGATAGGGACTTCTGCTTGTGTTAGCTACTTCTGGCAAGGACTTCAGTGTAGGGATGCTGATAGGGATAAGCTTGGGACTTCTACTTCTGTTAGCTGCTTTGTTTGTTAAGGGCTTCCAGGACTTCTGCAAGTGGGACTCTGAGACTCTCTCATGCAAGGAATCTTACAACACGGCAATAAAGGACTTCTGGGAGGACTTCTGAGATTGTCTGCTCTCTGCATTTCTGGAATCTCGTTTCTATACAGCAACGGGGTTCGTTCACCTTGTTATAAGGTGTCTACAACTACATTCAGCTCCCCTAGACCAGGGGGGTGCTATTGATTCCCTTCATATCACATGAAGATTTCATGAAAGCAAAGAACAGAGTGATTAGCTTTTCTAAAGCTATCTACTTAAAAGCATTGTCACATAATTTATGACTAAGAGGTTTAAAGGATATGGCTAAGGAGCTCTCTAGGCTGTTAATGTTGATTTTTCAATAAACCTTGCAAAACTGGAAAAGCTCCAAAATTCTGGAAGAAGCTAATGTTTCACAATTTATTTTAAAGAGAGTAAATTGGTCAACTTTTTACTGTTACAGGTTTATCAACACAATGTCTGTCTTGGATGAAATAGTGATATATCTGATATGTAAATGAGCCAATAAAAACTTAAATGAACCAATACCAATGCCAACCTGGAAAAAATTCTTTGGAGTATCATGCTTGGTAGATAAAGCTAGTAAAATTGATTTCTTCTGTACATTTTTCCTTAAGACATTTAACTTGGTACTGAAGCACATGTTTGTGAAGAAATTAGAATGAAATAGGAACAGGCGGCACAAGTTCACTAAAAAGAAACTATCTAATTCCAGGCGTTCACTGGAGAAGTTACTGTCTATCAAGTGATCTCTTTCAGGATTAAATTTCTGACATGTGCTTCCTACTGTATTGATGACTTGCAAGAATATATTAAACAATCACTAGCAACATTTGCAGTGAAGCTTACTGGTTAGTTCAGTGAATCTTCTCATTGCAATAAAATGAAATAATAAAGTAGCACAAAAAAAAAAGTGTTTAATTTTGATTTTCTCAGCTGACTCAATGAATTCAGGATAAATGCAATGCTTACAGAAAACAGCTTGGTAAAAGGAAGGAGTTAAAGGCAGTCTAACCTAACTGGACTGGAGATGTTCTCCCAGGTTTCAATTGAAATGTGCAGAATACATATATTTCTCATTCTGTTTCTAATGTATTAATAAAACAGGACCTTTAAAAAGTGCTGCTCTTCATGCAGTTATAAACCTTCAAGATTTTTAGTACTATTTAGGCCAACAATAACCCAGTTATTGTCTATTATGTGATAGTGATGCAAAAACAACCCAACCCAAAAGTTATATTCATTATATTTGATTTTCTGAGTTAGGCTTGTATATATACCTGATCCCAAAATATTTTTGTAGCATAACAATTCCCTGTCCAAATATAAATGTGCTTTCATATGTTTTAATGGAGCAGTTAATAAAGTCTGTTTGCTCATCTACAAAACATATTCTTTATATAGGCAAGGAGATTTGTATACTTCATTGCCTATATTCCATATTCACTGAGTAGTTACTGATACAAAGAGAGATATAATGATGGGGTTCTTTTGTGTACTACAGGCAATTCAAATGCCTAAGAATAGGACCTGGGTGCTAAGAAGAATTCATATATCCAAAAAAAGAGTGCATGAGTCCTATATTCACAGTATGCACATTTAAAAAAAAAAAAAAGAAAAGAAAAATCTCCATTTATTTCACTACAATTAGATTTTTGAAATTTTAGGCATTATTTCACTATTTTAAAAAGATTTCACAGAATAAGTTGCTGGTAATCTCAAACTGAGAAGATGACATGTGGTAAGAAGTGGAAAATCAAGATTTTTTTCCTGTAAATGTAGTCCCATCCTGAGTATTGCTGCCATTTTAATACTTTTAAGTTAAGGGCAGCCTCATATATGTTGCATGTGAGAAGTTAAGATGCAAAAAACTGCCTTTGAGAGCTTGACCTCATGTAAATCTAATCTGAAACTGAGAGGAGCAGCGAAAGCTTAGGGAAGAGTATAAAAAAAATAAAACAGGAGTAGAATCCACCAGAGCCCTGGTATGCTCCACATTCATAACCTTTGGAGTCACTTAAAATGAGTCAGTACTGAAAAGACTGTAGTAAGCAGGAAAGATCCTTGTAACAACCTGATGAGGAGCCTGGAGCACAAACCCTATGAGGAGAGGCTGAGGGAGCTGGGGTTGTTTAGCCTGGAGAAGAGGAGGCTCAGGGGTGACCTCATTGCTGTCTGTAACTACCTGAAGGGAGGTTGTAGCCAGGTGGGGGTTGGTCTCTTCTCCGAGGCAGCAGCAGAATGTGGGGACACAGTCTCAAGTTGTGTCAGGGGAGGTATAGGCTGGATATTAGGAGGAAGTTCTTCACAGAGGGAGTGATTGCCCATTGGAAAAGGCTGCCCAGGGAGGTGGTGGAGTCGCTGTCCCTGGAGATGTTCAAGAGAAGACTGGATGAGGCACTTAATGCCATGGTCTAGTTGATTGCTTAGGGCTGGGTGATAGGTTGGGCTGGATGATCTTGGAGGCCTCTTCCAACCTGGTTAAAAAATAAAAAATAAAATTAAATAATAAAAACAACAAAACACACACACACACACAAATCCCCACAAAGCGACATGACCATGCAGTCAATATAATGTGTAGAAGCCAAATTAAATTCAGTATGTGAAGCACACAACACAATCAAAATGCAAATATTTAGGCTGGCAGTGACCTAAAAAAAAAAGATGATGGAAATTTCAGTTATCTTTGATAACTTCATGAAGAAAACAGAATTGCATCGATTTGCATGTGAACTAAATCAGGGACAAACTGACATCTAAATAGTAGTGTGAAACAAATGCAATGCAAAGATGAATCCTGGCAAGGTAGGATGTTCAAGACAGTACTTCCACAAATCTTGTTGACTGCCAAGTCTATCACTAAACCATGTCCCTAAGCACCACACCTACATGTCTTTTAAATACCTCCAGGAATGGTGACTCAACGACTTCCCTGGATAGCCTGTTCCAGTGCTTGATGACCCCTTTGGGGAAAAAATAATAAAATAAAATCCTGATATCTGATCTAAACATTTAATTTAACAGACTTACAAATTTGCACAGGAAATAAACTGCTCCACAAAACCAAATTTCAGTGAGTATATCACCTCTATACTCCACACCCAACCTATATTGTGTAATAATATGCTTAGGCATTGCTATTGTGTTGCCAGTGAGCTCTTGATCAGATATGAGACTGATAAATCTGAGGCAGAATGATTTCTAGTCATGCTTTGACTTGAGGAGCAGGAGGCTCCAGATTTATCTTCACTTGGTATTTTTTCTCTACTGATACTTTTCTTTACTGATACTACAGAAGTCTTTCTCACATGGTAACAGTGGAGAAAATGTGACTGAAAATTGGCTTATTTATCATAAGTTTTATCCATTGAAGCATGTAGCATGTTACTGCTTAAGTGTTCCCTGTAGGTATATCTGGCTGAACACCTGGACAGTATGGATTTGGAAAAAAAAGAAAAAAAAAAAGTGTTCTTTTTTGTTTTCAGACTGAATTGGCAGTGTAAAATTTGGCTGCAAATTATCTTCCTGGAATTTCACCAAACATTACTACAAAACATTTTGACACTGGTATAAATTACTCACAGGATGCACAGCCCGTGTTCTCAGGATGTCTGTCACCTCATGGTGAAAGTGGAGGAAAGAAGGGTGGAGTCTTCTGCTGTGGATGAGAACAGTCCACTCCTCTGTCTCTTTGGTAAAACAAATAATTATCTATTTCTGAGGGGAAATTTGTGAAGAATTCATAAACAGGGAAAAAAAAAAGTCTTGGGAGTGTGATACAGGTCCCTACACTAAAGGAAAAGACATACTGGCATGAAAAACCCTCTGTTTCAAAATAACTATTTTTTGTATATATATCTATGTTAGAAAAATCTTTTGCTTCTACCAACATTTTGTCAGAAATGTCTCTATTGACTTGTCTTCTTTTAGTTTGAGATAAATTTAAGAAAAAAATGAAAAGGCAAGCTGATATTTTCCTCTCAGCTTCCTTTGCAGAGAGTCAGAGAGACATTGGGTGTCATCTACATCATTATGGATGTCATATATCTGGAGTTCTGTAAGGCCTTTGACGTGGTCCCCTACAACATCCTTCTCCCTAAGTTGGAGAGATGTGGATTTGATGGGTATACTGTTCAGCTGACAAGGAATTGGCTGAATGGTTGCATCCAGGGGGCACTTGTCAGTGCTTGATGTCTAGGTGGAGACAGGTGACGAGTAGAGTCCCTCTGGAGTCCATACTGGGACAAATGCTGTTTAATATCTTTGGCAATGATACAGACAGTAGAATTGAGTGCACCCTCACTGAGTCTGCAGATAACATGAAGCTCAGTGGTGCTATTGATATGCCAGAGGAACAGGGTGTCATCTAGAGACCTGTATCAAACTGGAGAAGTAGGTCCAAGTGACCCTCATAAGGTTCAACAAGGCCACATGCAAAGTCCTGCACCTGAGTCACAACAATCCCCATTATTGATACAGGCTGGAAGAGGATGTGATAGAGAAGGACTTGGGGGTATTGGTGGGCAAACAGCTGGACATGAGCCAGTAATATGTACTTGCAGTCCAGAAGGTAAATCACATCCTGGGCTGCATCAAATGTAGAGAGGCCAGAAGATGGTGAGAGGTGATTCTGCCTCTCCACTCTGCTCTGGTGAGAACTGGAATAGCGTGTCCACCCCTCAGCACAAGAAGGAGGTGTATCTGATGGATAGGGTCCAGAGGAGGGCCACAAAAATGATCAGAGGTCTGAAACACCTCTGCTACGAAGGCAGGCTGAGAGAGTTTGGGTCGTTCAGCCTGGGAAAGAGAAGTCTTAGGAAAGACCTTTTAGTGAGCTTACAGTATGTGAAGGGAGGTAGCACTAGGACAAAGGAAATGATTTTAAACTAGAGCAGGATAGGTTTAAGCTGGACTTTAGGAGGAAGTTCTTAACAATGAGGGTGGTGAAACACTGGAACAGGTTGCCCAGAGAGGTAGTTGAGGCCCCATCCCCTGAAACATTCAGGTTCAGTGCTTTTGGGGATCTGAGCAACCTGATCGAGTTGGGAATGCCCCTGTGTACTGAAGGGGGATTGGACTAGATGACCTTTAGAGATCTCTTTCACCACAGTCCCCTGACTAAAGCTATCAAAATTATTATTCTCTGAAATTAATAGCCACACGGTTAGAACTTAGTTGTCATTTAAAGATATCATTAGAGTAAAGCCAGTATAGCTAAATCAACCAAAGCAGAAAGAAGACTTAAATATTTCCTACTTTTCTCTCTTGTCCCAAGTCAGAGCTAATTTGCTCAGTGGGGATATGGCAAGTAAGAGTCACAGAATCACAGAATCACAAAATCACAGAACGTTAGGGGTAGGAAGGAACCTCAAAAGATCATCTAGTCTACACCCCATGCCAGAGCAGGATCACCTATACCAGATCACACAGGAATGCATCCAGGAGGATTTTGAATGTCTCCAGAGAGGGAGACTCCACAATCTCTTGGGCAGCCTGTTCCAGTGTTCTGTCACCCTCACAGTGAAATTTATTTTCCTCATTCCTATGCCTTAGCTTCTAGCCATAGCCCCTTGTCTTGTCATTGGGCATCATCAAGAAAAGGTGGTAGTTTGTGGCATTTAGTAAATCTCATTTTGTGTTTGTTTCATACTATTTAAATTCCTGAAGCATCCCAAAGCAAACACTTTTCCAAAGTGATTCTCAGTTTCTTTGGGTCACAGTGTCAGAGAGGCCAAACCGCTCAGGTAATTTTTAAGTCCCAGCTTATTTCTGATAGACAGCAAAATCATTCTTGACTTGCTCCTCTGAGCTGCAGGAGCATGACCACCATTATATCTAATTTTCTTGAGTATCACAGTGTTACTCGCAATATAAGGATCCACTCCTGAACCACAGAAATAAATTTCTCTTGAATTTTAGCAAAGGTGTGAAGACTGTTTAAAGTTTTTGATCCCTATAAGACTTCATTTTATTAATCCAATCTCTGATTTATGTTTGCATTGTCTGCTAATCATTCTGAGTAATTTTCTCAATAATCAATCCCCCAAAGAAGAATGAGGCATCAGAGGGATCAAACATGAGTGTGGCTCAGTCATCAGTAATACTGTTGAACTCTGATTTCTAAGTGAAAATGTATGACCATTTAAAAACCTAATGTGTTTTTTTTTTCAAAAATCTTTCATGATTATTTCCACTCCTCCAGTTTCGATTTATGACTAGAGATGGCCTCCATATCAACTAGTATTAATAATACAGCTGTTTAACCTTAACTGTCTAAAAGTTGTCAGGTTTAAACTAGTCATCAAAGTTCCCTCTGTAGTGAATAGAAAGGAGTGGCTTCATCTATAGAGTGATCTGTCTCAGCTTAAGACAAATGTTTAAGGTAGAACCCTGGAATAATGTAAGGTGAGAGAGGTAAGATGCATCATTCTCTGGACAAAAGTCTGTACTTTGCAGCATTAAAGGTTCAGAGACAATCTAGCCAAACTTAACCAAAGACAAATATTAGAAGAGAGATGCTTGGCTGTATGGCACTTGGGAAATCACATTACTTTCCTGTGGCTATTTGTACATCCATAAAATGTGGCATGTAATGTGTCCTTATACCACAAATACGCTACAAAATTTGATTCAAGGCAAATCATTATGACCCTCAAGTAAAAGGCAGCCTAAGGACTGTATATCCTACTCATGTAAGGGCAATAAGTGCAAATTCAATACATTTATATTATCATCTTATTCTAAATACCGAGGCCTTGTGCTCAGCATCCCAACTTGAGGCTTGTAAACTAGTTTCAGAAAGCTGAAAAGATACACAGAAATTGCACACAGTCAAATGAGTTTGGTGATTGTCTAGCTATTTCTATTAAACTGTAATAGGCTTGGCATCTAAGTCACGATTTGCTCAGAAAAGAATGAGAAAGAGCTTTAAACGCACTTTTCATTTCAGCAAAATGACCCCATATAAATGCCAAATAGAGCCAAAGAGAGCTGTTAATCAGAGATTAAGCTCCAACAAACAAGTTTCTTGCCAAAAAATTCTGTGGTCATCTACTTTGATGTATTCAGTAGGATCAGGTTTTGAATTAAAAACCAGTCCTTTCCTGTTGTATCTCTGTTAGCAGAATACTGACATACCCAGGATTAGAAATTGTTCTAGGCATTAGGAATAAAGATGGGCAAACTCAGAACTCCAGCTATCTCAGTTTGTTCTGTTTTGAAGTATATAGGGATGAGTGGGATTATGGAAACTGTAGAGATGATGGGTCCACGGTCAATAAAGGCATGAAGTAGAGGAGATATTTGGATTCCTGCTTGAAGTCTCACTTCCTACCTAAATATTTGCCTCTTTACTCCAAAAGGCAGATAAAACTTCAGTCTTTTCTGGCGTTTACACAGAATATAACAATCAGCACTCAAGAAGAGAGGAGAGGTTTTCTGCTCACTAGAAAGTAGGTGAGATAAAGACAGGCTGTGACCAAGGGTGCTGATCCAACAATGATTGGACCGGTTGCAGCAGGTGAAACCTTCTTGTTAATCTTTTTCCTGGGTCATGTAATACAGGTGACATTCACAGGGACTATATATACAAAACACATGTAGATTTTTATTTTATTTTTACTTTACTGGTTAATACAGATAATCAGCAGCCAGGTCTAATAAGCCAGAAGGATGACTTACACACCCAGAGAGACAGAAGGATGCTATGCTCAATTGTGAATCAGACAGGAAGGGTTGGTCTTTATTATTCTGTAAAAGGAGATTATCCTTGATGTTTTGGAGTTGTCATCCTACAGTTCCTCTCTCTCCCTCTACCTGCCCCTAACATTCCCCCTCCTTATGGAGAATTACATGTTTCCTTATCAGGTTTTCTTCATCCAAAATCCTCAAGATGTTAACCGTTAGTGTCTCAACAATTACATTTATAACTCTGTTCTTGCTTTTCTTACATGGATTCGGTACACAGGATTTGTCCCACCTTGTCTGTGGCAGTTTTAGGTTGTGCCTAGGAAAGTTTTCCAAAAATCTTGAACAGAAAGTGATAGAATGTAAATAAATTACCACTGGATGCAGAAGAAAAATAATTACGAGGTCTAAATAATCCCATCTATATCTAACATAAAGTTAGTTGTATATACTAACTTTTCCTCTTTTTGGCTTACTCTAGCAGATACGAGCTGGTGCTTTTGCTTAGCTGTTGCTGACCTTGAATGTGTTCTTGTTGTGGCTAAGTACAAACAAGCTACTCTCTGCTTTTCTCCACTTTCTTTTTCCCTTGTATAGGGTGAGGGAAAGGAACAGGTAGGGGGAAGCTTCTGGTAACCCACTGGTTTTGTCCAGGGAGGTTCTTGTGTCATTTATTAATTGCACTCCATATTTCTGGATTGTAGTTTTGCTTGTAAATATAGCTTCATTTTCTTCCACTGAGCTAGTCTGGCAGTTTTATTTTTGGGGGATAATTTCAACTCATCACATTGTCACAATTTTCCTAGTTAGACTGAGAATTACACATTATGAACTGGCTGCCCAGAGAGGTTGTGGAATCTCTTTCTCTGGAGACTTTCAAAACCCTCCTGGATGCATTCCTGTGTGGCCTGTCCTAGGTGCTTTGGCAGGTGGGTTGGACTCAAAAATCTCTGGAGGTCCTTTCCAACCTCTAACATTCTGTGATATTGCATATCTTACATATTTCTTTACATCTAAATATGTTGTGAATACTCCTGTATGTGACTCACCACCCTTAAGAATAAATTAACCTCTTTTTGTGTTTCTTTCTGATTATTGCCTTAAGCTACTGAAAAGAATTCCTAATGATGCATGAGTAGGAACTCCCAATATTCATCTACCTATCTGACAAAAGTTTTATGGGATACAGGAGACTAACCTGAATCCCTGCAAAGAAAGGTCAATAGTGTACAATTTGAGCATGCTTTGTCAATGGAGATCTGAGCTGAAAGGATCTACATATTCTGGAATAACTTTTTTAAGATGGATCTTAATCAATATATGGTGTGCCTGTCTGTAAGGGGATAGGTCGGCACTGGTGTTTTAGGAGAATCCTTTTCAGTACTACACGACATCTAAAAATGTCATCTGAATGACAGAGATCTGTTCTGATTACCCTTGAGGAATCTATTGAGTTACTGTAACATCAGATATGAGACAAGCTGTTGTTTAGTCTTGTGTCCTCTGTGCTAGAGCTGAAAGTGTGCATGTTCTGACGCCATCACACTAAGATTCCATAACATTTTATTTTCCATTTCTACTGGCTTGAATAGTATTTGTTTCATGCAACATGATTACCAGCATTTATGAAGTGATGAGAATATACAGTTCTCAAAGAATATATTTAGTGCCTACATATATGATCAGTGGCCTAGCATAACTCCAGTTGTCAGCTTTGTAGCCTTCCAGCATCCATCAGTCTGCTTACCTCCATCTCTGCAGTGGTGACTGAGTACTGTTCTGTTTAAAAACTAAGTGCAAGGACTGCCAATGCATTCATTATTGCCTGTTTCTAGTCAGATGACCAGTTCTAACACTGTTGTACCCACTGAACCTTGCCTAGCACATTCAGAAAGGGCAAAGCAGAGGTCTGGGATGTTCTTGGCTTATCCCTGAGGGGAGAGTGTTTTTTTAACTATCATGTTGAGATGTTTTTTTAAACATATACCTTCAATTTACCAGGAAAAGTTTGCTCCTCTAACATAATTCTAATGCTCAGAGACCTCTAATCTCATGATGTTGAGAGGTAGGTCTTCATTTTAGTTTCCCAAAAATGTATTCTGCTCTTGAAATGTAGCTTTTTTTCAGCTAATGTTAAATAATTCCATTCTACCTCCCAACTTTTTCACTACATTGAATAACAGAGGGTAAATTGGAGCTCACAGAATTGAATGTCAAATATCCCTTGAAGAATTATATTAATAGATGCAAAACCAAAAGGGGCTGTTGAAACTTTGTATTGATAAAAAGAATTGTGTCATAGAGACATAGAATCATAGAATGCATTGAGTTGGAAGGGACCCTGGAAGATCATCTTGTCTAGCCCCAGGGCAGTGAGCAGGGATGTCTCCCACTATAGTGATCAGGTTGTTCAGGGCCCCCTCAAGTCTGATGGTGAATGTTTCCAGGAATGGGACCTCTACCACATCTCTAGGGAAACTGTGATAACTTTTTTTTCCTGTCATGTGGTTACTGTTCTTGAGAAGCTACCCAAGCATAGATCATTCCTTTTTGTCCCTGTCCTCCTATTTGCTGGTTTCTATGCAAACAAAATTTGAGAATATATGCACAAGGAAAGAGTGGGCATCTTAAACAATACTTGAGGTATTTTCTATAGTACAGTTTAATGCCAAAACCCCCATAGTCTCCAACACCAAAAAGAAGTTCCTTCGCTGAATCACAATCATTAGGTATCTAGACAACTATAGTAAAGTAATATAAATATCCCCTTTAATCCCCGCAAGAATTAAATTCTACAATCCTCTGACATTTGCCATGCAAGTTTTTGAGTAAATTTTCTTCATTATTTATGAACTCAGAGGTCTGATAGAGGAAGAAGAAAATAAGAACTTGTGTCTCCTCTTGCACCACAATGCAATTCAGTGGCTCAACTCATTCAGAATCTTAAATGGTGATATTAACCGTTAGCCATGTGATAGATCAGATACCTGCAAAGTTAGAGCATTCAGTGATGTGATTTCAAACATTACTCTAGCATTAATTAATATTAATCATCAGCATTTGAAATGACATTTCAGAGGACTGTTTGATCCCACCTAACTAGAAATAGATGGACAATAGGAAATGGCTGATGCTAAAAGATTCAGGACGGTGAGCAGTGCACCCTGAGGAAACTGACACAAAGTTTCAGATTGGAATTGCTAGTTGCCAGTGTGTGTTGCACATGCTTTCACAGAGAAAATCTGATGAAATAGAGAGCTGCACAATGTCCTGATGAGTAGAAAAAATGCTTTCCAGGGAGAGTTCAATATGCATAACTTATCAGAAGATTGAACAGTGACTTGATTAAGGTGTACAAAGATTTTCAGGGGAAGAAAATCGCAAATGCTAATGGGCTCTTCAATCTTTGGTAAAAGATATTACAGGAATGAAAAGCATTGGAAGCTGAAGCTAGAACAATTCAAATAAGAAATACAACAGATTTTTAACTGTAGGATAATCAAGCATTGGCAAGGATGGCAGATAAAAAAAATCCAGCATTTGGAGTGGATTTCTTTGTTTAATTTTTCTTCAAATCAGACTGAATATCTGTCTAGCAAACATACTTTAAATAAACTCACACAACTGGACTCAAAACAGTGTAACAAAAAATGATCTGTGTGAAACAGGAGAATAAAGGAAGTGATATGTTTCTTTCTGGTTTTAACTCATGACAGATCAATATCTAGGCACATCTGTTTGCTTTTCATAATGGAAACCTGTGGCTCAGAGCAATATAACTACATTTGCATAGCTGTAGCTGACTTAATGAATCCTTTCAGCCTGGATCAGAGTCTGCCGTTTCCCATTTTCCAACGCCCACATTATCCAGTTTGTTGGGCTTATCAATCAAACTGCACACCCAGGGAAGATGTAGAACTGCTCTCTAGCTTGCTGTGATCTCTGGGTTGGTTATCCCTCCTCTAAACTGTAGTCCATGAATTGCCCCTATGTGTTTTGTTGTTTGACTCTTTTGCAAAGGGCAGAGTCCTTTTTATTCTTCATCTCAGTCTAGGACTGAAAGTGGCTTCAGAGATGAATCTCTCCAGCAATGTGATGTGTGCCATCAGACATAAATCCACCTGATTGTCATTTACTAATTTCTCTCACTACTTTGTTTTGCCTCTTTTTAATTATCACAGTGAATGTTTCTTAGCCTTCATTTCAAAAGTGAGATTCTTCAGTAAACCCTGGGATTTCTGGACGCATGGCACTTCAACAGCAGCGTTTATATAAGAGAGCTAATGTCCAGTGGGTTAGAGAGGATTATGTTTCAAAGAGTTTTAAAACAAAATGCAAGGCAAATAAAACAGATAAAGGGAGGAACTGGCAATACAGAAATCAAGTGACAGGAAAATATCACTCTTTCAGCTGGTGTTTGTTCTATCTATCAATCTACCTTAGGTTCTCAGTGGAATTTCCAGAGGATCTAAACAGTAACATGAGGATCTTCCTTCAAATGGAACTTTGCATAATGTATTTACTAAAGGCCTGAGAATTCATTGTTGATTGTCAGCAAGAAAAATGTAAGGTTGGGCATATTTTCAACATGTGTGGCAGGAGGCATTAGAAACATTTTATATTAATTATTTCCAGCATTGAGCCCTTGGTTTATGACTTTCTGTTCTTCCCTAACCTTTCTCATCTTGAGATCAACAGGACTGTTGTCACCAAGTACAACAGGGATTGAGGACACAAACCTCTTTTCCATTGGTGTTTCTCAGATGTATTCCTGCTGTTAACATGTAGGTCAGGGAAAACAACTTTCTATTAAACCTGGAAAGTGTCCCTTTTGAATGTAACATCTCCTGGACATTCCTAAAAGTTGCAAGGGGTAATTAGATACTGCACTATCTCACGGACCCACACAGACCTGAAGTAAGTAAAGGTCATCTACTCTATCCTGGCATCCCAAGGCAATATGTGTGTCATGCCTTGCAGATGTGTATCTGAACAGCCCTTAGAGAGCTCCAGTGATGTGGAATGCATGGCTGCCCATGACGGACTGTTTGTGCACTTCACTGTCTCAGTGTTATAAAGTTTCTTCACATGTCTATTCCAGTCTCCCTCACTGCATTTTAAACACATTAATTGTTGTCCTATCATCCCTGGACATGAAGAACAGATTGCTCTTGCTCTTTCGCCAACCCTGGATGTGTTTAAAGGTCATTTGGATGTGGTGCTTGGGGATATGGTTTAGGGGTGAACCTTGTAGAGTAGGGTTATCGGTTGGACTTGGTGATCCCGAGGGTCTCTTCCAGACTTTTTTTCCATGATTCTGTGTGATTCTGTGACATTTCTAGTATGTGAAGGCTGTACTTTGTGTCAGTATTCTTTATTGCCAGCTAAACAAATCCAGTTCTATTATTTTCTAGATTTCTGATTCTCATTGTTCTTTATCCCCTTCAAGGTTTAAGCACAACTACAAAGAAGGTGATACTACAATTCCCATTGTACAATGCAAAATTCATGTTCCTCATCACTATATGGGTTATCCACCTTCTCTGTATTTCTCTTGACCTATCTGAGATCTCATTATTAGCTTCCGTGTATTAATTTCTCCAACGGTCTTGATTTTCTCCACATTATTTTGGGCTGAATTAAATATTTTTACACAAAATAATTCAAAGTATAATTGAGTGGACAGATGGTCTGAATTGACTTTGAACAATAAATTTTCTTTATTGAGTTTCCTCGACACTATTTTTTTCTAGTTTTATTTTCTGGCTGAACACCTTGGTATTGAAAATTAAGGAGCATGATTCTCTCGTCTTCTTTGTTTTAAAGATCAAAGTAATTCACTATAGATAAATCTCACCTCCAGTGTGCAAGCTTCAGTTTCCTTCTGGAGAATATTATTTGATATTACATACCCTTAAAATAATTTATATGTTTAACCTTTAATTTCTAAGGTTTCTCTTGTCTCACACATCTACCTCTAAGTTGTAAACTGAAGTCCTTAAGACTTGGCCTGCAAGTTTTGAGTAGCTCCTTTGAGGCTGGAAGAATACATCCAGAAATTTACAGTGCTCAGCACCTTATGGATGGGGAAAATCCATAGGTGGAATAAATTCCATTGATTCAGTCAAGCAGCACCAATTTTACTTGTTGAGGTTTGTAGCCCAAGGAGTCCAAAGGTTGTTATAGGATCAAGACTTTAAAGTCAAGTCACATTCTTGTAAGATGATAGTGTTTTGTACTCGATTCTATGAGGAAATTAGAAACAGACTGTGGGAAAATAGCTCTGAGCCATGAAGCACAATGTGTTTTTACAGACAGTCCCTTCAGGTGAAAAGAAAAATTGTGATCCAGCAAGAAAGGTGTTCCAAGTAAGCATCAAACGTTTTGAATGAATGATAAGAAGACTGAGATGAGGTGAGATATTTATCAAAAGCATTGCAGTTAACAAATAGACCCATTAAACTTTCTTTGGTTTTGGTAGTGGTGGTGGTTGTTTGTTTTTTTTTTTTCCCTAAGTACTTTTCAAAAGAAAATTCAAGAAATTTATTATTTTCACTCAGCTATGGGCATAATCTAGTCTTTGATGGTTATCAGCCAGGGTATGAACTCAGGACACCTAAATATTAAACTTTTGTAATGTCAATATTTTTGTATCCTTATGTTTGTTTTACATTCCTCCTTTCAACAGCACTCAGGCTCCCTGCTGGAGGGAGATGGGCTTGTTCCTCACTGAACCATAAACAAGAGATATATTCTTTGGAGACCTTATTACACTTAGCACTTTCCTCAGCTTCCTCAGATGGAATTTTCCAACATACAAGACTTCATTAAAAAAACATAGAGTTAGGGACCATTAATATAATGCACAAGTAGTTAAAACACTGTGATTCCTGCTGGATATATGTAGTCCCAGAGAAAATGTTGCTAGAATGAGGTGAAAAAATGTATTTATTGCAAATTTCAGGTTAAAGCAAATGAATTTATTGTGGTGATGAATTATTTGAATTGTTATGTTTAAGGGTATGGTTTTATCTGAAAACAAAACAAAACATTTTGAATATTAGTACCTGTGACATTTTGTTAGGATAGTTTCTACTCTAGCATATTTACATGCTTATAAATCCCCATGGAAATCTTTCTTTTGTATTTACTGTAACTCAGCTATTTGTTCACCCACAGTCTTAAATAATCAAGAAGACTATGACTTAACCCTCCATGTCCTTCTGCTTTAATTCTTTTACATGATGATTTCACATGAATTGGAATAAACTTGTTAAAAACTACAAAATGCATTGGGGAAAACATTCATTCAAGAACATAACTTGTTATATCACTATAATGAAGGCTGTGATGAATGGGAATTGTTAAGTTTTCTTTGAAGTTATCTGTCATTCAGCATGACTTTTTCTCTAAACAGATCTGGAAGGTGAAAATCGTATGGTGACATCCAGCTCAGGAACTCTTGCTTAAATGTGAAAATCAGGTGGGCTGACTGGGATTTGCGTGGAAAGGTTTTGGTAGTGGGAGAACTACAGCAGTGGCTTTGTGAGAAGCTACTAGAAGCTTCTCCTGTGTCCAGGAGACACAATGCCAGCTGGCTCCAACATGGACCGACTTCTGGGTAAGGCTGAGCCCAACAACAATGATGGTGGCTCCTCTGCAATGAAATATCTAAGAAGGTGAAAAGACTGCTGCACAACAGCAGCTGAGACAAGTGAGAATATGTGAGAGCAAGAATTCCGCAGACAGCAATGTGAGTGAAGAAGGAGGTGTTCCAGGTACCAGAGCAGAGACTCACCTCTAGCCTGTGTTGAAGATCATAGTGAAGCAGGTCATCCCTCTGCAACCCATGGAGGTTAATGGTGGAGCAGATATCCACCTGCAGCCTATAGAGACCCCTCCATCATCAGAGAAGTGGATGTTTGAAAGAGGCTGAGACTCCGTGGGAAGCCTGTGCTTCATGAGGTTCCTGTCAGGATCTGTGGAGAGAGAAGCCCACAATGGAGTGAGTTTGATGAAAGGCCTTGTGACTCATGAGTGACCCATGCTGGAGCAGTTAATGAAGAACTACAGCCCATGAGAAAGAGTCATGTTGGAGAAGTTCATGGAAGACTATCTCCCATGGGATGAAATCCATGCTAAAGCACAGGAAGAGCAAAAGTTCTCCCTCAGAGGAGGAAGGAGTGGCAAAGAGAATGTGGTATACTGCGACCCTCAAATCCTATCCCTCTGAGCCTCTTGAGGGGAGGAGGTAGATGATTTAGGAGTAAAGGTAAACCTAGGATGAGGTGAGAAGTGGAAGGAAGCTGTTTTAAAATTTCATGTCTGTTTTTATGTTGTACTCCTCTGCTTTGATTGATAATAAATTAATCCAGTTTTCCTGAGACGATTCTGTTTTTTTCCCATGATAGTAACTGGTGACAGATCTCCCCCTGTCCTTATCTGAATCTATGAGTCTTTTGTTATATTCTCTCTCCCCTGACCAGTTGAGGACAGGAGTGATAGAGTGGTCTAGGAGGACATCTGTCATCCACACAATCCTAAGCCTTACAGCAGTTTATCACTGGTCTGCTATCTACACCAGAAGCTTTTATCTGTCTGCATAAAAATAAAATTTAAAAAAAAATTAGGAAGTTAGGATGGTTTTATAAAGGCATTAAGGTACTGATGCCACTGGGCCTGGAAAGGGCACTGGCATGGTGATACTAGCATGCCAGTCCATCTGTCCCGACAGCTCCTCTGCTACCAGGAAAAGGTGTTCCCATTCCTTTTCCTGTCCTTATGACAAAAGAAACAGGTTGGAAACAGCTAGTACAAGGAGAACAAGAAATGAGTTTATTGTCTGCTTTAGGCTATGGTGATCAAGTATATGTCTGCAGGTAGGTTCGTGCAGAGAAAACTAGTTATAAGACTTGCCTACTTTACTATCCCTTTTCCCATTTCTTGATACTCATTTTTTTCTGCCTTCATCCATACTTGCTCTGTGTCAGTTGCCTCCCAAAAAATCAGTAAGGACCTAAGTACTTTCTAATTCCAGTTTTGCTACATCTATGTTTGAATGGTATGATGCTAACTCTGCAAATTCTACTGTCCAGAAGTTCCCCAATGCCCCCACTTATTATCTGTGAAGTTTTGTAATTTCTTATATAGATATCCTTTAACCACCTGGGAAATCCAGTCATCTTTCATGGACTTATCCTTAATATTTAATGGCTTCTTGAACCCATCACATCCAACAATTTCTTGTGTCCTGTCCAGTGGTTTCTTACATCCTGTACAGCTAGCTTAATCTTGATCCCAGTTAGCAGCATAGTCATCTGCCTGCAGCCCTGAAATCTTGAAGAAGAATTGATTACAAAAATTCTGTTGGTAGTTGAAATTCATACAGCATATTTGCATAATTTGTATGTACTATAATTATATATATGGTTGGTTAAACAGCAGTAATGAAAACTTACTGTATAATGAAATGTTACCCTACCACAGTGGGAGCAGCTAAAAACATCACTGAAGCGATAGAGTACATATTATAATTCTACATAAGAGTATTTCTTTTGCAATTAAGAGTCTTTGGGATTAGTGGACTAGTCATTTGTAGGATTAGCAAATTACAGGACCAGGGAGAAATTTAATGAAATTCAACAAGGGCAAGTGTAGAGTCTTGTACCTGAGAAAGAACAACCCCAAGTATCAGTAGGTTGGGGACTGATCTGATGGAGAGCAGTGAAGGGGAAAAGGACTTGTGAGTTATAGTGGATGGAAGGCTGACCATGAGCCAGCAATGTGCTCTTGTGGCCAAGAAGTCCAATGCCATTCTGAGGTGTATTAGATGGGGTGTGGTTAGTAGGTGTGGTTAGTAGGTTGAGAGAGGTTCTCCTCCCTCTCTACTTTGCCCTGGTGAGGCTGCATCTGGAATATTGTGTCCAGTTTTGGGCCACTCAGTTCAAGGACAGGGAATTGCTTAAAAAAGTCCCAGTGCAGAGCCACAAAAATTATTAAGGGAGTGGAACACCTTCCTTACAAGGACAGACTGAGGGAGCTGGGGCTCTTCAGCTTGGAGAGGAGGAGACTAAAAGGTGACCTCATTGCTGTTTATAAAAATGTAAAGGGTGAGTGCCATGAGGATGAAGTCAGGCTCTTCTTAGTGATGCCCAATGACAGGACAAGGGGCAATGGGTGGAAGTTGAGGCATAGGAAGTTCCATGGAAACATGAGGAAAAAATTTTTCACTGTGAGGGTGATGGAACACTGGAACAAGCTGCCCAGTTGTGGAGTCTCCCTCTCTGGAGATATTCAAGACTCACCTGGATGAATCCCAGTGTGATCTGGTATAGGTGATTCTTCTCTGGCAGAGCAGTTGGACTAGATTATGTTTCAAGGTCCCTTCCAGCCCCTAATGTTCTGTAATAATGTCTAGGAGATCACAGAGATGCTTTGAGGTCTGAAAATGAGTTTTTAGACATGTTGAATCAGGAGACAGTGCACAGGAGAAAGAAGCCACAGAAAAAGTGTATGCAGCAACAAAAGCAAGAAAACCCAATACAGCTAAATAATTGCCCATAACATGAATCCAGGCTGAAGCTCAGAGCTTTTTCAAAAAGTGCTTTTCAGGAACAACTTGGTACTGGTAACAGGGTAAAGTCATTTTATTGAGTTCCACTATATTCAAGGGAACAGGACCATATATGCTTTCTTGCATATTTGCAAACTTGAAAGCAAAAAGAAACATCTAAGTCTATCATGACTGGGATTTCTTTTTATTTTCATGATGGAAATTGTGAAAAGGATCCATACTCCTCATGGTACTTCTATGAAAACAGTCCACGCTATTGCTTGGATAGAGTGCTGAAATAAAATATTAGATCCTATTAGATGAGCTAATTTATTGATCTGCACTATTGTTAGCTAACTTTTCTCCTTGTGTTATAAGGATGAACATTGATTACTAAATTACTTTAATTTCAGTAAACAGCACAGAAAGTGAGTTAAATTGAGTTATCAATAATTAATTGCTAAATGTTAGCAGATGTTTACATCGATCTTTGGCAGGAGGCTTAAATTCAGAAATTTTAAATGCTTCTGGATGTAATTTTTTCCAAGAATGTAATTATTATTGTATTGTTATTAGATTCCCTGGTAATTTTAAAGTTAATAATTTATCTCTTTATAAATGGCACCATCTTTCTGTTGTCATTTTGTGATTAGGACTGCAATTTAATGACACCTTTGAACTTTGTTTCTGTTCACTTTGAAGATCATGAACTCCTTGCCATTTCAAATCCAAAGTAATCATATATATACAAAAGTTACAGCCCTAATAGGTAAGAAACAATTATTTTAAAGTAATTAAAAGCTGGTACTATTTAGTTCATTTGGGTAACTCACATGGATAAAGTCAGAATGATTAATCCTACATGTCTGAGAGATTTCATGATCATTTTGAGATCTATTTTTGAGACTGGTTCTCCTGAGCTCCTCTGTCTTTGCCAGGGATGAGTCTGGTGAGAGATCTTGAGCACAAGCTCTGGGAGGAGAGGTTGACGGACCTGGAGTTTAACCTGGAGAAGAGGAGGCTGAGGGGAGACTTTGTTGCTCTCTACAACTACCTGAAAGGAGGTTGTAGACAGGTTGGGGTTGGTTTCTTCTCCCAGGCAACCAGTGACAGAACAAGAGGACACAGTCTCAAGCTGCACCAGGGGAAGTTTAGGCTTGAGGTGAGGAGAAGGTTCTTCACAGAAAGAGTGACTGGCCAGTGGAATGGGCTGCTCAGGGAGGTGGTGGAGTCACTGTCCCTGAAGGTTTTCAAAAAAAGATTGGATGTGGCACTTGGAGCCATGGTTTAGTTGTCAGGTGGTGTTGGGTGATAGGTTGGACTTGATGATCTCTCAGATCTTTTCCAACCTGGTTGATTGTGTGATCCTGTGGTTCTGTAAACCAAGATGAACATCATCTACTGGTCTTACTTCATCCATCTCACGAGTCTCCTCAGCTTAGGTTATTAGGTTGGTCAGGCATGATCTTTTCTTTCAAAGTTAATTTTAACAGTGGAATGATCTTGGTTGGATAAGAGACAGGCATGCCTCAGCTGCTGTGAGGAGTCTTTGGCAGGGGAGTAGGAAAGGCAGTTTAGCTCTATGTGAGTACTCAGAAATGAGAGACACAAAATGTCATCTGTCAATGTCCAGCAAACATCTGGAAGACTTATCTTCTCTCCCCAGGGATGTGGTGGAATCACCGTCTCTGGAGGTGTTTAGAAGATGCATAGATGTGGTGCAAGTTGTGATCTACAATGACAAGAGGCAATCCCACTTTATAACAATATTCATTACACTATATTTAACTAAGTATTAATATTTCTTATAGGAAGAAATTTAGTCCCATTTGTTGAACTACTTTCTTTCTATAATTTTCTGTGATATTCCTACAAATCCTTTTTAAATGTTGTCACAGGATGCAATTATTTACACTGCAATTAGTCATTTTACACAGAACTTTGCAGTATTTATTGTTAATTAGCTGGATGAGTATACATAACTCTCCCAATGTATATGCTATATCAGTCTTAAAAGGTAACTTTCAAGTGACTATAATGCTTTCAGTAACTAATACAATGTTTATCTACTGCATCTGAACTGTACCTCTAGATAAAGCCAGAACATTTCATTATAGAGAAGGATTCTGTCCAGCAAGAGAAGGGATGGTGGGTTTTGGTCATACATAGATAGAAGCTGAATGCCTCCTCTGTAACACCAATACAAATTAAATAGGGTAGTGGAACTGAAGACTTCAACTTGTCACCAGAGCTTGAAGACTCTTCTGATGATCCTAGAAGCAGACTACAGACAGGCAAAAATGCTAATTGGCTTATTTCTGTCTTTTTGAGTTAGCAATGGACAAAAGTTGCCTGAGAATCTTTTATGTGGGTTGTACAGAAAGAAGGATAATGTCAGCTGTAGACTTCTCAATCCACCTCTGGTGAAGTCTGGGACATAGTTTTTCAAAAAAGAATGGTACTTTACAGACAGTGTATAATGATTACATATTTTGGATGAAATAAGCACATCCTAAAGGGTACATCCTAAAGGTATGAGCTCCTCTTGTTTCTCACATCTCAGATTTAATGATGAGCACTATACTGATCCAGCAGTATACAGCTGGATCAGTAATTCTGTATACTCGATACCAGTGTTACTAAGTGCCAGGTTATATTTCACTCTCTCTGGTACTAGTTTTGTGTATATCACTATACTCCTAAATCTCATGGTAAGCATCTATAGCTCTTACCTCTCAGGCTCAATGTGTCCTTATCTTACAACCTGACACTCCTTGTCCAGAAATGGAGAAAAAAACCTCCTTGCCTGTCTTCCCACTAGCAACACTGACAGGGAAGAACTGAAGGTAAGTCACATCCCCTTCTCTCCGCTCCCAGAAAACTGCTGAAGCAGGAAAGTATGTCTTCACATGTACTGTCAGCAAAGATCTGAATGTTTCAGGAATTCCTTGAGCAGTAGGAACCAGTCCCCAAGGAAAATTAGATAAGCTCTCTGCTTTTGCTTGTGCTCCCACTTGTACACTTGTACAGTGAGATTCCTGCCCAGAGTGCTTAACGGTGTTGTGCCACCCTAAAGTATGATGGCTCATTCTGGTATTATTGTCATTAAGGACTCAGCTAACAACATCCATCACTATGCAGATTTTTTTTTTTTTTCATGCTTGTACATGCCATTAAATCTACAAACATGTTCTGAAGCAGAAGGATCCAGAGGACTGTATGACATGTTTAGGGCAATGAGTGATGCATAGAGAGAGTTGGAAGATTCCAAGGAGGATTCACTGAATACTTAAGCAATAGAATAACCTGAAATGATTGAATTCTTTTAGCTAGTTCATGGATTGAAAGCTCACCACATTTCTAGCTACACTCAGAGTATGGGTCTACAAATCCATCAGAACAGCAGGGAAAATGGAGGGAACATCTTCAAATGTGCTAAAATGGAGAGGACCAACATGTCTTTATTTCTTTAAAGAGAAAAGACAAATATGACTGGTACCCAAAATGGAAAGATGTTTAGATAGGATAATAAAAGTAATTCATCTATAAACACATAAATCTAAGCTAAAATATCAAAGGTTTCTGTTGCAATATTCCAATAATGCCAGAAACTCATATAACGTTTAAGTTAAGATTTGACTAAATTCCTAACACTTTTATTGTTTAGCAGAAATAATTAAAACCCCTGAAGCTCTTGAGGCTCACTTATTGCTAAGGACAGCTCCAAGAGCAGCTTTGTATCTCTGTGGTGGGTCTATCTTGGCTGGAAACCAGGTGCCCAAAGTTGCTATGTCATTTCCCTCCTCAACTACTCAGAGTAGAGACAATATAATGAAAGGCTCATGGGTCAGCATAAGGACAGGAAGAGACCACTCACCAATTGCTATCATAGGCAAAAGAGACTTGGCTTGGAAAATTAATTCAATTTATTACCAATCAAATCAAAGTAGGATAATGAGAAATAAACCCAAAATCTTAAACCACCTTCCTCCCAGTTATCCTTTCTTCCTGTGCTCATATTCATTCTTGATTTTCTCTACTTCCTCTCAGCAGTGATGCACAAGGACAGGGACTGGAGGTTGCTGCTACTTCATCACACATTATCTGTGCTGCTCCTTCCTCCTCAGGCAGTGAACTCATCACATTCTTCCCCTGCTGTAGCAGAGGTTTCCTCGCACAGGAGACAGTCCTCCATGAACTTCTGTAATGTGAGTCCTTTCCATAGGCTGCAGATCTTCACAAGCTTCCCCAACACGGGTCCCTCATGGGGTCACAAGTTCTTCCAGCAAACCTACTCCTGTGCGGGCTTCTCTCTCCATGGGGTGACAGGTCCCGCCAGGAACCTGCTCCATCATGGACTTTGTGTGGGGTTACAACTTTCTTTGGGCATCCATCTGCTCCAGCATCAGGTCCTGCATGGTGGATATCTGCTCCACCATTCATTTCTATGAGCTGTTGGGAGACAACCTGTCTTACTATGGTCTTCAGTGTGAGGTGTAGCAGAATCTCGTCTCTGATACATGGAGCACTTCCTTTCCCTCCTTCTTCAATGATCTTGGTGTCTGCAGAATTCATGTGGTCACATATTCTCACTCCTCTTTCTGGCTACAGTTGTTGTGCAGCATTTTCCCCTTCTCAAATATTTTATCCCAGAGTCACTACCACCATCACTGATGGGCTCAGCTTTGAAAAGCAGTGAGTTCGTCTTGGAACCAGCTGGCATTGGACACAGGAGAAGCTTCTAGCAGCTTCTCACAGAAGCCACTCTTGTAACCTCTTACTACCTAAAGTTTGCCACACAATCCCAGTGACAAGAAAAAATCTATATGTGAGCCATAAGTTACATGAAAACGTTAAAAAGTCTAATAGTATGTGCATTTTAAATATATATATTTTCTCATTTACTTGACATTAGAAATTCCTGGTAGGGTATCACTTTAAAGAAAAACAACAGAATGTTCTGTCAAGATGAGTATGTCCATACAATGGAAGCTTAACTTTGATCAGGCATGATAGCTGAGGTTGTTGGGAACTTGCTCTCTTGTTCAAATTATTCCTTAACATTTTCTGAACCTCCTACTAGAGTCAAAGTTAAATTTACAGTCTTGACATTTTCGACTGTCTTTAAATATCCTTATGACTAGCTAGCTAGTCAAACATTTTCTTAGTTGCATTGTTCCCTTCTGTTTCTGAAGTTGAAAATTACCTTCAAGTTTGCAGTTCTGAAATAAAGGGATAATTTGAAGGGGAAAAAAAAGAGAAAATGCAGCAAATGTGTGGTTATGACATGAAAATAACTTTTCAGCTTTAGTGGGTTGATGTATTAAGAGGAAATCTAACACAGAGAATTATCTGTAAAATGCTAAGCTCATTTCATGAAATTCCAACAAGCTTCTACTTCCTTAAATACAATCAGCCAGAAGTGCAGAGTCATGCACTGAAGGACCAATGTTCAAGTAAAGTAGAAAGCCCAATTCAGTAAATTTGGTAACCTTAAAAGCAGCTGTTAAAGTCAAGGTGTTGTTCAATAAACATAAAGCATCATTCTGTTGTCAATAGGTATATGGTAAAATATACTGATATTAAAGTAAAGGGTCTGTTGGAGCAGATCCTGCCTGACCAACCTGATCTCCTTCTATGACCAGGTGACCCACTCGGTGGATGTGGGGAAGGCTGTGGATGTAGTCTACCTGGACTTCAGGAAGTCCTTTTACACTGTCCCCCATAGCAAACTCCTGGCCAAGTTAACAGTCCGTGGTTTGGACAGGAGCACTCTGCACTGGGTTAGAACTGGCTGGAGGTCTGAGCCCAGAGAGTGGTGGTGAATGGTGCCACATCCAGATGGAGGCCAGTCACCAGAGTTGTCCCCCAGGGATCAGTTCTGGGCCCTATCCCATTCAATATCTTTATTGATGATCTGGATGAGGGCATTGAGTCCATCATCAATAAGTTTGCAGATGACACCAAGCTGGGAGCAGCTGTTGGTCTGTTAGAGGATAGGAGGGCTCTGCAGAAGGACCTTGACAGGCTGATCAGGTAGGCAGCGTCCAACGGCATGAGATTTAACACATCTAAGTGCCGGGTTCTACACATTGGCCACAACAAGCCCATGCAGTGCTACAAGCTGGGGACAGAGTGGCTGGAGAGTGGCCAGACGGAAAGGGATCTGTGGGTACTGGCTGACAGCCGCCTGAACATGAGCCAGCAGTATGCCCAGGTGGCCAAGAAGGCCAATGGCATCCTGGCCTGTATCAGGAATAGTGTGGCCAGCAGGAGCAGGGAAGTCATTCTGCCCTGTACTCAGCATTGGTTAAGTCACACCTTGAGTACTGTGTCCAGTTCTGGGCCCCTTAGTTTAAGAAAGATGTTGAGTTGCTTGAATGTGTCCAGAGAAGGGCAACAAAGTTGGTGAGGGGTCTGGAACACAAGCCCTATGAGGAGCGGCTGAGGGAGCTGGGGTTGTTTAGCCTGGAGAAGAGGAGGCTCAGGAGAGACTTTATTGCCATCTACAGATACCTGAAGGTTGTAGCCAGGTGAGAGTTAGACTCTTCTCCCAGGCAACCAGTGACAGAACGAGAGGACACAGTCTCAAGCTGCACCAGGGGAAGTTTAGGCTGGATGTTAGGAAGAAATTCTTCACAGAAAGAGTGATTGGCCATTGGAATGGGCTGCCCAGGGAGGTGGTGGAGTCACCGTCCCTGTTTGTGTTTAAAATAAGATTGGATGAGGCCTTAGTGCCATGGTTTAGTTGATTAGATGGTGTTGGGTGATAGGTTGGACTTGATGATCTCAAAGCTCTTTTCCAACCTGGTTAATTCTGTGATTCTGTGATCAATGGCAACAGAGCTCATGAAGACACTTGTTATGCAGAGGACCATTTTTGTAATATGGCAACGGCAGAGGACGTAAAACTTCTCAGGAAACAGGACAATATACAGCCTTCAGACACAACGTGGTTGAGTGCCACTGATTCACCAGTGGTAATAAGTTATAGTCTTTGTAGTCCATGACTGCAAAGTGAACTGAAGCTGTAAAGTCCCATCATTACCAACATGCCCTGAGAGAGAAGGGACTAATGCCAGGGTTGCAAAAAAATTAGAACTTATTTTATGTGAGGATCCTACATTTCATGGCACTATTTAATGTTGAATTGGAACTTGCTGTGCTGGTATTTTTGAATGCTAATGGTAGTATCTCATTGATGTACAAAGAAATAAGCTTAAGAGGTTGCAGAACATCAGTGCCATTCATACACTGTGAGTATTAATTAATTTCTTAAACATTATAACTGATTATTTTTAACCTGTATCTAATATAAATCTGTTCCTTGAGTTTACATCAATCTTTTGATCTTGGATGAGCATACTATAGTTGTATAAATGATTAACTATAGTTGTATATATGATTAGCAGGATAGGTCACTGGTACTAACTGTACTGATAGATCACTGTAACTGACTACAGAATAAACAAGTTTAAATGAACAATTTCTGACTACTACCACCACAGGAAAAAAAAAATCCCAAACAAAAAAAATGTGCTGCTTAAACATATTAAGTTAAAGTTTATTTCTCACAGATTATGGGAAGATCAGAGGTCTTTAAAGTTCTGCATTTTTTCATTCAAAGCAGTTTTAGGCAATACAGTATTCTGACCTAAAAACCTCCTCCACAATCAAATTATTTAAAAAATCTATACCCACAAAACATAACTAAAAAGATTTCTGTCAGGTCTAGCAAAGAACATTTTGTTCCATCAGCAAGGAGAGGGAAGTTCGTGCATGTATGGAAATAAAAAAAAATAGTTAGTTTTGTCCCTTTTTTTTTGCCAGATAATGCCACAAGGAAAGTGAGAGATGATCATTCCACTTAATTTAAAAAGAGCACTTCACTTGCCTGAGTATGAAAGCACAAAGAGTGCCATGTTTTGGTTCTTACAGTCACATAGAGAAAAGCTTATGAAGAAATTATGCCCTCCTCTTTTCACTTTACCTTTCTGACATCATCAATCTGCTGAGAAAAATTCCCTATGTCTTTGGGTTGCCTTTATGTGGTTGTGCTCCTCCTTCTGATTTAGCACAGCCCTAGCAGGAACTGTCTTTTGTAGAACCTCCCTGTGATAAAACCACAGAAAGTTCCTATGATGTGAATCACATCACTGGGGGAGTTGCATCTGGAAACTGAGTCTCCTCTGGAGGACTGAGCAGAAGAGTTAGAGCAAGTGGCTTCATGTCCCTTAGAAGATCACTTGATTCTCTGCAACTTTCACACATGCACTTTATTACTTAATGCAAGTTGCATAGTGTTTCCTCTCCAGAGTATTCATACTACTAAGCATTTTTAAAAGAATATCTAACAGAACAAGGTGATGAAGAAATACAAAGGTAACATGAAAAGCATGACAATAAGATATCTTCAGCTGGCATAGTTTGATGTAAATCATCAGGTCTACAAATTAATCTGATTTTGATTTATGCCATTTGAGTATTAGATATTACTTTCTTCTCTCTAATGCTTCTAATGTGGTTAACAAACCTTATTTATAACCTTGAAACAGTATTAAAATGGAGATGTTCAAATAGTACATTCTTGTTGCTATGTGCTTAAAGATCTTAGTGACAGTAATAATGACTTGTAATGAGTAAGTTACCATGGTGATGGCTTTCTTAATGAACACTGGATGAAATAGTTTCATATTTACATTTAGCTTGTAGAGTGCAGGTGTTTTGTTGCATCCATAGTATATGAACCAGTGTTCACACATTAACTTGCATTTTTACTGTATTGTACTAGGATGCAGGTGTATGCTCAAAGGTTTGTATTGTGGCAGCAGATGCTGATCTGCAGAGAATTAAATGTCTTTTCCCAGACCAGACCCTTCCACTCAGATGCAGCAAAGGTAGGAACAGTTGGGTCCAGCTAACTCACATTACATGCAGAGAGGCTACACACAGATTTCCTCAGGCATGAAAGCAATATTGCTCTGTTTGCATGACACCACACTGAAGATAATAAACTCCCTCTCTCAGAGGAGTCACAGATGGCACAGCCTTCTCAGTATCTTCTGTACTACAGAAAAGAAGTGCCTGAGGCAGGTCGGCATCTTTGGCCCACTCACTAAGACAGAATGGTAGTTAAGCAAAGACACAATTTGTCTAACTGCTTTCTAAAAGGAAATATTTTTAGAAAAGCTGTCCAATTCTGGCGATGATGGATGAAGGCATCCCCAAGGTAAGAGTTTTTTCTACTCGGCAGTATTGTGGACTAGAGAATTAGGAAGATTGCATTCTGATTTCTGCAACCCATTCTCTCTCTGCATTTTTGTCCCCAGACTTCCATAACACAGTAGGCAATAACATAGGTCATAGCATATGTACATAACATATGTACAAGTGAAAATTATAGTTGAAAATATCTTTTAAAGTCATTTGTCAAAGACATCCAAAAGGCAGAGTTTGAACAGAGATTATAGTGTTACTCAATCCTCTGGACAAACATTGAGAGTGATAGAATTCCCTGTGAGATAGAACTGGAAAGAAAAAGGTGTGTTAAGTAGTACCATACAGGGAAATTCTAGGCATATTTTTTGTTTGGTTCATTGTGTTTTGGCTTTGTTTTGGAGGATTTTTTTGCTTGGTTTTGGTGTTTTGGTTTGGTTTGGTTGTTGTTGTTTTGTTTATAGACCTGAGGCAGAACATTTGATTAATTTTCACTACCATTTGAAACAGAGATACTGCAAAGGAGCACGCAGACAACAGAGGAAATATAAGGATGTATGTACTCTGTTCTTACTTTAGCATAACATGACTACATATACTACTGTTATGGTTTGAAGCTGGGTGCCTTTAAGAACCATAAAGTTGAGGGCCTCCAGAGGTTAGCTAGGTCCAGGACGTGGACCAAAAAAGTGTAATTTTTTGTTATTTCATTCCTTGCATCTCTATAAAAATGAACAGTGCAAACTGTTTGCCCCCCCCCCCCCCTTTTCCTTTCCCTCTCTCTCCTTCCTGATACTGCTCCCTTATCTCTGTGATGTGGGGCAGTGAGACCTGGAGTGACCTTGGCAGGGGTCTGAAGCTGGAGAGACAAATTTTATCTGTGTCATTGCTGGCCTGGTATGGGGAGAAGCAAGGAGTTATGGTGGTGGGGGAGGGAGGGAGCATTTGAGGCCTGAGTTTTTGACCTGGTTTGGAGGAAGGTAGTTGAAAGGGCTGGGTGTCAGGAGACAGGGGACAGGCTCTTCTCATTTGCTCCCTGTGATAGGACAAGGAGCAATGGATGTAAGCTGCAGCAGAGGAGGTTCCACCTCAACACAAAAGGGAAATTCTTTACTGTAAGGTTCACAGACCACTGGAACAGGCTCCCCAGAGAGGTTGTGGAGTCTCCTTCTCTGGAGACTTTCAAAGCCCATCTGGATGTGTTCCTCTGTGACCTGAGCAAGATTGTATGGTCCTGCTTTGGCAGAGGGGTTGGACTCGATGATCTCTTTGGGTCCCTTCCAACCTCTGACATTCTGTGATCCTGTGATCCTGTGATCCTGTGAAAGGTTTGGCCTAAGGAGGTTTTGGAGAACTGTGGCCTATGGATTTTGTGTATTTTATATGCTTTGCACTCGTAGCTTGTAGTTGTGATAAGTATTTCCATTTAAACTTCTAATTCTATCCAATGCAGTAAGGAGCATTTTTCTTTAACTACTTTGGGAAGAGTTAAAGAGAGCCTGTCTCGCTCCTTAGACTGAGACAACTGCAGCTAAAATCAATATTTAACATTTAAATAGCCTTTGTAACATGTAGAGTTCCAAGTGCTTTTCTATACACACAGTTTGATAACTTTCTTGAAGATCTCAGAGACTGATTTTTTTTCTGGATCTCTGAACAGTTTCATTCATTATGCTGTTGAGTGACTGGCAAATTAATTTAATGTATGCGCCTTGTGCAAATCATGAGGGAAAACATCTTCATACCCCATATCTTTTCCTTACATAACCATACAATGTTTCTTCTCTCTGCTCTTGCTTCTTTGCTCCAACTCCATCCACTTTGGCCAGAAATCTTTTTGTTTGTTTGTTTGTTTAATAAGGCAGGGGGATTTTCTGGAAGTCAGACATGATATATTTATCCTGGATATTATTTCAAAAAGCACACAGAGTTGCATTTGAAGACTACATGCAGGTAAGCCTCTTTGAAAATTTTATTGATATAAAATAAATGTCTCTTATCAGTTTTGAAAAGATAAAGTAGAATGTAAAGTATATAATAAGATTTCAATAATGATTATAATGATAGACACAAGAATTTTTCTGTCTTTTTTCTGACAAAACATGTGACATCAAACATTTAAATTACTTATCAGCTCTGAAAGTTGTAACTCTCGTAAGGCAGATAAAGGACATTTATTTAGTTGTATAGTAGTATCTGAACACATTTACATTATCATTTCTATAATTTACAGTTCCCACCTCCCCTCAGAACTGTTTCCACTCCTCTATGATCCTTCTGAGATCTGTTTTGTCCATACTGCTTTGGTGACACTGACAGAACAACTCTGTTAGTAGCTTGTGGACATCAGTGGTAATAAACTCATGTGGCTGTTTAGACTGGGTGCTTCCAAAAAAGAAGCTACAGAGTTGAGACCTCCAGTGTCTAGAGTGTCCAGACCAGTGAGTGGACACAGGAAATAGTGTATTTCTACCCATAAATCCTGCACTCTACTGGGCTGAGTATGACCTTGGGTATTTTGTGTTGGCATTGGTATTTGACTATTTGCTTCATTAAATCTGTTTTTTATTTCAATCTCTGTGTCTTCTCTCCTTTTCCTCATTCCCCTTCTCTGGTGATAGAGTAACTACTATAGTTACGTAGACAATATGACACCCTTCCAAACTCCTTGAAGTTTGGACTCCTCAGCAATACTCAGACAAGGGATATAAAGCAATTAAAATCATACTTTCTCCTTGAATAAAATCTGACAGTTGGTGGTGGTGTTATTTTGTTATTGTTTTGGTATAAGTTAGATGCTATTTTCATTGTAACACTGTATCAAATAATCCATATAATTTTTGGTAATATTATGCTTTCTTTATAATTTTGCCAGATTTAGATCAAAGAGACTAAGATGCTTGTTTTAAGCTTATTTATATAAATATGGTACACATGATTGCTGAAGATTCTGGCTGATGTCATTGTGAGAATATTTTCTATTATCCTTACAAGCTCACAGGGATTTGAAAGCTAAGTGATCAGGGACCAAAACCAAGAGTTGCTTCTATCTCTAGAGGTGGAAAGTAGCATCAGTGAAACTATAGACTGGCCAGTTTCGTGTCCATCTCTGGAAAGGTGATGAAGAAAATTCTCCCAAAAGCCTTTTCTAAGCATTTTAAAGGGAAGAGGATGAATAGGAATAGGCAAAATTAGTTTTGAAAGGAAAGATCATGCCTGACCAACCCAATAACCTAAGCTGAGGAGTCTGGTGAGATGGATGAAGTAAGACCAGTAGATGATGTTTATCTTGGTTTAAAGACAGCTTTCAATACTGTCTTCCATAACATCCTCATAGACAAGCTGTTGAAGTATGGGCTGTATAAAGACGGTGAGATGGATTATTGTCCTGA
Organism: Indicator indicator; assembly: GCF_027791375.1. Classification (NCBI taxonomy): domain Eukaryota; kingdom Metazoa; phylum Chordata; class Aves; order Piciformes; family Indicatoridae; genus Indicator; species Indicator indicator. Next base: position 13,185,848 of record NC_072010.1, read on the forward strand.
AGGATCAACCCCCAAAACATGCCCCAGCCCAGACGATGGGCTAAGAACCTGCAAATGTGCTAACCTGGACTCTTCCTGGGGTCCAGATGGTCCAGGCAAAGCTATAGCATGTGCAATTAATCTTGTAAGCACCTGGGAATGTGCAAACCTGGACATTTCCTGGGGTCCAGATGGTCCAGATAAACATGTAGCACGTGTAATTAACTTTGTGACACAGCTATGAACTGTGTGTGCTCCAGCCATGTTTGGATATGCCCCATCCATTAGGTACAGTTATCAGGTTTCTGTGTTACCAAAGGGTATTAATTGTCTTGGGGCAGTAAGTAAACCAGCCAAGAAGTTAGGCAACTTGCCTTGTTCTCACCCAGACAGCAATAAGAGCCAAATTTGCCAGAGTAGCAACTGAAGGGTCTTCACTAGCAGATCAACTGCACCTGCACCTTGTTCTTACTATGAAAGAGACAAGAGCCAAGTGCTGCCTGAGTAGCAGCTGAAGAACTTGTCCTAACAGGCAAGGACTACACCAGGCCTTGCACCTGCACCAAGGCAGAAAGGGGAAAAACTCCAAGAGAACTGAATCCCAGAAGAGCCACAGAAAGACTACAGCCTGGTGATGGAGCAGACAAGAGAGAGAGGTCCCCCTAGCCCTCTCTGAGGCAAGGGCAAGCTCCAGACCATGAACTAGGCATGAGAGAAGAGAGGTCCCTAGCCCTCTCCTAGCGAAGGGCTGCTCAAATTATAGTCACAGCATCTGGGAAGACACTGGACAGAGGAGCAGGTCATGAGTACCCACCTAATCTGCCACAGAATCCCATTTGTGGGTAACCACAGATCACAGAACCTTTATTTCAATTTTGAACTGCTGTATTGGAAATTCTTAGATCTGTGTTTGAATCATTTAATTGTCTTTATAGGTGGAATGTAATAACTGTATAATTGAACCTGTGAATATACTTTGTAAATAAGTTACAGCGGTGTTTGAAGATACCACTGCCCAATAATATTAAATATAATTATAATAAAATGTATATTTTAATGTATTTTATAAAAGTGGCTGAATGACTGTGCTCAAAAGGTTGTCACTGGTGGCACAAAGTCTATCTCAATACCAGTCATTAATAATATGTGCTAGTGAATGATACTTGGACCAATACTTTTTAACATCTTTATGAATGAGCTGGATGAGGGGACACTGTATTCTCAATAAATTCAAAGATTACGCAAAATTGGGAAAAGTAGTTGATACACCAGATGGATGTGCTCCTATTCAGAGCATCCTCAACAAACTGGAGAAACAGATCTATAGAAATTTCATGAAGTTCAATACTGGAAAATACCGACTGCCCCGTGAAGCAAAATCCCCAGGTTAAGTATAGGCTGGGGCTGACTGGCTAGAAGAGAGCCCAGAGAAGAGGACCAAGACGTCCTTTTCAACACCAAATCAACTGTAACACAGCAATGAGCCCTTGCAGTAAAGAAGGCACTAGATGACCCCACTTGGTGCAGGGATTTGGAGCAAATGGCTTCCAGAAGTTCCTTCACACATCAGTTGTTCTATGACAAAAGATGGGAATGCTCTCTTGTCCAAAAGAGCAGCTTGCAGAGGACTTCTCAATTAAAAAAAAAAAAAAAAAAGGTAGTTGAAAGTGGGCAGGGTAGTTGAAAGTGGGCAGAATAATTAAGATGTGAGAAACTTTGTATTCTTGCCACAGCCCACAATAGTGCCCACACAGTACTGATTTGAATGCAGAGTGCTTATATTCTAGATATTGCTGTCTTTCCCAGGGGAATACCAGCTTTCTGTTCCACTTTTCCTGGCTGCAGCCACACAGCAAAGGTGATGCACCTGATACTTTTAACGTTCAAACAACAAAATCACTCAGATTTCTTTGATAGGAACTGTGTAACCTTGTACACATTAGAGGTATCTCAGCTGTCTCAATGTCCTTTCACTATGGTAAAGTTTAATATTTCTTCTCAAAATAGCCTATTTACTAAATTTCTTACTTCCTGAAAATGTGATTTCCATAATTCTTATAATCTTGTACTGATGTACTGCTAAAACCAAACACTTCTAGAATTATTTTAAGCTGAAAATATTGCCTTCTGTGGTGAAGGCACTCTGTGCCCAAAATTATGCCCCCAAATACCAGCAAACTTGTCCTAACATGTTTTGGCAAGTCCCCCTTTTGTCCCTGGGGGACAAAGGCCAAAGTGCCAACCTGTCTCCTAAGGGGTAAACAACTGCATGCACCCATTGCATTGGCATGCTCGTGCTCTTTCCTTCTAAGAGCACAATTCTTGCTTCAACCTTTCTATAGGTCGAAGCAGGTTGTTGACAAGTGTGCCCATTGGCCAGATCCAGCCTCAAGAAATCTATAAGTATTCCCCTCTTGTTTACCAGCTTGCTCTCTCCTTTTGCTTTCTCTCACTTTGTTAGAGCTACGGAAGCTCACAGCACCCCTAAGTCTTCTCACTGCCACATGCAAGCATACTAGAAGCCTCTGCACTATGGAAAGAAGCCAGCTCTCTGAGCTGCTTGAGGAACCAGCAAAGCAGATCCCTTCGCTGAAGCTACGAAAGCCAGAGTCATAAGCCCAGTTGCGTCTTCGAGAGGACTGGAACCCTGAGGGTAAGCTTTAGTCCAGAGGGGGAGGGACTAGCCCAAGACAGGCAGTCCATCTGACCAAGCAACTACGCATTCTGTGTGACCCCCGCCGTCTGCGGGAGATAAGAGGGGCCACCTACTGTCGCTGCTCCACAGCCCTGTGCCATCAGGGTAATGTAACCCGGGATTTCCTGAGAGAAAGAGAAAGATATCATCTCTGTTGAGTTCAAGCCAAGGACTGCATTGTCACCTTAATGGGAAGCAGTCGCCGAGATTGGCATAGTCAGCTCACTTTGAGCCAAGGAAGGGGGAATTGCTGCATAACCGTGCCCCTTCCCCAAAGCCCGTCTCTGGGATCAGAGACGGCCAACCCGCCTACCAGGAACTGTCACCCCGACTGCGAGGGCCGACCCTGGAGGATCTGGCCCCTCCATGCAGGACCACTCCCCCAGACCAGCCCTGCTGGGCCGACTCTGTTCAGGGAGCCGCACCGATCCTGCCTGCCCCCGGCCACCACAGTTTTGCCGTGGCACCACCCTGCCAAAGGAAACCGCCGACCGTCGGAAAGCCTCGCCCCAGCCGCGGAGGAGGGACGAGCAAGATAGTTCACCGCTCAGAATGTGCCAGCCCTGGGCTGACATACAGCGAGCAGCCAGAGTAACCCAGCAATTTGCCTTGCTACAAAGACACAATGTATCTTTTCATGTGTGCAACACTCAGTAACATAGATTCAAAGCACCTGCGCCTAGCCATGTGATATTCCCAGTTGAATTGCCTCTCAATAACATTGTAAATGTCTCTGTACATAGTTACAGCAGCCAAGCATCTTGTCAAATCACCATCTGGTGGACAAGCAGCAGAACTGCGCCCTGTGTTCCCTTAATTAGAAATTAATTCTGTAAATATTCTAATTGGATCAAATTGTATATACTAAACCACTTATGGAATATATTTTCACAACTGTGCATTAGAATCAATATATAAAGGTGATTAATTGGTTATTAATAATTTTGATAATTAATAAAAATATAATTTTCATAATTCAAATCTCATAATGCATAAATTAATAACTATCCTCCTCCTAGTCACCACAGCTTCTAATGCTCTAATCAAATTAAACAAGATCAAGTTAAGTGGTGATCATATCAGCTGGTCTTGTTATTTGTGTAGCCAGATTAAATTTTGACTATCTACTCAGGTATCTTCTAGCCATGGGTGAGTACTTCTGTTAATAGCTCTGAAAAGTGCATTCACTGCTTTTGCTTTTCATGAATTTGTTGTGAGTAGTGATTTAGGATACAGAATTATTAGTTCCAAGACTGTTGTAATCAGGTGTTTACTAGAGAACCTCATTTTTGTTAAAGAAAAAGAAATCTGATAATCATTCTGTTTCTAAAAAACAAACCCAGACAGTGAGCACATCTGCAGAATACTCATCTGTTCAGTGAGAGGAAGGAAAAAAAGCCAACATTTAATATTCTTCAGCTTCTTGTTCTTAGAAATATAACTTTATGATTTTGGAGGCTTTATTTTCTTAACTAGCCAGCATTTGAGATTAACGAAGTTCAATTCCAAGAAACCAGTAAATGGGGGAAAAAAACTAAAAAACCCTGAAATGAAATATTGAGAAACTAATTGGGTCATTTCTCTATGGATTGCTTTTCTTTCTACACATTGATTGAATTCAGGTTGAATTGCAGGAAGGCATACTGAACAATGCTGCAATTAGAGCACAGCATAAAGCGCACAGCACGTATTGTACTTCCTGACTTGATTGCATTATCCTTATGGACGATAAGTTAAGCAGTGATTTTTCTCTTCCAGAACTGATTTCTTATATCCCTTGTCTTACATGTAGACCAGTACAAATGCTCAATAAAAATTGTTCATCATTATGGTATAGGCAAAATAAACAGTACTAAATTTGATATTCAGGTGATTTAAAGTATTACAAATATTTTAGATTTCATGGGAAAAGGAATAGATACACAAACTTTTCATTCTTCATTCAGTAAGTGTACATTTGATCTACACATTAATGCAATTCCATAAATAAATGTAATATCACTATGATTCACGAATGCTAGTAGCATAATATAAATTACTGTAATAATATAAATTATTTTAAATTTCTGCCTGCTAAATTTTGGCAGAAGGCATGTAATTTTAATATTTTTAAAACTAGCTGGATCATATTAGACTCTGTGCATGCCAATTATCAGACTATCAGGTAACTCCAATTTCTAATTGTATTTATTCACACTTTTTTCCCCACATGTCCATCATCTCATGAACATTACTGTAGATTTTTCACATGCTGATGAAACTAAAGCCTGTAGACATATTCTATAGCAATTTGAAAACCTGCAGAAAATCTCTGTCTTAAGAACTTACAAAGATGTCTTTCAAAGCAAAAAATAAAAGCAGTATTCTTTCTAGTTTTAGAGCCTCTAGGCATTTCCTGTCTGCAGGCACTTTGTGCTTTGAATTTATTCCTGATATTAACATCTCATTCTATAAATATCTCTTGTCTTAGAAGAGGAAAAGTAGAATTTTCATGTAAATCCAGGAGCTGCACTGTCAAAGGAGTCTTAGCCTCTACTTTGAATTGTCTTTTCTACAAGCACCTAAAGCCAGCTTCTCAGAAGAATATTTAAATTTTTGCTAATAGCAAAATGGCAAATGGGGAAGATTACTGAAAATGTTCATCTTAAACCAGATGCAAACTCTATGATTTTTCACAATAAACAATGACAGTTTGGGAACTAAATCAAAAAAGTGTCATGAACCTTGACTCTAAGGGATTTAGAGAAACATATTTTTATTTACAGAAAAGTAAGTTAGTATCCTGAGAGCAAGAAATAAACCTAATGACTTAAATGAGAGACATATAGAACGACTCATGAGAAGATACTCTTTAAATATTATAGCTGCATTGAATTGATGTGAGGAAGCATCCCATAGATGGAAATAAACACCTAATTGTATACATCTACATTTTCTATCAACATTTGAGAGTTCGGTGTCTTGGCTCCCATCACTGCCCCCAGGCAGTTCCCTCACTGTAGGTATCTCCTTAGTGTCCTAGAGAGGACACACTCGAACATCTAGTACATCTGCAAATGTGACTTGGGACCTAGAGGATCCCTAAACCTTGATGAAATGAAATCTGATGGTCAGGAAGATACTGGATGGCATTTTATATGACACTACATGTCTATGAATACACATCTGAACCAAACACTCCAATATCACTGTTTGAAGTCTGCTAAACTTTTTGAACAGACCTCCTGTGGTTATGACAGGAAAACAAATTTCCAGAGCACAAGTAGAAATCAGCATTCAGACATAAATGTGTAAGCATCTAAGGATTTAGAATGTCATTCTTGATGAACACTATTTTGGTATGATTTATTTGCAAGTGCATTCACCAGATGGCAGATGGGGTTCTTGGAAACTTTCCTATGAAAACTAGTTCTCATTTTCTTCTCTCTGATTATGGGAAACCTTGAGTGAATCAGTAAGAAGTCTTTGTAGTTATTGTCACAAACAGGAATTAAATTTTTGTGTACGTATTAGATACATGCTTTTCTACAGTTATTTCACTGAAGAAACAAATGACAGTTAAATGATTGAACTGTTTCGGGGTTTTGTGTTTTGTTTTGGTTTGGTTCGGTTCGTTTTCTTGGTAGTGCTTTTTGGTTGTTTTGTTTTGTTTTTCTCACTGTGTTGTTTTCCCATGCAACAGAAGAAGACCTGTCCATAAACATATGCTTTGTTTGTTTTGGAAATGTGGTGTCCCTTTTAATGTGTGCATATACATATGTATATGTACATGTCTGTGTATACTCAGGATGGAGAGATTTGAATACAGCTTTATATTTTACTGAGAAATTCACTATTCATCAAAGTGAATCATCAGCAAAATATTTTTGCCTATTTCTTAATAAAACTGTCAATGTTTCATTAAGTGCTATTTTCACTGTTTGCTCTTTGAGTAACACCTTTCTGACCCTGCAGCAGCTGTGAGGCAGTACAGAAAGTCATAGGTCTCATTTATTTAAAACGGGTACTACAAAAGTTTGGGGATTATTCTGCCTTGGGCAATTATTTGAAATCCATGACTAGCAGTACTAGTTAGATTTAGCTAATTAATCTTCACATATTTCACTAATCACAACATGTTTTACCTCTAAGAAAGCATCCAGATCTTTTCCTTAGTTAGTGGACCAGAGTGTTGCCTTTTGGGCCTGAGGAGCAGATGGAAAACATCATCTGAGTAGTTTATAGCAGTATTACCAACTCTAGGTTGTGAATGTCGGTGGTGCTAGAGCTGTTGAGATGGCCTGTCTGTAATGGGAATACCTTTGAAATGCACTTATTATGGGAAATCACCCAAGAGAGGCTGACTAAGAAAAGAGGCTTAATCCCATTGATAAGGTGTCATCAAATCCTATTCTCTCAAGGATTTAAAGAGATAATCCTAGGCAACTGTATGGAAGACTTTTTTACCACCTAGTAATAATGCTATCAGGAGCTCCTTCCAGCACTGTGATACTGCAATTGTATGTCAGTTTAGCTGCTTGCCTGCTGAAATTTATGGAAAGCTGTTTGTGAAAAGCACAACATTCCCTCAGCCTCCAAATATATAACAGATGCAAAAGTACACTTGAGGGTATATATACAAGGAATACTAAACTGCTCAATTTGACACGTCTCGCTTCTTGGCAATGTGTTTTGTTTAAATTTTAAAAAAACCCACACTTTGCTGAAGATGATGAAACAAGCTGTTGTATTGAACAAAAGTATTAATCGTAGTTATTGTAGTGATTTGCTCTTTATTGACATTGTTACATTAGTATCCTCAGGCCCAAATTCAGTTCACTACCCATCTGGGTAGACCAATGCATATTTAAATACTAATACTAACATTTCCTGTACCCCAACACATAACATAGCTGTTACATTCTACAGATTTGTTTGTTTGTTTGTTTGGGCTGTAAGCTTTCTAGTACAGGGCTGGTTTTCATTTTGTTTGTACAGCAGAGGAAGTCTCACTGGCCATTAACAAAACCAGAACATTCGCAGTGCTGCCATTCCAGGGTTCTGGTATGACAGAGCTGTGCCTTTGCACAGTTGTCTGCAGTACCAACACAGTTGCACCAGTATCCATATGTGCAAGGGGCCAATGCCACTGAGGAAGGCAGGAACTTTATGTAGAGTGTGTGAGAGAGGAGCCATGGTCACTATATTCTCATGGGCAAACAGAGTAAAAAAAAACAACAGTAAATAAGGTGGAGGTTTTTTTTTCCATGCCTGTATTTTACACGAATAGTTCTTAATGCTGACTACCCCTACCATATTTTTCAGGGACTCCATGATCTCATCCTCAGAGCTTTAGGTGGTTATAAATTATCTTAAATTCTGCTGATTCATTAATTTTACTCTTGATAGGGGCTCAGAGTCACACATGAATTTTTTTAAGAAGCCTTGCTTCATTTCCTTCACTATATTGAAGTAGTTTTTAATGTCTTTTACAATATTTATTTTAGGACTATATCCTAACTCGGGTAGAGCAAAGATCTTTATGGCTGAAGAACTGTAAAGGCTTTCATTTTAAAAGAAAAAAGATAAAAGCTATTTTTCACTTGAAAAGCAGATGCTTGGGTGGTTTTGTTTTTGGATTTTTTTTTTGGTTGGTTTTTTTTTGGTGTGTTTTTTTTTTTTTCAAATATTTCATAGAATTATAGAATTGTTAGGGTTGGAAGGGACCTCAAGGATCATCCAGTTCCAACCCCATTGCCAGGGACATCAGGTTGCTCAGAGCCACATCTAGCCTGACCTTATTTCATGACAAGCTATATTGAAAGTCCTCTATGAAGTTAGATAGGAAATTCCAGGAGAGTTCTCTTAGGAGAGTTCTCTTGTGAGAGTTTTATGCTGTGATTCTGCCTAAGAGATAAATACAGATCTTATTCTCTCATGGAAAAATCAGGTGTTTCCATCTTAGTGTGAAACAGAGACCTGCAGGTTACAAAAAAACTTCAATCTGAGAAAAAATCCTAATTTTTTTTTAGCCTCAACAAAGCCCAAACCAGTTTTTTTCCTCTAAAAAACTGTTTAAATAGGAAATGTGGGGGAGTTTCTCTCATGTCTCAGCAAAATCAGTGTTTATCTCCTTTAAATGAAAACAAAAATAGAATGCCTAGTTCTGCCTAGTCCCTGGAGGTGTTTAAGGCCAGGCTGGATGAGGCTCTGGCCAGCCTGATCTAGTGTGAGGTGTCCCTGCCCATGGCAGGGGGGTTGGAACTAGGTGGTCCCTTCCAACCCTGGCTGATTCTATGATTCTATGATTCTATGATTCTATAGCTTACTGATGAGAGCTCTACCCTGGGATTTTGCTCTTTTTGAAAAAAAAAAACCAAACTGAAATCTCAGGAGATTTGTGACTCTTTTTTTTTCTAGTTCATATTCTGGCTTTAGCTTTTTGAGTTAAAATGGGTAAATGGCTCCACTTTTCTGTTTCTTCATTTTTGTAAACATCTTGCAGGTGAAGTCATCTGTGAGAAACTGCAGCTCTGATTGAGGTGCAAAGGGCACAATTGGATGTTTCTAAATATTTGACTGCTGTAAAATCATCTTCCTCCCAGAGTGTGTCTAAGTTCCAGTATGCAGACAGAAAGGTCAGTAGATGTGAAATGAAGATATATCTACAGCAGTGTGTATATGCATATATGTATATGTGTCTGCCTTTCCTTATTAACTGTCCATGTGTCTTAATGCTAATACAATGATTTCAATAAGGATATTCCATGCAAACCAGATTCAGAAATATGCTTTGCTCTGGGGAATTCAAAGATTGGACCAGGAAGTTTGTATTTAAGTATAGTCACATGACTATTTTATTTGTTTAAGTATTTTACTCCTCAGTAAACATCCCAGCCACTGTGCCATATCTGCATATAGAAGCTGTTTCCTAGACACAGAAGAAAAGGCAAAGATAAAACTTTATTTATCTCTTTAGAAGTTCTGGAATCAGTTACTCTAAATTTCTTTTAGCCTGTTCTGGTGACAGAAAATGATGATGATATTAACAGCAAGCCCATGTTTTTCTGAATGTGTAGATACAAGGTAGGGCATCTATAATGTAATGTATCCAAACATCCAGTATGCCCTTTAGTGAGTTGAAACTCAGAATTTCTTTTCCACAGTAAGTCTTCATGTATTTAGAACAATAGTAATATCAAAGAGCAAGACTCATGAAGTTACCGAGTGGGTGGGAGTTAGAGAGACAGTTTAGTCAATGTCGGCGTCAAAATGTCATTTCATAAATTGAAGTAGTATGTCCCAATTTGCAGATAATGTGGTTAATGCCAGCTAATTGAATATGTTTTGAAACACAAAGAGACTTCCAAATGATAACTGAAAAATCTAAACATTGTGTTCCAAAATTGCCCAAATGTTGTATTACTTCAACTATGTTTTTCGGACTCAATTTTCTCAAAATTGACATAGCATTTCAGAAATGTTGATGCTGATGAAATGGCATTTCTGCATGATAAATGCTTGGAAACTTTGGAGAGTTTTAAACTGGTTTTACTGTGACTGTATTATATTTAACTACTGATCTTTGATCTCTGAGGTCCTGAGGATCAATAGAAATAAGAAGAGACCTTCCCAATAGCTTGCATCAACTGCTGATATTCCTAAGAACTTGCTGCTGAAGCTATTGTATTCCATGCACAGGACTGTCCTGGGAATATCTTTTTCACCCTTACTTATATCTCTGACATAATTTGTAGAACGGAGAAAGTAGCTTTGCATCACGACAGTGATTTTCTGGTATCTAGAGATCTGTATCAACCTGACTGCTCGTAGAGATTCTTATAGACAGTTGAAGCATGATAAATCAAAGTCTTCTGATGGTGAAAAACTCTGAAGCAACCCAGCATCACTCTTTTGCAACACTTTGGAAAAATAATTCTTCAGAAATTGTATCATCTTAGTTTCTGATGAGGTTAAATGAATTTTTAAGGCATTGCATTTCAATGTATTCTATTATTCCAAAAAGTAATAGAACTAGCTCTAGAGTAGGAATATATGAAGTTTAATTTAAAAAGTCACTAAGCACTGGACAAAGGCTGATTTTCAAAATCCAGTGAACTGGGCTTTGATCTTCTTGTGGGAAGAGGTACCTGGATGCCTGTTTTGTGGGGGTGCTTGATTTGTCTTTCTGTCACTTGTTGAACTGTCTTTGTCTTGACCCCTGAGTTTTATTGCTTCTGGTTTTCCTGTTTCCCCTGTCCATATGGGGAGTGAAGTGAATGGAGGGGGCTTTGTGATGCCTTACTACTTGCAGGAGTCAGTGCACCATGCCTATATGATTTATTTCTTTTTTTTAAATGCCAAAAGTTTCTTCTACACATCAAAGTGCTTCAAATTAAAAAGTGAAACAACAATCTGAATTGCAACATAAACAAATTCTAGGTTGATTAAAACTTTGGGTTTATCATTAGTCATAAATTCCCTTAGACTTTAATAGGTACCAATGAAAAGAAAGGACTTACTCTTAAGCAGGAACACAGATCTTACATTGTCAGGAGTCTGCAGAGTCAAAAATACATCTTTATAGAAAGTCTTATGTCTATGAAAGCAGAGGAACAAAATCCGTAACAAAATCTTAGCAACATTTTATAATTTCCTTTCCTATTAAAAAAAAAAATAAGAAAATGAAAAGAAAGAAAGAAACAAACAAAACAACCAAACCCATAAAATTCCACATCTCTGGGAGTTTTGGAAGAGTAAGATACTTCTTTCCAAGAACTGCTTTTCCTTTCATCATGCTATAATTGGAGAAAGTGGTGTACTCTGATAAGGTTGGTTTTGATGGGTAAGTGTCCTGCAGGGGTGCAGGAATGGCAGGCCTTAAATCTGTGGTGTACCTGTGGTGTGGTTTGTGCTGGTGGGGCTGGATCTCTGTCTGAAGTTCTGCAGCATGGTGCCAGCAAGGTGCTAGGGAAGGGGTTTGCAAGCTGTTGCATAGGCATACCAGGAGAGCTCTGTGGCATGGGACAGTTGTAAGGCAGGGTAACAGCTCCACTGCTATCCCAGGGGCTGTAGGAGATGGTGGATTATGTGACACTCACAATGGTAAGAAATACTCCTTTGCTAAGTCTCTGAAGTGTCTGTATACCAATGCAAGAAGCAGGGGAAATAAGCAGGATGAACTAGAAATCTGGGTGCAGTCGCAGGGCTATGATCTTGTTGCAAATACAGAGCCATGGTGGGACAGCTCCCATCACTGGAATGTGGTTATGGATGACTATGTCCTTTTCAGGAAGGACAGGCTGACAAGGCGAGGTGGTGGAGTTGCTCTCTATGTGAATAAGCAACTGGAATGTGTTGAGCTCAACCCAGGGGGAGATGATAAAAGCATTGAAAGCTTATGAGTAAAAGTGAAGGGACATACAAACATGGATGATATGGTTGTGGGGGTTTACTACAGACCACCGAACCAGGAAGAAACTACTGATGAGGCCTTCTACAGGTAGCTGGAAGGAGCCTCAAGATCAAGTGCCCTGGTGCTTGTGGGTGACAACAACCACTCTGATTATTAGTTGGAATGATCACACAGCCAAGCACAAACAGTCCAAAAGGTTCCTGAAGTGAATTGATGACAACAAGGAAAAGTGTAATGGTATTAACAAACAAAGAAGGACTGGCTGTAGATGTCAAAGCTAGGAGTAATCTTGGTTGCAGTGACCACGACATGTTAGAGTTTAATATCAACAGACAAAGAAGCAGGGTGATAAGTAAAGTTTCAGCTCTGGAATTTAAGAAGTCTAACTTTGCCCTCTTCAAGACTCTACTTAGAAATGTCCAGTGGGCTAAGACTCTGGAAGGAAGGGAGGCTCAAGAGAAATGGTTAATATTCAAACATTATCTCCTCCAAGTTCAAGAGAAATGTATTCCCTTGAAAAAAAATTCAAGTAAGGCAAGCAGAAGACCTGCAAATATGGCTGGTCAGTGAGGTGGATTGAAATCTGACTCCACAACAGAGTTCAGAGGGTTGTGGCACAGAGTCATCTTGGAGGCCTGTGGCCAGTGGTGTTCCCCAGGGATCAGTACTGGATCTAGTTTTGTTCAATATCTTTATCAACAACCTGGATGAGGGGATTGAGAGTACCCTCAGCAAGTTCTCTGATGATACAAAACTGAGGGGGATGGCTGACACCCTGTCTGTTGTGGTCGAGGGGGGAAATTAATTAATTACCCTCACAACAATAATAAATGATATGCAAATAGGTATTAATAAAAATAGCAACCCTTTATTAATGAAAATTGCCAAAACTCGTTGAATAGGATCATTGTACGGTTGGAATATATATTTACAATGGGAATATACAGTCTTAGGGTAAATATAAGCAATTTTATGCAAACTAGGAGGCAATAACTTGGAAAGAGAAGGTCCCCAAGAGCAGATAGCACTCGATTAGAGAGGAGGGAGGCTTGGTAAGAACCTTTAAACCCAAAGGGCAATGAATTAATTAACTCACAGCTAGGATTACCCACATGGGGGATGCTGCTGCTGCTGTGTTATCTTTGGGGTGCTCTCGTACGGTGCGGGCACGACAGATTGCCAGCAAGGAGAGTTTACCGCGTGTCCCAGGCTGATCTGGCTTCAGCGGACAGCGGGCAGTTAATGACGCTCTTTGTGATGGGCACTTGCTTGGTTTCTGGGTAAACTGAGGCATGGCGTGATTCTAGTAGCAAGGGGAAGTAGGCTAGGCAGATTTGGCTTCTATGCTTGTGGCTTCTCTGGCTTGCTTGTGTATGGCTCGTGGCTATATCCCAGGCTCTGGAACAGGCACTTGAGGCAGAGCAGGGCAGGGCAACTCGAGGCAGCTTCATACAAGACGGGTGAAAGTAGGCTTGAAGTGAGGTTGGAGCAAGGCTTGAGCAAGGCTTGAAGCAAGGCTTAAAGCAAGGTTTGAAGCAAGGCAAAGGAGACTACCAAGTTACGTGTATATATACAAATTGCAGAGATCAATTGGTCCAGTGGGGCACTGAAGCTAACATGTAGCTGCCAGGCTATAACCATAAAAGGCAGAAACAAAGACCTTGTATCAGGGGGAACAGTGGTCAGCTTACATGCTCTCACCTCAGATAAACACCTTGTTTACCAGACAGGCAGGAGTCCTGTCCCCTTTGTTCTTTTTCCCGCATTGCCCTGCTTTTCTACAGGAAAGAGAGGAGAGAAAGGGACCTTGTCTAGACACTTTAAGGCCTGTCTAGGTTTGTACTGAGCCATGTCATGGCCCTATCATGACACCATCAGGCTGTGCAGCCATCCAATGTGACCTGGACAGGGGAGTTGGACCCAATGATCTCTTGAGGTTCCTTCGAGCCTCTAATGTACTGTGATACCATGATACTGTGAAAAGAATCACAGAATTAACTAGGCTGGGAAAGACTTCTGAGGTTATCAAGTCCAACCTATTACCCAACACCATCTAACCAACTAAACCATGTCACTAAGTGCCACATCCAGTCTTTTTTTAAACACTTCCAGGGACAGTGACCCCACTGCCTCCCTGGGCAGCCTGTTACAATGACCAATCACTCTTTCTGTGAGGAATTTCTTCCTAACATCCAGCCTAAAATATCAGAAATATCAGGAATATCAGAAATATCAGCCTGTCACTTTTGGTATAAAATAATAGTTTTGTTTTTTCTTTTTCCTATATTCTGAAGCAGCTATGCTGTTATGAAGCTTAAATAATTAGTCTAGTTCAGGTAGAGGATTTAATGCTGTTAAGTTTGTGAGGAGAAATATTTTCCTAATTACTGAAACCTTTAGATGTTTAAGAAAATAAGAAAAAAAGGGCAGTTGACCATAACTAGGTATTCAGCTCATGATTTTCAGGATACACAGTGTTGTAAGGATTAGTGGTTACATTTCTTATCCTGAGACATGTAGCTGACAAATGAGCCTAGTTTTGACATCCATATGAAACAATGACATGAGCCTTGTTGCTTGTCTACAGACAAAAGGATACAGGTAATAAAACTGTAAGTGATTATTTGCCACCTGAGAAACATTTGGATTTTACTTCAGGGGAGTAGACATTATTTCTGATAAATAGAATTTTTATTGCTTTCTAGAAAATATGATGAATCCAAGTATTCATATTCTTTCATTTGTTTTTGGCTGGATTATATATATATATATATATATATATATATATATATATATATATATATAAACATAGAAACAGATTTTAAAATATTTTGAATTGCACTTATTTAGAGAAAAAAATATGTCTTGAGGAACAATAGTAGATGGTGAATCCTAATAACACCTCAATTTGGCTGTTTCCAGGGCACCACAAGGGTGTGACCAGCCCCACAAAGGCTCATTTACCCTCTTGCACAAGGACAAGGTGGAGTCCCAGTGACCACAGCCAGCACCCACAAGGGTCTCCCAGGGAAACCTCAGCCCATGGACAAGAGGACACCTGTCATGATGAGCCAGCATGAGAGAATCTCCTTCTCTCTGCAGACTGAGGGGTCACTAACATCAAGTGGATAGGGCTTAGTACGGGGTGCAAGGAAAGGGCATTTGAGGTTTTAACAGAATATATTATAGAATGTTTTGGAGGTGAACCTTGGGGAAATTAGAGGATCAAGGTGGTTTAGAGAGGAACAAGCACTGGTTGTGTGCAAGCAAGAGATGATCAGTGCACTTGCTTGACCATGTTCTGTGCCTGATCAGTGCAGTGTGTCCTGGCCAAGGGGTCCTAACTAGTTTCCTGCATAAATCAGAGTAGTCCATGTGCCCATGGTGCTAGTGAAAGCAGTGCTGGGAAATGTTTCACTGGATGAGATGATAAGCAGATAATGTGGATTGGGATCTAGAAGGGGGTCTCTGAGGGTGCAGCCACAGGAGAGGTGACCAGGTGTCCAGGCCAGCTGCTGGAGAGACTGTGGCATTGGGGAGTGTATTGGTATGTGCGTATCTCTGTAAGAGGCAATCAAAGTCAAGAGGATTGAGGATCACGGACTAGAAGGACTGGTTGTCTAAACTCAGCTACTGGAGAGATCCAGTGTCTCCCTGTGTGTATATACATGTATCTGTATGTATAAACCAGTGAGGCAGCCTGTATGTGCAGCTGGAGTGGAGGTGAGGCCTTGAAGGCTTGTATGTCCATGTGCCAGTAACAGGGGAGATTGGGATCCAGGAGCAGCTACTAAACAAACTGACTGAGTCAACTATGGGAGCTGTCCACATCGTAAACAGATGTATACGTACATATCCCCACTGAAAGATCTTCATCTTATTTGGCTAGAAAAGGGGAGCAGGCAGCGGTTGTTTGATCTATTGGTGTTTACGTGATTGTCTTGTTTCTGTTACTTGCAGCCCAGAAAGCCAATCACATCCTGGGCTGCGTTAAGAGAAGCATAGCCAGCAGGTCGAGGGAAGTGATTCTTCCCTTCTACCTGGCTCTAGTGAGACCCCACCTGGAACACTGTGTCCAGTTCTGGAGCCCCTATTACAGGAAGGATCTGGACGTGCTGGAGATGTCCAGAGAAGGGCCATGAGGATGATCAGAGGGCTGGAGCACCTTTCCTATGAAGACAGACTGAGAGAGTTGGTGCTATTCAGTCTGGAGAAGAAAAGATTCTGAGGAAACCTTATTGTGGCCTTCCAGTATCTGAAGGGGGCCTACAAGAAAGCTGGCAAGAGACTTTTTAGGGTGTGAGGTAATGACAGAACTAGGGGGAATGGAACTAAAATAGAAATGGGTAGATTCAGATTGGATGTTAGGAAGAAATTCTTCCCCATGAAGGTGGTGAGACACTGGAAGGTTGCCCAGGAAGGTGGTAGAAGCCGCATCCCTGGAGGTCTTTAAGGGCATGCCAAATGTGTCTCTGAGCAACCTGATGTAGCGTGAGGTGTCCCTGCCCATGACAGGGGGGTTGGAGCTAGGTCATCCTTGAAGTCCCTTCCAACCCTAACAATTCTATGATTCTATGTTGATCTGTGTGTCTGCCTGTGAACATATGTATGTGAGTGGTGTATACACGTGTGCTCCACACACATATGTTTATGGGGAATACAAGCTCAGTCTTGTTGCTGAGGGCATGGAGCTGCTACAGTCTCATGTCTATCAGGACACTGAATTAATCCACTCACAAAGAATGCACTGTAGGAATTTACAGTACTGACATTTTTGCCATTTAGCTTTTATTTTTGGTGAGTTTTCAAAAAGCAGGAAAAATACTTTGAGCAAATAAATATAGAAAATTGTACACCTCAAATATTTTCAGTATCTTCTCCTCCTCCTCCTGCAGATATTGAAAACAGATGGATTAGCTTAAATTGTTCTTTTGTAACTTTGTGTACTATGTATGTATTAATACTAGTGATCTGACCCATCAAAAAAAATTTCTAAAGTCACAGAACCACCATGTTTGAGGTTGGAAGGGACCTCTGGAAGTCATCTTCTCCAAACCCTCTGCTACAACAGGGATATCTCGAGCCCATTGCTCATGACTGTGTCCAGAGAGCATGGATGGAGATTCCACCACCACCCAAGCAACCTGTGCCAGTGCTTGGTTCCTCTTATAAAAGAATTATTCTTTCCTAATGTTCATATGGAGCCACCTGTACTACAGTTTGTGCCCTGCAGACAGGATGATATTGCATGATAGTAGTGGTAACTAGTAGATAGGTAATGGAACTGTCATATTTCCATAGGCATGATGTATTATGCAAAATATACTTGCCATGAGATGAGGAACTTGAGCTTAGCTCCAGATTATTTGTCCTGGATGCTTCAGCTTTTATATTATGCCTATGCTAAACTGTTGAGTTTGGGTTTTGAAGTAAGAAAATCCAAAGAAAAGATTTCAATGATACAGGGAAAAGGGACAAGTTTTTTCTTATTGAATCTTACTCATTTCACTTGGGAATAAGCAAAATGTGTGTTCACGTAAAACATTCTAATTAGTATTTTCTAAAGGAAATGGTTGAATTGGAAATAGTTTGAACAGTAGGTAGTGTAGAGATATTGAACTAAATCCACATATCTTATATGTGTATTGTCTCTTTGGATGATGATGTACCTTTGTACTGGATTCATCTGGGATGGAGTTAACCTTCTTCATAGAAGCCTTTCTGATGCTTTATTTCAGTTCTGTGACTAAAGCAGTGTTTCATCTGTGGATGAACAGTGGTGGTGCAGCAACAAGGCTTTCCTTTTATCTCACTCTGCCACCATCCTCCTGAGTGAGTAAGCTGGTGGTAAGCAAGAAACTGTGAAGGGACACAGCATGGGCCAGTGACCCAAAATGGCTGAAGGGATAGTTTATACCACATGATGTCATACTCAGGGATAAAAATGGAATGGAGTGTTTGTCTTCCAAGGTAGCCATTGTTCAGACACTGGCTCCCCTTGTGGGAGTCAGTGAGTGGCTATATGGCTGCTTATCTCCTGACTGGGTAGGGAACCTAATAAAATTTCCAGATTTAGTTGGGAGTTTTCTATAAAGATAATTTTACATACAAAAATATTTGCAGTTTCCTGAAAAATGTCTGTCTTTAAAAACGTATTTCTTATTTCAGCATTTGTGTTGGAAAACTGAATGCCTTACCTAAATAGGAATATTTAATTTTACTAAATTGTCTTAATTTTATTATCATTTTAGTAAAACAGTATACCATGTTTTCTATCATTCGTGGGGACTGAGTCCACAATCACTACCTCATGGCAGATGTGCTTTGGATAAGGCTCACTGTCCACAGCAAAAGCCTGACACTTTCATACTGCAGTCACTATTGTGCCCTACAGAAAAATGTAGTTCAGTGTTGAATGCACTTGTGAGGTATAGCTGGGTCCATATCAGCCATTTTTAGATATGTAGATGGGTGTGACTATAATTAACTGGTCCCTTTGGGTTTAGCTAAACAGAGGAAGGGGAAAAGCAACAACAACAACAAAATCATTTTAGACTCACATTTTGATCTGTTTAGAATAAACCAAAGGAACTGATCCCTAGCATCGCCTATATCTATCAGTTACAGAAGGAATATAAAATGACGCAGATAAAGATAAGATTAGGCTTGATGAATCCCACCCTCATTTTCACACAAAATTTACATTTGGGAAATGCACAGATTTTTCATTTCAGTTGAAATAACAGAATTAGATTCTTTAAAGAATTTAAACTCCACGAAACTGTTTTGAATTGTCTCCTCCTTCCTATTTTGAGACTAAGAAGAATTTTAATTATTTGCCTTTTAAAAGTTGTATTGCACTTATTACTGTTAATTGTGACTCCATTCTTGCACAACATCCCCCCGTTGCTAATTTTTTGAAGCTACAGCTAAGCTGTGGTGTTTCCCAGGATTCCCCACTTAGTCTGTGTTGGGGATCTGGCATGTCTAACTGGGCCGGAGGATGCTATACCTCTGGGCTCTGTGCATGAAGGCAATAAGGGCTATGCTCCACCTCAAATCAAAAGAATAAAAATGAAAATTTAAAGTCTGTAGTGATTAAGTGAACTGAACTGTAAACCTTTAAGGGTGCACTGAATCAAGTAGCGTTACATTTTTCCTTGTAAAATAAATAGACAATCCTAAAATACAATATGGTAGTATATAATGTAGAGTTCTCACATTTATTTGAGGAATATGAGCTCATGAGTTTCTGTTTTAATTAGAATGAGTCATAGGTTCTGTATTTTATTTTGTGACAGAGAGTTTTTTTATTTATAGAATACATTTTTTTAACCCAGTTAGGTAAGAAGCAGCATCTCAGCATGACATGAGTGATCTAGAATTATATTTGAAAATTAAGTTTCTTAATTATAATAATTATCTGAGAATTAATTTTAAGTTGCACTTCACAGAGTTTTTGGGTTTTTTTAATAATTTTGTCTTTCTGAACTTACAGATTATTTGACTGTCAGAGGAGCAGAGTTTACTCAATATATTTGCTGTACCAAATGTCCTCCTCAATCCAGTTCTTAGGTGCCGTAACAGCTTTATGAAATATTTAATTTCCTTATATTTCTTATAATATTAAATTTAAGCCTACCCCTCATATTTAAAATATATTCCAGAACTCCATTGCTCTAGTAAATATAATAATTTTTCTTTTTCTCACCCTAACTTTATTTCTGGATCACTCAGTTCCTTTGATAAAGAGCACCTTAGAGGTTTTCCTCCTCTGTTTGTCTCTGGACTACTTTGAAAGAGACCGGAAGGGGCATTGGAGAAAGGCCCATTTAAATTCCATATCCAGAATAACACCTATGTGATTTTTGTGGGAACCAAGAGCTATTACCTAACAGGAATGTGAGACCAAACCTTTGGATTCTGTGAGAAAGTGTGGCGATAATGAAAAACTGTCTCATGAGAGCGTGTGAAAATCAGGCTGGTGAGCAAACATGTAAGAGTGTAAGCAAGAGTGCATTTAACAGATGAATCTGAAAGTCAGTAGGATGTGGGAAGGGAAGTAAACCATGTAAACCTCTCCTAATAAATTTGCTTACAGGTAAGGTCATTTGCTCACCTGTATCAAGTGGCCACCTCTCCACAAAGTTGCATGAGTGAGTTTGTATTTCAGCACGTTGCCTTAGTGTTTGGCTGGTTTGACCCCGAGATACTGGCCACAAGGGTAATGACAACTTTTCCAAGTATCAAAATCTAAGGAAATGTTAGGTGTCTACAGATTGGAAAGAGTTGGAAAATACTGGATAAGCTCAAAATTAATTCAAATTTTCTAGTACTTACTCCAGGTATGTTTACAGGCAATGGTTATATCCATTTGGAAATTAATATTTGGGGTTTTTGGGGGGGGCGGTGGGAGTTTTTTTTGGTTGTTTGTTTTTGGTTGGTTTGGTTGTGGGGATTTTTTGTTTGGTTGGTTGGTTGTTGTGGGTTTTTTTGTTGTTGTTTGGTTGGTTGGTTTGGTGGGGTTTTTTTCCCCATATAAAACAGTAAATCCAAATCCCTGATCTCTCTATTTGCCTTTTTGGGATTATTAGTCTGATTTAATCTTTCTGGAGCCTAACAATGTATCTGCTCTGATTAATAAAAGAAAGACAAGGAGCAACCCCTCTCCCTCATGACACATAGACCATATTTACTCATGTCCATCCTGTGCCAGAAACAGCCCTTCTATGGCAAAATCACTGGCCCTTTACATCTTCAACTAGTGCTTCCAAAACATAAAATTATTAGCCTGTGTGGCAGCAGTAGTAATGGGGATAATTTCAAAGTTCCTGAAATAATCAAGGGTTATGAATCATAGAATCCACTCTGTTGGAAGGGACCTCTAAAGGCCAACTAGTCCAAGCCCCCACCAGTAAGCAAGGACATTCCTAACTAGGTCAGGTTGCCCTGTTAAGCCTGGCCTTGAATATTTCCAGGGGTAAGACCTCCACTGCCACCTTGTACAACCTGCTTCAGTGTTCCACCATGCTCGTACTAAAGAACTTCTTCCTAATGTCCAATCTAAACCTGCCCTCCTTTAGTTTGAAACCATTGCCCCTCATCTTACAGCTAAATGACTTCATAGTGCAGTTTGCAAAGGAAAAATTTTTATAGTATGAAAATGAGAATATGGTTTCTATTCATTGACATATGGCATATGTAGGAGTACTCAAAGGTACAAAACTGGTTTGGATAATATTGTAAGACTACAGAGAATTGTGTCAGACAGACCTTGTGTGGTTGTATATACATTGCCTTTTGGAGGCAGGACCTGGATGGCATTGTTCCCTGAGCCAGAATAGACCTGTCTTGTGGAAAGCAATGAACTGATAGGTAAGCAGTGGAGACAAAACGTCTGACACTTAAACTTATTCCTGACTGCGTTGTAGCTGGCAACATAGATATATACTGAATAACTAAGGTATGAAATGTTCCAGATGAAATCTTGTCTGTGATTGCTGATCCATTTCTAGCATAGTTTGGAAAAATACGAAGTTTCTTGTATAGTCGAGGATTTGTCTTTGAGATAACTTTGTTATGATGGTGCCTCACCATTATCCTCCAACTGACTAAAAATTTGAGATTCCTTTCTTTCTCTTGTATTCCAGATAAATAAGAATTATCCATATATGCATAATTTTCTTCATCATAGTCATATTCTAAAAGTATTGGAAGCCACACAGTTTATTCTAGGGCATGTGTTGCGTTTTCTGCTCCTCGAATGGACTTGGGATACATTGCTTCACTAAACCATATATGTGGATTGTTTGTGGATATAAAGCTAATGCTGGAAGCCTTCCCACTATGGTCAGATTTGCAAAGTACCAATTAAAAGTCACCAAGCAAATGCTGACAGGTTTTTGTTGGGAAAAAACAAAGTATTGTGTAATCGCATCACTGAGCAGGGCATATTCAATAGGAATATTAGGACTCTAAGCAAAAAAAAAAAAGAGAAAAGAATTTACAGTTTCAGCAGACATCAGAACTGCTGCAGCTGTCTAGGGGTGATACACGGGGCCAACTGCTTTGAACTACTGAAACAGATTAAATGTAATTCTCTACTAGTAAACTTTTGCACAGTTCAACTGATGAACTTCCAATTTACGTTATTCATTCCATAAAACAGATCTAGTCATAGCTAGACACCCTTCAAACTCCATTTATAACCAACGGAAGGCACATTCGGGAAACAACTCATTCACTTTGTGATTCTGAATCTGTTTGGAGCTGCTTGCTTATCTCAGTTGATTGTAGAATTAACCATAGTAACTAGCCCCCAGACTTGTCTAAATTGAGATAAACCAAGGGATAGGTGCTTAGCCACATTCCTTACATGATTATATTTCACTATTTTTCTATATCATCTTTATTTTCCTCTGTAAAATACATTCTGATCTTTCAGTATTTTAATAACACTTCCAAATTAACAATCATCAGTAATAAGTAATATGCTTTTTTCCCCTAAAAGTATCAATCATTTTTTTGTACTAGAAAAAAGAAAATAATATTGTTTTGTATTGTTTTGAGGGTTTTGTTTTGTTTTGTTTCAGTTTGGTTTACTTTGGTCTGTTTTGTTTTTAAAGTAGGGTTGGAAGGAACCTCTGACGATCTTGTCCAACCCCCTTGCAGTGAGCAAGGACATCTTTAAACAGATCAAATTGCTCAGAGCCCTGTCCAATCTGACCTTGAATATTTCTGGGGATAAACCACACCAGTTAATATGCTATACCAGTCACTTCTTTGCAGAATGCTACCAGGCTGTCAGGTACGATTTACCCTTTGCAAATCTATGTTGAGTATGTTTAGTCAGTAGATTGAGAAATGTGTTGGACATATATTTTGAGATCATTTGCTTTCTCACTTTCCAAAGGATTGAGTGAGGCTAATTAGCCTGTAGTTTCCCTGATACTCATTCTTGCTTGTCAGTTTGGTTTTATTCACTGCCTAAGAACATCTCATGGTTCCCATGATCTTTCCAAGATAATTGAGTGAAGCTTTTCAACAACATTTTCCAGTTCCATCAGCACTCATGGGTGCTCAGGTCCCCTGAATCTGTGTGTGTGTTTCAGGGTGCTCCAAACCCTCCCTTCCCCCACCTCTGTCAGTGGAGGTTTGAATGGGGGAAGGCAAAGAGGTGAAATTGCCTTCCCCTCTCCCTGGGGGCTTGAGTGGGAAAGGTAAAATAGGCACCCATTCTTCCTGCCGGGAGCTGAAGTCCTTCACATGTATTCACCTGTGGGGGAAGCCTGCACTGGGATTTGGAATTGTAGCTGGCTGGGTTCTTCTCACCCAGTATATATTGGCACTGGACACGTTATCTAGGGAAATCTTGAAATAGAATGATCAGAAAGTGGTCTGGGCTCTCATTTTGCCTCTCATTTTTTGATCATTTTTGGTGCTCATTTTGGACTGGCTCTGCTCTTGCTCTGGATTCATGGCGAAATTGGAGAGATCATCACTCAGACCTGGCTTCTCCCCAGACCTGCCTACCTTGGGGTCCTGCTCCCTGCCCTGTGCTGAAGTGACCCTGCCTGCCGTAAAAACTGTGGCTGTAGACTGGAACAGGCCAGTAGTGCAGCTTCCCCTGCACTGCTCAGACAGTGCTGTTGCACAAATTTTGCCTCATGGGAGCTGTGTCTAAGGACACTTTAATTTTGGTAAGTCCCATTTTCCCTTTGGATTTGTGCTGTGTTATCCACATATTGGATTATAAAATTGCAGTTCTAGAGCCTGCCACCAAGGAGAGAGTCTAGGGATCATCTCCAAATTTGTTCTCGTGACTAAAACCGGCATTCTCGGCTTTTCCCTAGGGTCCTGGCTTGCCTCTGATTTTATATGTGGGGTAAAGCTTTTTGTGGCTTAGCCTCTTCCATTTTCTGAATTCCCTAAATTGTACTAAAGTTGCCCATGAGCATCCTTGTAGAATTTGCAACAGAATAGCACCTGTAAGTAAAATTAACCAGTTTTGTACATAATTTTGGGGCAGGGTTTTCGGGGAAAAAAAAAAGATAACTATATTTTTACAATTCCTGCCTTGTTAATTTAATCCCAGTCAAAATAGTATGTTCATTTTCTTTAAATGTTCTCCTATCTGATCCTTCTATACTGAGAGTAACTCTTCCTTACTCCAGACTTTACTACAAATTTCAGGAAACTTGGATTCCTGAAGTCATGTCTTAGCAGTAAAACCCAAGATTTTTCCTATGTTCACTTTCACCAGGTTCCCTGTGCTGTCCAGCAGGGTGCATATAGCCCTGATCTTCCCTTTGCTACTCACAGTATCACAGTACATTAGAGGTTGGAAGAGATCTCAAGAGATCATTGGGTCCAACCCCCCTGCCAAAGCAGAATCACTTAGGATAGTCCTTACAGGAATGCATCCAGGTGGGTTTTGAAAGTCTCCAGAGAAGGAGACTCCACAACCTCTCTGGGCAGCCTGTTCCACCCTCACTGTAAAGAAGTTTCTCCTCATGTTGAGGTGAAATCCTCTATGTTCAAGTTTGAACCCATCATTTCTTGCCATATTACTGTGAACCACTGCAAAGAGCTTGCCCCTCTCCACTTGAAAGCCACCCCTCAGATATTTATATACATTGATCAGATCCCCTCTCAGTCTTCTCCAGACTAAACAGCCCCAGGGATCTCAGTCTCTCTTCATAGGGGAGATGCTCAATTCCCCTAATCATCCTCGTGGCTCTCCATTGGATTCTCTCCAGCAGTTCTCTGTCTTTCTTGAACCGGGGAGACTCGGGTACCTGGTGAAGACTTGCCAGATACAACTTCAAAGGGGTTTTAGCTTTCCTAAGCACTTGGACAGCTTTATATATGCTATACTCTTTCTGTGTTATCCTAATTCCTCCTATGATACGTTCCTTTTTTAACATTTGAATGTTATCGATGCATACAAGGCTCAATCTATGTTCATCCACACTGGTGTCCTGTTATGTTTACTTGATTTCCCATATATTGAGATGGACTACTCACAAGCTTTGAGAAAGCATCCCTTCTGAATCAACCAGCTTTGCTGGACCCCTTTTTCCTTGTTTTCTCTTTTCAGAATTACAAACTCCACCTTCTTTCTGGGTCTAAGACTTCCTGCAGTCTTCATATTTGTGATCAGTTCATCTTTTGTTAAAATTCTGAGATTACAGCAAAGCACTTCTCTTCATCAGCTTCTTAATCACCTGTGCCAGGAAATTCTCAACAATGTACTCCAGAAAACTCCAGGGTTGCTTGGGCTCTGCTGTGTTGTCCCTCCAGTAGATATCAGAGTGGTGTGCGTTCCCCATGAGGGCCAGGCCATATGTATGCGAGGCTGCTTCTACTTATCTGAAGAAAGCTTCATCAGGCAGTCGCTCAATACAGGATCTAAGTAATGTTGTGATCAACTTCTCAGATGGCTCAACATCCATGCCTAGGCAGAGCTCTAGACAATTGGTCTGCTCCCTCACATAAAAGGCAACTCACTTTCCTAGACTCTTCTTAAAGACCCTATATCTATCCATTAGAGCACTTAAGCTGCATGAGCTCTGCTACCATCTCTCCATCATCCGAAGGAGATTGCAGCCCTGCAAATGCACACAGACCTCTAATCCCTCCTGTTTGTTCCCCTTCCTGCAATTGTTTGGGAACAGGCAGTTTAAACATACACACATTTGTCTTAATCTCCCAGAAAGGTTATGAAAAATTCCCCCATCACAATGTCCTTTCACTTTCTCATTTGTATGCACACACTTGAGGTGGCTTCCCTTCAGCTCTGTTTTGTTCATTGCAAGGTGTCTCTTGATCTTAACCAGTCTAATTCCAGCTTCCAGACACTATCAGGCCCCTTTTTGTCTATCAAGCCTTTTTTTTTTTCCTTCCACAGAAATACTATTGAATGTGAAAAGTTTCTTTTTAAATAGCAGAACCTTATCCAAATTTGAACTAAATGTTGTTAAGATATTAACTAGAACAGTCGTCAGTCTGGGGACAGATCCTATGCATTCCATTAGAAAATTGTTTGCCACAGCTGCTCATTAACATATGATGGTGATTCTTTTGCTAGGGGTTATTAAAAGCAGTAATAGCCATATGTGCTTACACTTATAAAAACAATAATGCTGTGCTTCTTTTGGTTTTGAATTCATTCCTAAGTGCATCGTGAACATTCAGAAGGAGTTATAATAAGATAATGACTGGAAAATAACCTTTCTAATGATTGCTGTTAAGTTTTTAAAAATGTTGCACAGACAATAAAGACTTTTAAAACCTCTTTCACTGTATATCTTGGTGAATGCATATGTACAGATAGGCCTCTTTACAAAAGATCTTAGGAATGTGTGCTCTACCTGATGAGGAACAAAGCTCATTACTGCTAGAGTAATCAATAACCCCTGCTAATGTGTTCAGCTGGCGACAAAGACTAGATCAATAAATCCTGCCACATGCTTTTGTTTTAGGAAATGAAACCTTTTAGTTCTTAATTAAGGGAGAGACCTCACATCCTTAACGATGTTTTCAATGACTGTTGCCACAGAGAACAAGAAGAACTGAGTCTGAGGCTTGCTCTTAAAGACTTTGACCAAGTAGTAATAGAGTTGAGCCAAAACTGATCTAAATTTCTTTAATTTATTTTAATAGAGGAAGACTAGGGAAAAAATGTTCAAGAAGGAAATTTTCTGATGAATTACTGTGGTTATCAGAGGAAATAACACTTCCATTAGTACAATGTGTGTGTTGCAATCTGGAAACAAAGGATAAAAAATCCAGCTGTGCAGGAGTGCTTTACATGGGACTGATTGTGGGTCTTTAAGACATGGCCACTGTAAAATGTAGGTTATTATTTTTAGCTTCATCCTTATTATTATTTTTAGCTTCATCCCGGTTGTTATTATTTTTCTGAATTCTGTATAATTCTATGGGTTAGTGCATTTTGTACAAGGCAATTAAACTAGGAGAAAGAACATGTGGAGCAGAGATGGAACAAACCAGTAATAACGACTGCACTGAAAATGGCTCAGTTATGTACAGCTAATAAAAGTGTAAACATATGAGAGGGAATGAATTCCTTTAAATGTTTAATAACATGTCTTATTTGCATAATACACGAAAGATGTTAACAGACTTAGACACGTGGGTCTTGATGATGGTATTATTGTCTTTTCCAATGCTGGTATGTTGGAAAACAACTCAGATCAGAGGCTTACATTAACTGCAACTAACTCGTTCATTCCCAGCATAGTTTCTGTGATAGATTTGCTTCAATGAATTCTTTAAAATTCAAATGCGGTTTAAGAGCAGTATATCTAAGGTTCAGTTTTACAAAGCATTAAAACTTCACAGAAAGTGACTAACAGTTCACTTGTCTAAGAAGACATGAGGGTATGGAACGGAACATAGGAATCAGAATTGCTATGCATTTGCATAGCAACCTAACAATGCCAAAGCTTCCATTATCAGTAATTTTACAAATACAAATCTGCATGCCTAATTTTACTCACATGAACGATCATTTGCAGAACCAAGCTCAAAGATCATCATTACCAACTGAGAAATAAAAGGCTCTAAAAGCATAATGATTGACTCCCCTTTCATTTGCACAGTATAAAGCAGCACTCAATGTGCTGAAAGCAGTAGTATTATAGTAGGTTAAAACCAAGAAATTAAATTTAGTCTAGGTGTACATACAGGGAACAGTGTGATGTGGAGGAGATCCAAATAGGTAAAGAGGTAAAGAAATTGTGTTTCATGCACAGAAAAGGTATGAAACATGAAATTTCTCAAAGTAGGGTTTGTTTGGTTTTTTTTTAGTATACATCACAGTGCTTTGAGAACACTTCTTCTCGAAATGCAAAAGCAAGCATATCACCTGAACTTTGTACAGCAACAGATTGGGGTTGATTTTATTTGTTTTGTTTGATGTGGGGGCAGGGGAGGAGGTTGTGGCAATGGTGCTGGAATAATTTTGTCTGAATAAAAAAGAAACAACTAAACCAGTATTTCAGGTTGTCAAATTAGCTTTTCTCTCTCTCTCTCTTTTTTTTTTTTTTTTTTTTTTTTTGTTCAGTTTGGCATTCCTTTTAAACTTAAACAAATTATGAAAGCAATAACTTAAACTAAAATGTGAATTTTATTATGCCATATATTGTAAATGCTTTTTCTGGTGCACAAACTACTATTTTGGAAACAGATCTATTTGCACTTATTATTAAAAGAAGCTCAGTGGAAAGTTTCATAACGTTTTTTTACCTATCACTAGCCAGTTTCAGATATAGACATCTAAAGTTGTTTCAATAGCTTAAATGCAGGTATTGGCTTCTTTTCAGGTTCCTTACAATATCTAAGACATCAAAATGCAACTAGCATCTGACAGAAGAACAAAGGTAAACATCTTGCCTTTCCAATTTGATATGATACTACATGGAGCAAGTTCAGAGCTGGCCCACAAGGATGACTCAAGGGCTGGAGCACTGCTGCTATGAGGATAGGCTGATGGAGATGGCACTGTTCAGCCTGGAAAAGAGATTACTCTGGGAGGACTTTAAAGCTGCCTTCCATTACTTGACGGGAGCCTACAGGAAACCTGAAGAGGGACTTTTCTTTAGGGTGTCTAGCAACAGGATAATGGGAATGATTTTAAGATGAGTGAGAGTAAGTTAAACTGGATCTTAGAAAGAAGTTCTGCAGTAGGAGAGTGGTGAGACTCTTGAATGGGTTGCCCAGAGTAGTTGCAGATGCCCCTACCCTGGAGGTGTCCAAGGTCAAGTTGGATGAGGCCTTGAGCAGCTAAATATAGTTTAGACTAGAATAGATCTCTAAGGTCCCTTCCAACTTAAGCCATTCTATGATTCTGTGATTCTATGATGGTGTGTCTACAGTAGATGTCTATGTGCAGGTAAAAGAATTGCCTCCAAAGTTAAAAATAATTTCCTTTATAGCCAGTGGAGCAACAGAAGTGTAATGAGCTGACCTCTAGAGAAACCTTTTGAAGATGTCTGTGTTAGGAGATATGAAGCAGCACAGGGAAACTGTGCTCTTTCTCTGATGGCAGAATAAGTGTCTTGATCATTTGCCTAGGTCACATGCATACCTAATTCTTAAAAAAAGTTCTATCTGCTATGAAAGTAACAGAATCACTGTCTGCTTCAATAATACATTCTGTCTGAAGCCACTAAGGACTTTGCTGCTAACTCAAATGATAGCAAGACTGGACTTTTATTCATGGAAATTATAGTACAGCAGTATAAAAATTGTTCTCCCACACTTTCTATTTTTGAGCAAGATATTTTAAGCCTCGAATTTCTCATAGTTTCAAGTATCTTTGGATGCTTATATAGTACACCACTGACAAATAGAAAACAGCCTATTTCAGAAGATTATGCTATATAAAATAGAAGCTAATTTTCTGAGAAAATGAAGAGGGAAAAAGTAGCTCTAAGAGGCTATGTTTCAACCAGATGAGGAAGCTTAGTAAAGAAATATGATCAAAGAAATTTAATACATGCCTGCTAGAAATAATAGGTATATATTAAAAGTTCCACTTTTAACTTTGGTATGGTGGTTTGAAGATTTGAATATATCCATAGTCATTGAACATTTTTCTTTCTGAATATTCCATAAAATATCTTGTAACTCAATGGAATGCAGAAAAAAAAGTCAGGAGAAAAGAGAGTATGCCAGGGAGACTTTGAGAATTAGCATGTTTGTCCTGAATATTTAATTAACCAGGGATAACAACAGGCAATTATGAAATTGAGTGAAGTTTTATTATACATCATTTTATAATTCATATGGGTGTGTCATAAGATTACAAACATTTGTGTTTTTAAAAAACTAACTGTGTTTAATGCAAATGTAATCATGCTAATGCAACGCACACTCTTTAAATGCACATTGGGAGAGCGGGTAATAATGAGAGGCTTTGTAAACAAAATCACTGGGAGATACTAGATGTAGCATTACTAAAGCTTGTTTATTGCAAAATTTAGAAGAGAGAAAATTACTATAACCAGTTTTTCATTTACCTTTTTTACTTCCCAGCTATTTCAAGGGTACATTTTTGGTTTATTGTTTGTTTCTTTGGTAGTGCTTCTGGTAAAAGCACTAGCCTGGTCAGAGCTCTTCTCCACTTTGCAGAGGCCTTAGATGTGTAAGCCCAGGAGTATTAGAGAGTGAACAGAACATGTAGGGACAGGTTTATACCATTTCACTTTAAATCAGCTGGTTAAATGTAAGGTTATGATTTCCTCCTTTGAACTGTCTCTGGCAGAAGCTCTGGTGACTCTGGTGGAACTTCGGCCTGCGTGGATAATTACACAGCACAGTTTATATACAAAGTTTTAGCACATGGAATCTAAAGGTGATTAGCTGTCTAAGGTTCATTGTCACATTAATATCTAAACACAGGTTGTCACTGGTACTGCTTCTCGTGTACCACAGTTACCAAGATATTCACATAAGATGGCAGGCAAATAGAAGTGGTTTCATGTTCACAAGTCCTGGTCCTTGTGGGGGACTTCAACCACCCTGACATCTGCTGGAGGGACAACACAGCTAGGTACCAACATTCCAGGATGTTCCTGGAATGCAGAGATGACAAGTTCGTCTTCCAAATGGTAGAGGAGCCAATGAGAAAAGGTGCTATGCTGGACCTTGTTCTCACCAACAGAGAAGGGCTGGTGACCAATGTGAGGCTAAGGGATAACCTTGACTGCAGAGACCATGAAGCAATAGAATTTAAGATCCTCAGGTCAACTAGGAGGGCACATCCCAAGCTTACAACCCTGGACTTTAGGCACGCAGACTTTGATCACTTCAGGGTTCTGCTGGCCAAAGTACCGTGGGACAGAACCCTAGAGGGAAGATGGGCCCAGGACAGCTGGTCAGTGTTCAAGGATCACCTTCTGTGTGCCCAGGAGCAAAGTATCCCCACAAAGAGGAAAGCAGGAAAGAATGCTAGCAGACCTGCCTGTCTGGGCAAGGAGCTCCTGGTCGCACTGTCACACAAAAAGAAACTCTACAATGAGTGGAAGAAAGGACAGCTAGAATGGGTGCCTATAAGAAAGGTGCCTGAGCAGAAAGAGACTAGTTAGAAAAGTTAAAGTTCAGTTAGAATTAAATCTAGCCAGAGAGATCAAAGGGAACAGTAAAAAATTCTATAGAATCAGAATCATAGAATCAGTCAGGGTTGGAAGGGACCATAAGGATCATCTAGTTCCACCCACCCTGCCATGGGCAGGGACACCTCACACTAGATGAGACTGGCAAGAGCCTCATCCAGCCTGGCCTTAAACACCTCCAGGGATAGGGCCTCAACCACCTCCCTGGACAACCCATTCCAGGCTCTCACCACTCTCATGGTGAAGAACTTCTTCCTCACATCCAGCCTGAATCTCCCCACTTCCAGCTTTATTCCATTCCTCTGCATCTGGAGAAGTGTGGCCAGCAGGTCGAGGGAAGTGATTCTCCCCTTCTACTCCACTCTGTTGTGACCCTACCTGGAGTACTGTGTCCAGAACTGTGTGTTCTGGAGCCCCTATTACAGGAAGGATCTGGACATGCTGGAGCATGTCCAGAGAAGGGCCATGAGGATGATCAGAGGGCTGGAGCACCTCTCCTATGAGGACAGGGTGAGAGAGTTGGGACTATTCAGACTGGAGAAGAGAAGGCTCTGAGGAGACCTTATTGTGGCCTTCCAGTATCTGAAGGGGGCCTACAAGAAAGCTGGTGAGGGACTTTTTAGGGTATCAGGTAATAATAGGACTAGGGGGAATGGAACCAAAATAGAAATGGGTAGATTCAGATTGTATGTTAGGAAGTAGTTTTACACAGAATCACAGAATCCATAAGGTTGGAAAAGACCTCAAGGATCATAAAAGTCCAACCTGTCACCCAAGACCTCGTGACCACTAAACCATGTCACCAAGTGCCATGTCCAATCCTCTCTTGAACACCTCCAGGGATGGTGACTCCACCACCTCCCTGGGCAGCACATTCCAACATCTAACAACTCTCTCCGTGAAGAACTTTCTCCTCACCTCGAGCCTAAACCTCCCCTGGCGCAGCTTGAGACTGTGTCCTCTTGTTCTAGTGCTGATTGCCTGGGAGAAGAGACCAACCCCCTCCTGGCTACAACCTCCCTTCAGGTAGTTGTAGACAGCAATGAGGTCACCCCTGAGCCTCCTCTTCTCCAGGCTAAACAATCCCAGCTCCTTCAGCCTCTCCTCGTAGGGTTTGTGTTCAAGGCCTCTCACCAACCTCTCTGCCCTTCTCTGGACACGTTCAAGTATCTCAATGTCCTTAAATTGAGGGGCCCAGAACTGGACACAGTACATCATGAGGGTGGTGAGACACTGGAACACTGGAGGTTTTTAAGGCCATGCTGGATGTGGCTCTGAGCAACCTGATGTAGTATGAGGTATAGCTGCCCATGGCAGGGGAGTTGAAACTAGATGATACTTGAGGTCCCTTCCAACCCTCACAATTCTATGATTGTGTGGCAAATATGATTGTTTTGATAAGCAGCAGCTGGAGGAAGGGCATGGAAAATAGCCTAGACCTTTGAAAATGGTACAAAACGTATTTAGAGAACTGAATCTTGCCATGGGTGTCTATGATCTGGTGAATTAAATAGCTTTCCATTCTCCACTAGCAATAATTAATAGAGCTGGATAAATTATGCTATCTGGTATACTCTTTGACATCAAGTCAGATCCTAACATCAATGCCTAAGGTCAAGGAATATGACTCTAACAAGATCAACAGCCTGACAATCTGCATCAGGCGGGATGATGCCAGTAGGTCTAAGGCGGTGGCCTTTCCCCCTGCTGGTCTGTAGTGAGACATACCTGGAGTGCTATGCCCGGTGCTGGGCTGCCCAGTAGAACATAGGCATGGACTGATTGCAGCAAGTTCAACAAAGTGCTGCAAAGATGATGAAGGGCTTGGAACATCTGTCATGTGAGGATGGGCTGAGAAAGCTGGGCCTGTTCAGCCTGGAGGAGAGAAAACTGAGGGGAAGCACATCAATGTGTATAAATATCTGATGGGCAGTTAACGAAGATGGAACCAAAGTCTGCCCAGAAATGCCCAGTGAACAGACAAGAGACAGTAAGCACAAACTGTATGACAAGAAATTTCTCATAAACATAACAAACCCCTTTTTTTTCTTTTACAATGTGGGTAGCCAAATACTGGAACAAGTTACCCAGAGAGGCTGAAGAATCTCTTTTCTTAGAGGTAGATAAAACCCAACTGACATGGCCCTGGGCAGCCTGCTACAGGTAAACCTGCTCTGAGCAGGGTTTTGGACTTGATCTCTTGATCTGCCTTCTTACTTCTGTTGTTCTGTGGTTTGGTTCTGCTGATAACTACAAAGAAGAAAGAGCTTTTCAAGGGAGAGCTACTTAGGAACGAGCCTGCCAAAAAGGCAGAGTTTCTAGTATCTAAATACAACAATGCAGGCAACTAAACTGGAGTTCCTGGATCTATGCTTGCATTCATCCAATACCCAGAAATACCTACAATGTGGACACAAAAGAATAGTAGCTCACCCTGCAACCTGAAAAAGCAAAGCAAGTATCACTTTGCAGACATTTTCCTCTCTCCAATGTGATTTTAATGCATCCTTTATACACGTTGGTCAGAATATAGACTTTAAATGGGGGGTTTATATGGATTATTAGGTCTCTGCTCATAAGCAAAATGTATGGAAGTTATCCAGAATGAGGATTGACTTGCTGGTAAATAACCTGACACTTCATATGACTTCTGGTTCTTGGTATTGAGATCATTCCCACAGAACTATTAATTCCCTGATTTTATTTTGAAGTATTTCAACTACTTACCCTCAAAATGGTGTAAGGGAATGGTTTATACTAGGGTCTTTCCCAAAAGTCAGTAGAAATGAGACTACACTGGATTTGCCTCTTTATAATGCTCATTGTCACAGAATCAACCAGGTTGGAAGAGACCTCCAAGATCATCAAGTCCAACTGATCACCCAACCCTAACTAATCAACTAAACTGTTCCACTAAGTGCCTCATCCAGTCTTTTCTTAAACACTTCCAGGGACATTGACCCCACCACCTCCCTGGGCAGCCCATTCCGGTGGGCAACCACTCTTTCTGTGAAGAACTTCTTTCTAAGATCAAGCCTAAACTTCCCCTTGCACAGCACAAGACTATGTCCCCTTGTTCAGTCTTTCAATAACACCAGTCCTTCAATGCTACCTCAGTGCTTATGCTGTCAAACACTACCAAAAGTTCTCACAAAAACATCAGAATGCTCTCTTTACCCAGGTATAAGATCCATGCAATTCAGAAGTCTGTGTTCAGCAGCAAGAGAAAACTGTAAAGTATGAATAAAGTATATACAATACATTCCCTTAAGCCTCCCACTATATCATTCTTGCCCCAAAGTATTGCTGATTACTCCATTATTTAGACATAACATGTTCTAAATATAAAAAGTATTGTATAAACAAAAAGTGGTAAATAAATATCTTCTCTTAATACCCTGTGAAGGAAAATGGCCCCAAAAAATTCACCTGCAGAAAGAGGTTTTGGTGTAGTTTCAGTTTTGTTTGGTAAATCTTTGCCTAATTTCTTTCACTGTGTTATTTTGGTAGAAATATAGTCTTGTAGCACTGACTCAATTACATATACATTTTCACTTCTTTGTCATGTGGAGCTTATTTTCAACAAGTTTTTCTTCACAGGGAGTGTATGGGACAAGCAGTGAGATTTAAGATAGCAATATATCTTTTCTTACTTGAAGACTCCGCAGACTCTCCATGACAATCTTTTAGCTTCAGTCCCACTGTATTTAAGATGATGAATGCTGGAGGTAAAAAGGCTAATTTTATGGCTGCATCCCTAACTACAATTTATGCTCAAAAATTGTAAATTATATTTGCAAATAGATATCTTGCCTTGGGTTTTAATTCAAGACAGAACCAGTCTCTTTGGGAAGTTAGTATTTTTCCTCTACAATTTTATTATCAACTCTTTCTAGGATAAGGTCTTCAAGCATTAGGCTTAGACATATTTTTTTTTTTTATTTTTATATCTGACTCACAAGCCCTAGAGACCCTAGAAAATGTATCTTATAATGGAAATGATGACTTAAGATTAACCGTAGTGGCATGTTGCTTTTCAATTACTTGGCATGGTATTGTTATAATTTTTACGGCAAGTATTATTTTTCAACAGGTTTCTGATTTGCAATTTTATTTTGCTACAGTCTTTACTGTTGGCTGGGGTCTTCTTACAAATTAATTATACTCTTCAAGGAAATTGCTTAAACCTGGAAAACTGACATAATATATTTGTGTTTCCAAAGGAAAAACGTAATGTCTTCACTACAGTATTGGCCCAGTGTTACTGTAGTTGTCTTTATAGTAGTAAGCATAATAAAACAAATAATAAAGTAATAATAATTATTTAAAATCATAAACAGACATCTGTTTAAGCCGGGAAATATTGCTGTTCTAATTCTCTTCTCAGTTCCAAAGACTTAATATTGGTACAACTCCAGTTCTTGTGAATTTATTACAGATTGTACCACTTAGAAGAGCTAAGCTTATCTCTTTTCTAATGGAATGAAGTCAAATCTGAAGGAATATCTAAACCCCACAAAATTAAAGCTCAAGATTTATGGGGACAGAGAAGACAAGGACTCTATTCATAACAGAATTATAGGATGAATAATTACACTATATGTCATGGTTTAACCCTGGCCAACATCTAAGCCCCATACAGCTGCTTGCTCACTCACCTGCAGTGAGATGAGGGAGAGAATCAGAAAAGAAGTGAGAAATCTTCTGGTTTGAGATAGAGACAGCTTAATCAGCAAAGAAAAAAGCCACAGAGGTGAGCAAGGCAAACCAAGAAATTCATTCACTACTTCCCCCTGGCATACAGGTGTTCAGGCATGTCCAGGAAAGCAGGGCTCCAACATACATAATGGTTACTTGGGAAGCCAAGCACCATCATTCCAAATACCTCCCCTTCCTTCTTCCTCTCCCTTTGTATGCTGAGCATGACATCATATAGTATGGGATATCTCTTTGGTCATCAGGGAACAAATTCTTGTACACCTCCAGCCTGCTTGCTAGTGGTATGATGTAAGAAAAAGGAAAAGGTCTGATTGCTGAAATGAAGGTGAAAGAAACATTATGATATGATCCGTAACAAAACATTGACTAGAGAACAACAAGGGAAGAGCAAGAGACTGAGAAGAAAAAACTCAGAACTGATAAGGAAGGAAAGTACATACATGTATATATAAACTTGTACATTATTCTTTTTCAGATGGTGACTAGGGGAAACAGCAATAGGTTAGCTCTGTTAAATCATAATTTTCCCTGTCCTTAAATTCAACAGGAAACTCCACAAAAGGCTAATATGACCAAATATGAAGAACTATTAGTAAGGGAAATGTTTGCATGGGACTATAGAACTTGCACAGATGGAGTGATTTTTCAAAAAAGTCACCACTAGGTATGTTAACAGTAAAAAAGGTGGATGAGTGGAGAAAAATTTGATGTGCTAACAAAGAAGCTATGTTTGCAACCTTGTTTCTACCACTCCTCCTGGGAACATACAACCCACATCCCAAATCTGACCATGGACTTGAAAGAGCTTAGATCTCCGTTTATACCATTGCATTCCATTTCACTTCAGTCATAAAGTGAAATCAAAGAACAGCTTCTCCAGTGAAATGCAAGAAGTACAGAATGTGAAGTCTATTTATTTTACAGAATGACACCCCATAAGTCTCAGGTACCATTGTCACTATTCATCACATTCATTATTTCGTTCAGACTTTGTCCATGAGAAACTAATACAGAATCCCACAGGGAAAAAGAAAGAGTGGCAAACTTTCTGCACTCTCTGTCAACTATATCAAAGTGCTGCATATGAAGGTAATGACCCTTTCTTGTTTCTATATTCCCTGAAATGGTCTCAGAGCATACAAGCATTTAATGACATATAAAATACAGCCATATAAAATTGAAGATTAAGTTTACATGCCTCTTCTCTCTCTGTTTGCATAGGTTTACACAGACTGTAGACTTAAATTACAACCTGTTTAAAGAATGACTAAGCTACAATCAGGCTCTCCAAGGACATGGTGGCTAAAAGGTTTAGCAACTCAGTACCTAAATCAATTATAATGTACAGCTAAAATCTGAGAGTCACAATCCTTGCTTATTGTTCTGCTGTCAGTGGCCATTTTGCCAGCACCAAGTCTTCTGTTCTCTTTAAAAAGCCGGTATAGAAACGACCTTCCCACTGATAATATGAAAATTAATGAATTCAGAAAACTTTTACTTTACTTTCAAAGTCATTCCATGTAAATGTTCAAATGCTGGGAAGTTTAAATGTAGTCTAAAATTGCTCTTTTCACAGTTCAAGAAAATTCACACTCAAAATACCCAAGAATCCTATGTCATATCCTGAATGCCATGCTTTAGAGATAAGCTATGTTCATTGCGTACCCACACTCTTTTTCCCTTCAGAAACTCTCTAGTAGACAAAGGGAAGGATGCACTTTAAATTCAGTTTTAAAAACTTTGACAATATGTTTGGCATTTCATCTCTTAGCTAAAGAAGACTTCAGTTACTTTCATGGCTACAAAGCTTTCTGAAAATTAAGATTTTTTGTTCCATGGAGGTCCACTGAAGAGGGTTTTAATGTCATTAAAGGAGTTTTATTATGGTTTATAATGTCAGTGTGAAAGCAGGGAGAAATACTTATGTGTAGAAAGACAAACAAACTTCAGGGAAAATAACACCCTTAAAAAAAAAAAACAAACCACAAAAAACACACAACAAAAAGATCACAACAAACAAACAAAACCCACCACAACAAAAAAGCAAGAGAAAGTTTCCAAATAGTCAAGTTGAGGAGGAGTTTAAACAAAACCATACCAGTCCTTAAGTCTGTTGTGTAGATAGATGGTAGTGGGCCCTTATTGATTCACACCTGGAAAAGTAACCAGCATGAAGCATTTAGCAAACTAGTAATGCCACTGCTTTGCTGTTATCTGGCACATTTGCTGACAGGTTTTGGGTTTTTTTTGTGTGTATTTTATCATGGATAATAATTTCAGAGGGACATTCATTTGTGAAACATTCTTTTTTCTTTCTTTTTTTTCCTGCTGTGTTTTTCTTACTCTAGTGATGTTTTGAGACCTTCAAAACTGTAAAATTGCTTCCTTCCGTGGTTACTTCCGTGATTCATGAATATCTTAACAGCATCCAGACCCTTGCCAACATCAGTATCATACTTTCCATAAAAGTCAACCTTTGTCTGCCATATGATGTTAGGCAATGCAATGTAGACAGTGACCAGCATTACTGGCCATATACTACTCTCTGATTACTGAGTGCTTGTAGTAAGAGACTTGCAAATCAAAAAGAAAACCATTAAAAAATAAATCTCAAAACATCTCTAATACTTTTTATCTAGACTTTCCCAGTTACTTTCAACGTTTCTGAGAGAAGAAAAATTTCTCTATAATTTCATTTAAAGATAATTTTTTCCCATTTGTGGAGATAATTTGCTGATTATTACTATATAATTACCTTATATTACTTTATAGTTTAATATATATAATTTCTAAACTATTATATTATGTTATGCTATATATGTATATGTGTTGTGTTATGTTATGTTATGTTATGTTACGTTATGTTATGTTATGTTATGTTACTACTACCTAGGTCTAGTTTCTGAAAATATCTTATTCTTTATTCTGTTTCACAGAAATCAATGCACTGTTCAGTTAGAATGACGTTATCAGAAACTAGCCCTGATGGAGAAAACCTTAGGCAGAAACTGTTTTCACAGAAACCATTCATTAAATGACTGTGAATAATAGAGAAATTAATAGAAATTGCTGTCTATTCACAGACAATTCGGGAACCATTTGGATTTAGCAAAATGTTTACTACAAATAGCTCACACCACCATTGCATACAGCATCTCCAGGTCTATGCATATTTTGAATTAATAGAAGATTCTTCAGACCCATTTTCTCCCTACATCGTCTGTTTGTTTTGTTCTGTTGGTACAGTTTGCATAAAACTGCTCAGCTTGTGGTCTGTAGCCAGCAATTAACACCACTTAACAGCTGTTAAATAGGGCAATCGCCTGTTGTTATCCTCATGTAGCTCAACTCAGACACTAATTGCTCTCAGTGCACCACTCAAACTCACCAAAACATGAGGTATGATCTGCTGAAGATGTTCTGATGTGAAATGGGCTTTACTTTCCCCTCCCCCATCAAGAATCACTTCGACTGGCTACTGACACCCACAAAGACTGGAAGCACAGGGGAGCACTGGGAAGAGATCAGTGGGCCTAAAGTTGGTAAAGTTTGATGAATAAGAAGAATTGCAGACAGCAGCTTTTGCCAGTGTGAACAGTACTGGCTCTATCTCTGTTCTGGTTTGGTGTAAGAGAAGGAAATAAATTATGAAGCACAACATCCTGTGTGGTTTTTTTACATTGTTTATGAATGTATGGTTAATATTTTCTCATTCTTTTCTGACTACTATCCTGAAGACATTTTTGATGAAATAGAAATATCCTTCCTATTAAAACTGACTGCTGAATACCAGAAGAATGCAGGTGGCAGAGCAAAGAAATAGAGTGAAATGAATGAATTATTAAATTAACAAAATTAAGTTGTGTGATTGTCTTACATTATTTACCTACAGAATGCATTTAATGTGGTCTTTTTGGTGAAGTGTTCTTGAAGCACGAATCATCAATAATATGAATATATTTCAAATATATGCATGTCTTCTCTTGGCCTGCAGTCACACATAGAAAAGGAAAATGCCTTCTAACACAAATAAATTATGCTTTCTAATTAATAGGGATTTTACAAGGGCAGTAATCAGAAGTGGAAGAGGTTTTATTTATTCCTTGTACATATCTCTTTGCAGAATATTCAATGTGAGTTCTAGAATGAGTAATGTAAAGTGAATTGTAATACCTTGAATTCACCTCATATATTCTTTATGACCTTTGGGATGGACACTTACGCTGGATTCTTTAAAAACACACATTGATTTTAGGTTTCCTATATTTCAGAAAGCTACTAGTATTCTAATTAGAAAGCACAGAGCACTGACAGAGCACTGGAACAGGCTCCCCAGGGGGGTTGTGGAGTCTCCTTCTCTGGAGGCTTTCCAAACCCACCTGGATGCATTCCTGTGCAGACTACCCTAAGTGATCCTGCTCTGGCAAGGGGGTTGGACCTGATGATCTCTTGAGGTCCCTTCCAACCTCTGATATACTGCGATACAATGACTGGTAAATTCCAAAGAGATGGATAAGAACTCCAGGCCTTCCATACCACTGGAAGTTAGTTTACTCCATGTACTCCTGGAGAAGCACATATAAGCAGAAATACACAAAAATGGTGATTGCACTGAAAACAAAACTAAGACTCTCCCTGTGCTTTGTATTTATTAAACCATAGACTTTCAAGCTAACAGGAGTATTTGGGGGAACCTGTTTAAATAGGGCGATATTGAATTTTCCTTTCAAGACAATTTAAATGACTTAGGTAAATATCCAGACAGAAGAGCTAGAGTTTGTTGACTCTGGTATGAGCTAACACTGAAAATAAAAAAGATTTTGTTTACACTGATAATCGGTTTTCTTTATTGCCTTTCTGCTAATCTGACATGATTGTTTGAATGCTGTTTGCATGAGTGTACATATAGTAAGTTCAAGCATCAATTTCAAGAGCTATAACTTTTGCATATACTTCATATTACAAAAAACCCCAAGCCCCAAACAAAAAGAAACTCCACAAACAAACAACCCCCAAAACCCCTAACAAAACAACACAAAAATCCCTATCAAAACCCAAACAACACGAGAGGACAGAAAGAGCTCTCAAGTTGAAAGTTAGAAATATTGAATGAAATTGAATCGCATCTGTTACAGGTCAAATCTATTCCACTGTACAAACATGACTATATGGGTTTTTTCTGTTAAAACGTTCTGCATCAGCAGAAGGAAAATGCAGAAGTTTAACTTTTTTTTATTTATTGTGAAAATATGTCTAAGCATAATGCTTCTGTTTGCAATCCTAGTTCCCAGAAGTTACAAACCTACACTAGATCCTGTTTTTCCCATACAGTAAAGGGAAAGAATTACAGCTTTATTAACAAACAGCATACTGATCAAAGAGGCCTATGTGTCTTTCAACAGCTCATACAAAAAAAGTCTGAAATCTGGGTTGTGCCCCATGTTGTGTTTGTATGTATAGGAGAAGGTAATTTCCGGGATAAAACCTCTTGATAACCCTGCTTTGATTTTCAGATGACACACCCTCTCTCAACACTCAGTATAATGCTATCTAATAATGCCTACTAGTTTGGTAATTAGAATAATCATCCAGACAGGAAAATGCAATTTGAAAGTTTTGCCTGCACAAGAAGGCTTAGATTTACAACTTTATCCCTCCATGAAGACTGTGATGGGGTAAGCAATTCAGTGAGTTACTCAGGGCTCACAGAACACCTCCCTTGGTGCAGAAATTTTGCAGACACCTTCATGTCCTCACAATTTCTCATTTGCTCCTTACAGCAAGCTTCAGTTCTTGGCAATATGCTTTCTTTCCA
Source organism: Indicator indicator (assembly GCF_027791375.1). Taxonomy (NCBI): domain Eukaryota; kingdom Metazoa; phylum Chordata; class Aves; order Piciformes; family Indicatoridae; genus Indicator; species Indicator indicator. The sequence goes on from NC_072010.1 coordinate 13,227,592, forward strand.
CATTTATCCAAACTCTGCAGCAATATACAGTAGGAGATACACTTTTTTACCCAGCACTTTCAACATAATATTACCTAGCAAGGTGGAAACAACAGCACTCCAACTTTTCCAGAAGCTGCTACAGCCAAAGTACACAGAAAACCTTTCCTGAGACTCTCATAAATCACATGAGAATCTGTTGCTCTAGGCAAGTGCCTAATACACATATAGCTGTGATTATTACACATAATCTCAAATGGAAACATGGTAAAGATTTTCCAATAGGTGGACTATCCAGAATTACATGAAACTTCAGAGGAAAAATTCAGTACTCATCTGAGTTTTGGACAGAATGAAGAGGTGATATGACATTTCTGCATGATGAAAAGAAAATAAAGACAGCTTGAAAAAAAAGTTCTCCATTTTATTTTCTTTGGGTTTTTTGTTCATTCCCTCTTTTTTTTTTTTTCTTTTTTTCCCCAAGTGTATTTGTAATGGCTATCTCCCCAAATGCATCAAATTATTTTTCAGCCCCAGTACAGCAGGGTTAGTATCCAGTAGCCTAGCAGTAAGGTGGACTTTCTATTTCTGGTAAAACCAGACACTGTTTAAACAGTTTGTCTGACAACTGTAAATTTAGCAACAGTGACCAAAGAAAAAGTACAAATGATTTATATGAAATGCCATGCTTGTCTGTAAGGGATGACTACTGGTGAGAAATAAATGACTACATAAGAAATTGACTTTCATTTTAAAATGAACCTATAAGGTCTGTGAAATCTCTCATTCATGGGTTATTGATAAGCTTGATAAATCAAGAGTTTATTACAGAAATAACTGAGTCTGAAGGGAGGTTGTAGCCAAGTGGGGGGTCTGGTCTCTTCTCCCAGGCAACCAGTGACAGAACTAGAGGACATGGTCTCAAGCTGTGCCAGAGGAGGTTTAGGCTGGATGTTAGGAAGAAATTCTTCACAGAAGGAGTGATTTGCCATTGGAATGTGCTGCCCAAGGAGGTGGTGGAGTCACTGTCCCTCAAAATGTTTAAAATAAGACTGGATGAGGCACTTAGTGCCATGGTTTAGTTGATAGATGGTGTTGCATGATAGGTTGGACTTGATGAACTCGAGGGTCTTTTCCAACCTGGTTAATTCTTTGATTCTGTGATTCTGTGATTCCTTTTGATGAACCACTAAACAGAAAACATTTCAAAGCACTTTCCATTGTTCTTTTTCAAAATATCTTAGGCATGATGTTTCACTTCAAATAATATAAAAAGTACTTAAAGCTATGCTACCTGCTAGTGAAGTACAGTATTTATCTGTGTTCTTGATTTTGTTCCTTGGAAAAACAGAAAGATTAAAAAAAAATATAATCAACAGTTGAAATATATCATAAAGAGCTATGTCTGCCTTGCATTACAAAAGACTTTGTTTGCATATCACATGTGGACAGTTATTCCATGACAAATACAGGTACTTCAACTGAGGGCTAAACTCACCATATTATGGGTTAAACTCTCCATAACTTTTTTATCATGAAACAAAACTGTAATGAATTTCCATACAGAAAGTGCCTGCAAGACCTAGGCAGTGTACTCCTCTCTCTATCACCTTGTGGGAAGGAGTCCTGGAGCATATTGTAGTTAAGGCTCATCAATATTCTCTGATACTGAGGGGAAACAGCTGCTGGCAGTTTAGCAGAAATCATGTCAGGCAATGGCTCTGTTCTGGCCTTGAGGTGTATAAATTGGGTACTGTTGTATTATTTCCATAGCATGTGAGCAGATGTAGGATGAGGTGGTATGGGGTTTGCTCTCATTTACTTTCAGCTGACAGGCAGGAATTTCTGTTGTCTAGCCACCTTTTCTTACCCTTGCACATCTGCAGTTCTGCCAGTAGATGTGAAACCAAATTGGAAAAAGCATATTGTTAGCTTGCATTGGTTTACTAATTTCTTTAATGCAATAGTTCTTAGAATATCTGCAAAGGTGAGTGCATTAGATTATAGGAAGCCCTTCTTGCCATCAGGGAAAGTACTTGGAAATATATACCAAATTACAGTTTTAAAACATCTGTTTGAATTCACAAAACGTGCTTTAGACAATGGAGCGAGAGCTGTTTTTCTGAAGATGAGACCTTTGCTTTATCGGAGAAATAAGATTTTCAAGATAATTCCAAATCCTAAATGTCTTCTTTCTTTTTTCAATAAAGCCAGTTTTGTGCTAAGGAATTTGTAATACTTCTGCAGAAGTATCTGCAACAGACTCTATAGAAACACAGTAAAAGCATTTTTATTGCACAGCTATAGAACCATATTCAGTGTCTCCACTCACTGAAGCCAGTGACAACACACTAAGTTATTATAGTAAGAACAGTATAGACTAATTAGCATTTATTACTTTTCCACTAAGAATAGGCATTTCATTCTTTCTTCCTCCCAGTTTATCTTGCATCCATTCTTTGTCTCATATTCCCAAAATCTAGGAGATGTAGGAAAGGTCTTGGGAAGAAAAGGAAATTCTTTTCTACATAGAATATGACTAGACTATGTAATATATTGCCATGTGATATCATGAAACCAAGTACAGATGAGTTCAAAAAGGAATTGGAAGTGTGCACGAAAAAATACATCTTTAGTGGCTGCTAGACATGATCCTAAGGATGTAACTTCTGGCTTGGAAAAGTCCCTGAAGTGCAAATTATGGAAATTTGACAGCTGTATGAGGATCAGAACTGCCTTATCTAAGCCTTATTCTATACACTGTTTTTCTTTCTCTCTGACGATGAGCAGAACTGCCTTATCTAAGCCTTATTCTATACACTCTTTTTCTTCTCTCTGACTATTTAGTAGAGATAAATGCAATCTGTGTATGACTCTATATGACAGCTTTCACTCAGTTTTGAATATTTCCTGTGCTGGATACAATCTAGCTAGGTTACAGCTGTGTGACCAGACACTGAGCTAAAGATTGGAAAAGCTAAAGGAAAACAATAGAGTTCATATATTATTTGCAGTAAATTTTTAAGCACATCAATGATTTTTTTTTCAGTCCCTTAATTTTTATTTGAGTTTCTTGTGCATTATTCCAGTCATGAATCTACTGCAGACAGAAAGTTATTTTAAATCTCTAATTATTATTTTTTTAGTCAAGCACATTTAGCACATCATAAGGTTTCTTGTCCCTCTTTATTTCAGCATGGAAATCCCTTCTCAGCCCAGCTAATATTCTGACTTGCTCTCTTGTCTTACAACACAGTGGAATTGCCTGCTCCTGTGCTTCTAAATGCTGTTTCTCAAAGACTGACCCTGCAGTCCAGGATAGCAACTCTGCCATCCTTTCCTCTCATTACATAAAAATTTTAGGCGTAACCATTTCATGATCATTGTGGCCAAGACAGCCACCCTACCATCATGCTTCCCCTGAGGGCATTCCAGATTCACTACAACTAGTGTGATATAAGTTTATATAGAATTTCTCTTGGAGAAAAATTCTCTGAAACACTAGTCCTCACAGTCAGTCTTAAGTCAATATTCTCGGTATGCTGATCTGTCACACAGTGTTGGTTCCATTTTCTGAGTTGTTTCCCACCTTATGTCAGTTTTATAGAACCAAAATTCCTCCCTAATGGATTGATGTTGAAAAAAAAAAAAAAAGTTATGCTTATGCCACAAGTGGTCAGTGTAACCAACTCTATTATTTCCAGCAATGTTACAGAATTTAAAATTACTGTTATTCTGAGTTAGAAATGCAAGTCTAAGAATATGTCAATGCCACAGTTTGAGAGGGATACCAAGCTAGCCTGAAAACTGCAAGAGGTGTACCATGGTAGCAAAAGGCTCACTGCAGGTTGATATACCCTGCAGAGATGGGATGGTTCTATTGTTGTCTAACTCACTACACTTTCTTCGGTTTTTGTATAGCCATTGTCTTTTTTTAAAAAAGTGTCTTTTTCCTTATTCAGGATGTATTTGCAGTCAGTTAAAACTGAAACAGTGAAAGAAATGCAAGGGTGAAATAATTTTCTTATTTTTATCATAAAGTTGCTGGTTGAAGTTTTCATTGGGCTCTTGTAAAGATAGTAAAAAATAAAAGCAATAATAATTTTGCCTCCATGGCTGAATGTCAATTTAAGTGGAAAACTAATATTCATAATATGGGAGAGATTTATCATTACTGTAGCAATGTATCTTGTGTCTGACACCCATCATTGATGTGACCCCGTTGATTCAAGAATAATTTTTCCAGTGAAGTCTAGGAAAAGAAGAAAATCACAGAATCACAGAATCACAGAATATTAGGGATTGGAAGGGACCTTGAGTCCAAATCCTTCTGCCAGAGAAGGATCACTTAGAGCAGATCACACAGGAAACATGGTGACCATTCTACATTTTAAACACAGTGGAAAGTGAGAGGCATATGGAATTCAGCATCATAAAATAAGTTGCCTTCTCAGGGCCAGAATCACCTTTTCTTGCATTGTTCCTGAATAACCTGAATGGAATGCAAAGCTCAGAAAATCACCACAGACTGCCGACATAAAACAGGACTAGAAAATCAAATGGGTTTTCCACCACTGGCAGTGTTTTGCCTGGACATTGCTAGTTTTTGGGGTGGAGAAGAAGAAAGGTGAATCACAGAATTACAGAATTTCAGGGGCTGGAATGGATGTCAAAAGATCATCCAGTCCAACCCACCTGCCAGAGCTGGATCACCTACATCAGATTACACAGGAATGCATCCAAGTGAGTTTTGAGTATCTCCAGAGAGGGAGACTGCACAACCTCCCTGGGTAGCCTGTTCCAGTGCTCTGTCACCCTCACAGTGAAAAAAATTTTCCTCATATTTATGTGAAACTTCCCATGCAAAAACTTGCACCCATTACCCCTTGTCCTGTCAGTGGGCACCACTGAGAAGAGCCTGGAGGGCTAAGCCCACAGAACCACACCAAAGCAGCACATGAGCCTGGGCGTGGAAGTGCTGGTTAATGTCTGAGAGCCACCAAGCTGATCTTTATCAGCTTCTAGCAAGCTTCAGCCTTCTGTCAGGTGTGTGCCAGCCTTTTGTATTTCTTCAGGAAAAGCTGAGGTATGTATTGACTGAAACATGCTGTTCACTGTATTTACTATAGAATAAGTGCAATGTGCAGCCACTCAGTAACTTGTGAAACTTGTCTCCATTCAACAGACTTTACTGAGATTTCAAAGGACTTTTTATTTGTTCTTAAGGAGTACTCACAAAGTCTAACTTATGGGTTTAAATTAGGCAACTTTCCAATCTTCCTATTTATTCAAAGGAAATAAATGAGTTCCAGCTGAGTGCAGCTGAGTTAGACTCCAGTTCATCCTCAGAGAAGCCTTCTTTCTGCATTGACAGGAGATGGGAAATGAAATGACTCATTTGCTAACGTAGGGCTCTGATGGATGAGTGGTGAGAGCTTGCCTAAGAATGGTATCATCTCTTTATCTTGCTTTCACTTGATGGACTCCTGATATGCTCATTAATCCATTTCTGAACCTCTCAGCTTTTTACAGTAAGATATCACTGATACCACTTTCCCTTAAGACATTCTGTTACAAACTACAAACACTGATTGATAGGTGGGAATGCTTTGACTCAGATGGGTGGCCAGCCTCCATCTGTACTCTACCCTTGCTGTAGGGACTTCTGAAACAGGCATTAATCAAATCATGAGTAACAAGAGTTTATGGGGCAATTTTCTGACAGGGGAAAAACCTAACTGAATTTTACCTGCAATCAGGAAGTGATTGACAAAGAGTTCAGAAAACTGTTCTCTAGTTAGTTAGAATGGGCAGGAAAGGGTAGAAGCTTCATCAGTTTTCTCAGGCTACACCATCCTTTCTTGCCAACAAAACCTTTAGATGCCTAAGACAAAAACATAATATTGGGGAATGCAAATAACTTCTTTAACATCCTTTCAATCACTTACTTTGTTTCTGAGTATTCATGCACATGTACCATCAGTTCCTGTCATGATGGACACTTGTTCTAGAGAAGAAGCTCAGAGATCTTCAATTTTTTATGCAACTTATTACACTCTTGTACTTTGTATGCCTTCATTAGGTACTTTTAAACTGAGTATTCAATATCATGAGCACGCATTTATATACCTGATAAATAATATATAATTTTCATATTGTATATTCAATTGGTATTAACTAAACCATGAAATGCACTGGTTTCTAATGGAAAACATTTTAATTTGAATGTGTGTGTGTTATTTGTTTTGTTTTAATGTCACCCAAAAGGTCACAATGGGAGAAAACTGAAGTTTCACACCTGATGATCTATCATCAGAATCTAACTTCAAAACTTCATTATACTTGTCTGAGGATGAAATTATTTTTCTATGTACTGTTTTAATCAAACAAAGAGTAATGGAAAAAATATACTAATATGACTAAACAACTAAAATATAAAGAGGGAAAATCATATAAACTTATATCCTGACCTTAGTTGGTTTTGTACACGATGAGGATTAAAATTGTGTTGTTCATGAACAAACAATTACAAACTGTTAGTTTAAAGGTGGAAACATGGAAATCAGCATTTGGATTTAATTTTTCAGGAACATAATTTAAATGGTTTCAAATGTATTTTGTGTTCATTGGCCACTGAGCTGCACCACTCATGCAGCTTTTTCTCTTTCTGTCAAAGACTAAAGCCATTTGAAGATCCATTGTGCTGTGACTGATGCTGACACAGACACATACGTTCATCTTGTGAATCTTGTAATGACAGAAACAGTCACTGGATTATATTGAATAGGGAACTTAGGGATGACAGCATATTTATTGATCTGATACCAGGAATCAGTACAGGGATGAAGAGTCTAATGAAAAAAATGTCTGTTTAAAAAACCAAACCAAAACAAAAGGCCTGTTCTTCAAAGATATGATGAGATCCATCTCACTTATTTGCTCCACTCAAGAGCTAAGATACTCATTGATCCATCTTGTCTGTGCCTCAGACATCTAACATAATTTGTATAAACTGTTCATGGATGATGCTTGTTTTTTTCTTTACTGTGGAAATAATACAGATAGCTAGTTAAATGTCAAGACGAACCATTTTGTGATTAAAACTAGGTGACCTAAATCCCACTTTCATGTTACTTTTGAACTGAGAAATACTGACTTTTTTTTAACTGAACCTTAATAATTTGCAAGTCATTTTAGATTAAAAAAAAATCTACTTTAGAAGAAATTTAAATATCTTTGGTTAGAAGAGACCTTCAGATCATCTAGTCCAACTTTTAACCCAGCAATGCAAGGTCACCACTAAACCATATCCCTAAGCATGAGGTCCACATGCTCTTTAAACACCTCCAGGGATGGTGACTCCACCACTGCCCTTGGCAGACTATTCCAATGTTTGATAGACCTTTCTGTGAAGAAACGTTTCCTAACATTCAGCCTAAATCTCCCCTAGTGCAGTTTGCATCCATTTCCCCTAGTCCCTGTCACTTGCCACTCTCTGCCACCAGAGAGAAAAGGCTTGCCCCCTCCTCACTTCAACCTCCTTTCAGGTAGTTGTAGAGAGCAATACAATCTCCCTTCAGCTTCCTTTTCTTCAGACTGAACAACCTAAGATCCCTCAGGTGCTCCAGGAGGATTTGTGCTCTAGGCCCTTCATGAGCCTTGTTGCCTTTCTCTGGACTCCAGTGTGTTTCCTATAGTGAGGGACCCAGAACTGCGCACAATACTTGAGGTGTATCCTCACCAGAGCTGAGTACAGGGGCACAATCACCTCCCTGTTCCTGCTGGCCACAATATTTCTAGTACAAGCTAGGATGCCATTGGCCTTCTTGGCCACCTGAGCACATATTTAGCTGACTATCAACCAATATACCCAGGTCCCTTTCCAAGTTGCAACTTTCCAACCACACATCCCTGAACTCTGTATCTTACTATAGGGTTGTTGTGACCCAAGTTAAGGACCTGGCACTAGTCTTGTTGGACCTCATGTAATTAACCTTGGCTCATTGATCTAAGCTGTCTAGATCCCACTATAAATCTTCCCTACTCTCTAGTAGACAGATACACCCACCCAGTTTGGTGTCATCTGCATGTCATGATGATACGTTATTTTTTTTATTTTTTGATATCCTGTTTCACATTCCTAAGTTTCTGAATTAATTAGCTTGGTGTCTTTTCCTCCATGCAATATATTACATTATACTTCAGAAGCAAAGCATCTTTATTGTGTGCACTATCCTGAAGAAAGGGTACAACCCAAATACTTCTGGTTTACTTTTTTAATCTTAATAGACCAAAATATAAAATGACAAAAAAATAACAGGTCTTTCCAGAATGACCTTTCCAAGCTGTCCTTTCTTTGCCACAGCAGAAGGGTTCTGTGGCCTCATCTTGCTTCCCAGTGTATTATTTTAAAATGTCTACCTTCTCAATAAACAGACAACATTTTGCCCTAACATCTGGGAGATTTTCAGAAAAGTATATTAGCTGACAATAATCTCTCTAGAAATTCAAGGAAAGATAAGAACTGTTGAAGGCCCCTAGAAATGTATTTTGTAGCTATTGAGGCAGCCCTGATGTCATGAAGAAGATGGTCAGTATTGTGTTCATGTTAATGTCAGAAAATCTGGTAACACATATTACCATGGGTCAGTAACAAGGCAGGGCTAAAATTTCTGGAATCCCTTTTCTCCCAAGACTTGAAGTAGATTTGTGCCTCTATCAGTCCAATAAATATTTCATTGCCTAAAGAACAGGCAATGTAATCAAGTATGGAAGTGAGCAAACTGATATGGAATCACAGAATCATAGAATTATAGAATGTGAGGGGTTGGAAGGGACCTCAGAGATCATCAAGTCCAACCTCCCTGCCAAGCAGGTCTGCTTAGGGCAGGTCACACAGGAATGCATCCAGATGGGTTTTGAAGGTCTCCAGAGAAGGAGACGTCCCAACCTCTGGGCAGCCTTTTCCAGAGCTCTGTCACACACATAGTAAAAAAGATTTTTTCTCGTGTTGAGATGGAATTTCCTGTGAATTTGAGATGGAAATTAATAACAAATTACTTATCCTGGGTGAAGCCTGCAGACAGCCTTCTGCAATATTCCTTCTGAACGGCTTCACATTGAAGTTTCATAAATATATGTAAGAAGTTATATGAGGTAACTTTGTCACTGTTCTGGATTTGGTGCTTACCTCAATTCTTGTATCATAAACATTAGAAGGTGCAGATTTGGATCGGATTCTAGAAGACATGGCAAAAGTATTTTAAAAATTTAATTTTTTTTTTTATTTTTTCTTTTTACAGTTAGAGTCAATGATCTTAAAAGTGTTTCTCAACTTAAATGATTCTGTGGCTCTATGACTTAAATCCCTTCAGAGGGGACGTAATGACTGCTGCCTACATCAAACTCACAGAGATGTGGTAGTGTGGCTTCTCTCAGTGTTGGGTGAAAGATCTGGACATACCAGGTCTTGATGCCCTGAAGGGACTCCTAGCATTAGCAATCTTGGCTCTCAGATGGCCGCAACTGACCAGCTCTGCCCCATCCATCAGTGACAGCCAAAGGACAGTTTTGGTTACTAACTTGTTTTCCATCCTTGCAGTAAAAAAAATTAACTTTGCTTATACTACTCAGAAGCCCTGACCTGTCTCTTCTTATATTAGCATCGAAAATGTTTCTAAAAACTTCTTTTGGAAATTATTTGTTACCACAGGTTAGATGCAATGATGACCATCCTTATTCTGCTTTTAGAGTGGATTACATTGCACAATCACTTATTTTAGATGCATTTATATACTGAGTCTGGCTGGGATGGAGTTAATTTTTCTCATAGGAGTCCATAACAATAAATAATAAACTAATAATAAAGTGTCTTTATCTCAGCTCCCGAGGTTTTTTCCCATTCTATTTTCTTCCTCTGTTGACAAGGGAGAGAGTCACTTTATGGGGTTCTGGCAGCCAGCCAAATTCAACCTTCCCTGCCTTAAAGTTTAGTAGCACTGGAAAACTTTCAAGTGAGTTATAACTGTTTCATTGCCATATTTATCATTGACTTTATGCATATCTTTATTTCTTTCCTGAAAAGTGAAAATTATATAACTTTTTTTATTATTTTCTTTTTTTTTTTTTCAACTCTCTTATGCCTACTGGAAAATGTACAGGCAGTTAATAAAAGTCCATACTTACAAAAACCCTGTAGTTCATGGTTGTTGATAAAGTCACAATTGGATGTCAATAAAAATAACCATTTACAATGGAAAAAAAGATAATTAAAGAGAAATGTCACTTAGCTATTAGGTGCCAGGAAACCAATAGTGTCCACTATCTATGCTTTGGTTAGTCCTCCTTGTCTGAATTGTTTATTATGAAAATTAAGATTAATTTTCATCAGGAGAGTTTACTTGGGGTTTGTTATTATTTGTGTTGGTTGCATACTCCATATGTGATAATTTGTTATTTACATTTTAGAAGATAGGTCATTATTCTGTATATTAAGATTTTAAGATTGGTTTACAAAGTCAGAAAATATCAGCCAAATTTTATATCTGCATGACTAATGAAGTGCTTTTCAGTATAAAAAGATGCTTGTTTAAAAACTCATGGGCAGATCTGCAAAGGAATTGGGAGCCCATGGTCAAACCCGAGAGAATAAAATTTCTGTTTATCTGATGCATAGCCCTGGAAGTATGCAAAATACATAGACACTGTCCCACTTGCCACACCTGTCCTCTGCCAATTAAGAAGCAATTCAGTTTGCAAATTAATCTTTGAGCACTCAGGTAGCTCAGCAGGAAAATACACTCTTAAATATAACACAGTATGTGAAGAGTAACATTACAGGTCACAATTCTATATTGTGACAAAGTTATTGTGTATGTTGGAGAGGTCATAATTACATGCTTGTTATTAATTTATGAATTTATGAAATTAATATCATGGCAAATATGGATATTAATAAAAATATTAATAACTTTTTATTAATATGAAAAATTGCCAAAAACTATTACATAAGTTTGATGTACAGCTGAAATATATATTTACAGTGGGAATGTACAATACTTAGACAATTTAACAATTTTAAGCAAACTGGGAGGAATGACAGAAAGAGAGAATTCCCCAGTGCAAAATGGCACTCGACCATGGTGGGAGGGGACTCGACAAGAACTGTAAATACAGGAGGCAGTGAATTACTCACTGGGTTCTACCCCAAAGACAGGAGTGCTGCTGCTGTATTAGCTGTTGAGGCTTTTTGGGGAGCTCTTATGCACCAAGCTCAGCTGGTTGCCGGCAGGAAAGCCCTGTGGTCTTCGATGGCTGGTCTGGCTCCAGCAGGACGGCGGGTGGTACGACGCGTTCTCATAAAGGGCTCTTGCGTCCTCCTGGGTGAACCAAGGCACGGCACTAATTCCAATTGCAAGGGGAAGCAAGGCTTGGATCCTAAGGCTTGTGGCTTCTCTAGCTTGCAGTGAGTAGGCTCGTGGCTTCTATCCCAAGTTTTAGACCAGGCAACTCAAGGCAAGGCAGCCCAGGCAAGGCAAATTAAAGCAAGGCAGGTCCAAGCAGGCAAGGCAAGGTGACTTGCAAGGCAAGGTGACTTGCAAACCAACCCGTATTTATCACTTGCCCGATATTCAATTGGGCCAATATGGCAACCGAAGCCAGCAAACAGTTACCCAATGAAAAGGGACTCTGCCAGGCTGTGGCCATAAAAGGCAGAAACATAGGCCTGGTCAGGGACAATCAGTGGCCAGTGCATGTGCTCTTACCCCAAAAGGAGACTTGTTTACCCAGACACGTTGGGGCCTGTTCTTTTGTCTCTTTTTCCGTGTTATCCCGACTCCTGCAGGAGGGAGGGGGGAGAGATGGGGACCATGTCTAGACATTCCATGACCCATCTGGGTTTGTGCTGGGCCTCTTTTGGCCTTACCATGACAATGCTTTAGTTAAAATTGCTATTTTCTCTTTAGATAGACAACAGAAGGATTTCTGTGGCATTTATGGTAGGCACAGTGTAGATGACAGTGATAATGCACTAACATGGAAGAAATACTACCTTTAATTCAACTCTTGGCTTTGACCACTGACTTAAACTGGAGATGTCTTAGGAGGTTAAGCAGTCACAAAGTTTAGCCTTCACCCACATTTATAAGACAAGCTCTGTCATTTTTAAACTGCTCACGGCAAATGTTAATAGAAAGCATTTACAATGTAAGTCTCAGGCTCCTTGTATTTTCCAGTGTATTTTCTGTGAAAGGCTCTCAGCCCTTCCTGTGCCATTGCTCCAACAGCAAGGAACTTGGCAAATTTTAGAGAACCTGTGAAACTTCTCTTTTCTTATCCTGGCCCCAATGTGCTCAAGAAATGTCTGGGCATGGCACTTTGGAACATGGTCTAATGGCCATGGTGGTGTTAGTCTGGTAGTTGGACTTGATGACCTTAGAGTCCAACTGAAACAATTTTATGGTTCTATGATTCTGTGATTTTATATGAACAAACTTAAAGTTTTTTTCAAAATGTATGCATATATGTGAGAAAAATGTGATTCAATCTGAGTAATAAAGTGGTTTTGGTTCTTTGTACCTAAGTTTTTTTGGGTTTTTTTGACGTTCACTGTGAAGTAGTAGCACAATCTGGTATCCTAATAATAGCCATTATGCTCATTTAGTCATGGAGCAAAAGAAGCAGTGAGTTTCTTAGAGAATTCTAAGAAATTCTTGTAGCAAAAGAGAGTGTTATTGCTTTTCTTACTCTCAGAAACGTCCAAATGTCCTTTGAGAAAGATTAAACAAGCACATGCAAAACCAAACCAAACCAAACCACACCAAACCAAACCAAACCAAACCAACAATTATTTCCTGCATCTATTATGCAGATAGAAGGACTTTTCTGTGTAAACATCATGACTGACCTTCAGTAAGAAAATGTTGTACCTTACATGACAATGATTTATTTCATTCTGCTACCTGACAACAGAATGGGCTATACAAGAACACAATTTCCAGGCTTCATATTAATAAAGAGAGTTTTTTTTTCCTACCCAGTGCCAATTTAAAACATAAGAAAAAACAATATATGAGACCTGGAGCTGGATAAATTTTGGAAGTATAAAGACAGGTTTGAGTGGAATATCCACAGAGTGTGTTTATTAGTTTTGATTCATTCATATGACCCTCACAAGTCTTACAGAAAAAAGTGTGATAGCAGTTACACTGCAGTGCTAACAGTCTGTGACAGATTTTGTGATTAAAATATCTTCTCTTTTACCAAGCACAAGTAGGATTTTCAGGGATTACATTCATCAGTTCCTTTGCAATACTCAGGCCAGTCTGTTCAGTTCACAACATACACACAGATCTTGTTAACATTCAACAAAGACTGAAATTGAAATAACAAATTGTGTCAGCAATTCTATGTGCAGAATATGAGTTACAAGAATAGCCTTTTCTTCTGGAATAGCTATGTTCCAGTTGTTTCTCAGTTCCAACATTCACCTCTAAATATAAGTGACAAAAATATCTTCACACTATATGCCTGCCTCCACTTTTCTGTCAAAAATATCTTGTTTGCAGTATCTTGTATTTAAAATGGGAGTCTTCATCTAGGAGAAAGAATTTTTATGTATTGCACTGTATATGAACAATAAGGAGTACATCAGACCAATGTAAACACAGAGGTTACTTGACAACATTTCTTTTATATATATATATATATATATATATATCTTGCATGGAAAGTTTCAAAATTCAGTTATCTGCTAGCTTGTATTTCATTACCATTTTCACCCACATCTGATAGAAATTTATGCTAGAAGGAATTATGACAATAATTAAAATGGACATTTTTACATAACACCTAAGGTATTTTCACAAACATTCATGCAATAGGGTTATCATTCTTCTGTGTTTGTCATCTCTAGTGATTTTATCACAGCTTTTGTGGGTATATAGTGCTATTTTAAAAGACTTTCAGATTTAGAAATATGCAACATTATGTACAAATTTCAACTTACTTTTAAAAAAAATTAGCATTAGTGGTGTTCTCCAGGGGTCAGTACTGGGTTCAGTCTGGTACAACGTCTTCATCAAAGGCCTGGATGAAAGGACAGAATCACAGAATCATAGAATCAACCAGCTTGGACCTCCAAGATCATCAAGTTCAAGTGATCATCCAACCCTAACTAATCAACTAAACCACAGCACTAAGTACCTCATCCAATCTTTTCTTAAACACCTTCAGGGATGCTGACCCCCACCACCTCTCACTCTTAATGTGAAGAACTTCTTTCTAAGATCAAGCCTAAACTTCCCCCTGCACAACTTGAGACTGTGTTCTCTTGTTCTGTTGCTGGTTGTCTGGCAGAGGAGACCAACTCTCACCTGGCTACAACCACCCTTCAGGTAGGTGTAGACAGCAATAAGGTCTCCCCTGAGCCTCCTCCTCTCCATGATAAACAACCCCAGCTCCCTCAGCCACTCCTCATAGGGCTTGTGATCCAGACCCCTCACCAGCTTTGTTACTCTGTAATAGAGTGTACTCTCAGCAACTGAGATGTGTATGACACATCAGGAGGCTGTTTTGGAATTCAGTGGGACCTGGACAGGCTGGAGAGTTGGGCAGAGTCCTGCACCTGGGGAGGAATTACCCCATGCACTAATACAGGTGAGGGCTTGATCTTCTGGAAAACAACTCCATGGAGAAGGACATCGCAGTCTTGGTGGACAGTAAGTTTGCCACGAGCTAGTAATATGCCCTCATGGCCAAGAAGGCCAATGGTTTCTGGAATGCCTTAAGAAGAGTGTGGCCAGCAGGTCAAGGGAGGGTCTCCTCCTCTACTCTGCCCTGGTGATGCCACATTTGGAGTATTGTGTCCAGTTCTGGACTCCCCAGTTCAAGAGACAGGAAACTACTGGAAAAAGTCCAACAGGGGGCCAGATAGATGGTGAGGGTACTGGAACATGTCTTTGACATGGAAAGGCCTGAAAGACCTGAGACTGTTTAGTGATCTTATAAATGCATATAAATATTAAAGGCTGTCAGGATGATGGGGCTGGCCTTTAGTTCAGTGTTAGCCAGTGACAGGACAAGGGAAATGGGTACAACCAGAACACAGGAGGTTTCACTTGAAATTAGTAGAAACCTTTTCTCCTTTGAGTGTGACAGAGCACTGGAACAGGATGCACAGAGAGGTTCTGGAGACTTTTCCAGGTTATTAATAAAGATGTTGAACAGCACTGGATCCCATACTAACACTGGGGAACACCATGAGCCACATGATCACAATCCTCTGTGCTCCGTAATTCACCAGTTCTCAATCCACCTCATTACCCACTCATCTAACCCAAACTTCCTGAGCTTACCTATGAGGATGTTATGGGAAACAGTGTCGAAAGCCTTGCTGAAGTTGAGGTAGACAACATTCACTGTTCTCCTTTCACCTACCCAGATGGTCACACAATCATAAAAGACTACCAGATCGGTCAAGTATGATTTCCCTTCATGAATCCATGCTGATCATCTTCCTTTCCTCCACACGCTTAGACATGACCTCTAGCTGTTCCAGCATGTTTCCAGGGATGAAAGTGAAATTGACTGGCCTTTAGTTTCCTGGGACTTCCTTCTTGCCCTTTTTGAAGATTAGAGCAACACTGGCTTTTCTCCAGTCCTCAGGCACATTCCCTGGTCTCTGTGACCTTGCCAGAGTGATGGACAGTGACTTAGCCAGCTCCTCAGCACTTGTGGGTGCATCCCATCAAGGCCCATGGATCCGTGAGTATCCAGATTGTCTAGGTGATTTCTAACCCAGTCCTCCTTGACTAAGGGGAATACTAAGGGGGACTTGACAACATTTAATTAGGAGTAAGACTAAGGAGGCTCAGGGGAGACTGCCCTGAAGGGAGGTTGTAGCCAGGTGGGGGTTGGTCTCTTCTCCCAGGCAAACAGCAGCACAACGATGGGACACAGTCTCAGGTTGTGCCAGGGGAGGTATAGGCTGGATATTAGGAGGAAGTTCTGTGCAGAGAGAGTGATTGCCCATTGGAATGGGCTGCACAGAGAGGTGGTGGAGTCACCCTCACTGGAGATGTTCAAGAGAAGACTGGATGAGGCACTTAGTGCCATGGTCTAGTTGATTGGATAGGCCTGGGTGATAGTTTGGACTGGATGATCTTTGAGGTCTCTTCCAACATGGTTGATTCTATGATTCTATGACTTCATTCCTTCAGACTTTCTCTCTTACCTCCAGGAACTGAGGGCCAGCCTTAGATGTAAAGTCTGAAACAAAGAAGCAGTTGAACAGGAGCTCACACAGGATTTTGACTGGTATTCCTTTATGTTGATTTTGATACATTGTGATGTTTAATCAATCATGATACAATTGAAAGAGACAAAAACCCTAATTTTTTAAATGTCTTTCAGTAACAAAACCATTTTTCAGGTTGGATCATTTGTCAATAGATGCAGGCAATTAATTTACTCTTTCCTGGTTTTCATTTTTAGAACTTTACCACCTGAAGTTGATATTATTCAGACATTCAATGTACTTACACATAATGTGAAACCTAGATGTACTTTAGCTGCATAAGACAGAAAAGGACAAGAGGGTTGAAAAAATGGTTCTTTGCCACATGTTCATAAATAAACCCCAAAATGGAGACCCACTGAGGGTTAGGAGTAGAGAAAACTGTCCCTTCAAGTGACTAGAATTATAAGAATTTCTGGACAGGACAGAGTTAAGCAGGAAAGCTAAAAGAAATATTAAGTGTGATTGCTTTATGTCAGTATCAGTTTAACTTCTCCGTTCACACTGAATGCAATCAGGCAGTTTTGTCTTTTTTCTTCAGTTTTCTAGGTGTTATGGATAAAATTTGTTGTGATAGCTTGCCATAGAACAACTGGGATAAAAAGTAATGTATTTTTGCCTGATACTGGAGTTTACAGTAGCTTCCATTACACTTACCAAACTTTGTATTGCATGCTTCTGAATGGTGTTATTATTTCTTGCAAATGCATTAACTCATCAATTTTTGTCAAATGCTAAAACTGGAAAGTGTGTGGGGTTTTCTGTCATTGTGTTTGTTTGTTTGTATTATTATTTCTGATTAGTAAAAGAATTAACATCCTTTATTTGATTCTGTTTAAGTATCTGACAGGTAATTCCAACCACAAATCTGAACATGTTGTTATACTAATCTTTATTAAAATTTCTTTATTTTGAGGGTAGCTTTTTCAAACAGTGAAAAATAATTTTCCTGAACATGAATCTGGTCTTCTGTGAAAAAAAAATGTGTTCATTGTAAGAGAATGATAAAGCAACTTAAATTGTAGGTCAGAAATATACGGCTCCTGTAGGATCAAATTTAGCTGAGACTTCAGGGCCCATGGGATATAAGAATAGAAAATGCTCCTTCTTTCTAACAGTATAAGAACTATGGATCTTCAAATGACATCATCACTGAACAGGTTGAAACAAGCACACAAGAAATGGAACAGGTTGCCCAGGGAGGTGGTAGAAGTTGCATCCCTGGAGGTTTTTAAGGACGGGCTGGATGTGGTTCTGAGCAACTGATGTAGTGTGAGGTGTCCCTGCCCATGGCAGGGGGGTTGGAACTAGATGATCCTTGAGGTCCCTTCCAACCCTAACAATTCTATGGTTCTATGAAATATATTTTTACTTGGATACATACACTGTGGAAACTCTGTCAAGCAGTATTCTGGATGTAAAAAGTGCAAATTTGTTCAAAAAGCAATAAAATAAACTCGTGGAAGAGAAATGCATCAGGGCTTTAGCAAACAAAAATAACTCTGGCTCCAGAAATTCTTAGATAGTCTGCTGAAAGCTGCGAGGAGAAAGCAGATAAAATACAGAATAAGCCAGTATCTTAAGGGCTTGCCTTGTTCTCACAGCCTTATCTAATCAACTGCCACTTCCTATTGTCAAAGACAGGTCATTCAGCAAGCAAACTCTCAATCTGGTCCAGTATGTTCTTACTGTTTTCTTGTTTATAACACAGCCATCAAACCTAATGAGTCTCCTTTCACACATTTGATCTAGATGCCAATGTTTTTCACACAGATGTGCTTCCTTTCCACAGTGGAGCTGTTGAGTGGACCTTTAACTCATACAGATAAGATGGGAGAGCTCTAAATTGTTACCAAGTTAGTGAAACATTTGTTATCATTTATTTAGAAAAGAGCCCAAGGGAACAGCATAGCCATGAGGAAAGCTATTTTTAAAATAAAGCCCCCTGACTACTCCTTCGCCATCACCCACACTGAGGATCTTAAGCTTTTTTGTTATCATAGGCACCAGGGACTCAACTTATAAAGTACCAACGTGAATGGTAAACTAAGGCTTGAGCCTGTACAAAAATATTTCTCTGATCCAGACAGAAGCTGTGAATATTTGTACACTGAAGGCACTATTTAGATTGTCTATATATGGGGTGTACCTTCCTACAATATGTCCTCTAGCTGTTGAGATCTTTTTCCATAAATAAGACAGGCTGCCAGGGTATTCTGAAGCTTTTTATTGCAGCAAGTTATTTGTGTGTTTCTGAGTCATTCTGCTTCATTATTTCTTGCCGATGCACTTAAGTTTGTCTCCAAGCCAAAATTTCATCTCCAATTTTGGATGCAAAGAATTTTGGAGGCAGAAACTGACATTTGATAAATTAATTTGTAAAATTAACTAGCTTAGTCTGGTTTTTTTCAGTAATAACTTTTGTTTTCCTCTGTAGAAATTCCATCATCCAATATTATTTTATTATGTGCCTAAGCCTACTACTAAAAATTTAGTACATTAAGATGAGGCTAATATTTATTTTACATTAGTTAATACAGTATTTCAGCTTAATATGTTTTAAGTATGGCCTGGGTTAATGCAGCCTGCTCTCATAAGCCTCCCTCTCTCCCCACACAGACACGAGGGAATGTAACAAAACCAACCACCCAACGAAACAAAGCCCCCAAAGCCCCCTAACCTTTGTGTTGAGATAAAGAGCTGAGATAGCGTTTTACTGAGAATAACACAATGCACAATTACCTTAGCCCATTTGCAGAAAAGTGCAGCAAAACACAGAAGCAGCGGTAGAAGCCGGCAATAGAACAGTTCCCCCTACCTAAGCACGCAGAAGCCAGCAGAGCAGAAAATGACCAACATCCCAAAATGTGAAAACTGGAAGGAGCAGCTGGAACAGGAAGCCTCTCATGCTACAATCTGCACTTCAAGCCCCGTGATACTTTGCTCCAGCCAGAACTTTAATTTTGAAGCTGTCATGATGGCAACACAGTGTCGAATATCAGCAGCAGATTCAACTCACCCCATGACAAAGTAGTTGAATGCATTTTTTAATTGGGTGTGAATGGTTATGTAGAATATCACAGGTTATAACTAACTGATGTGGAGATACCTTGTGTTCGCCCATGTTCAAAGCAAGAATTAGAAAATACAAGATGCCTATCAAGGTAGCATAAAAAAAAAAGACAATGTTTTGTCTTTGGAAATCTTTCAGATAAAAATCTAGGTTTTTTTTGAATATGTGTTTAAAGTATTTTACATCTAGATAAGAATGCTGAGTCTAGGTGAGGTGGATTTAACTTTTCTCATAGCAGTTCATATAGAACTTTGCATTTGTGGCTAAAACTGTATTGATAATGTTATATTGATATCATCTTTTGACTATTGCTAAACAGTTCTTGCGCAATAGCAAGGCATTATTTCTTTCTCACTCTGCCTTGTCTTCAGCCCACAATGATTATGCTGATGTTGGCCAAGGGGTCCTGAAGGGATACAACCAGGACATCTGACCCAAACTAACCAAAAGGATATTTCCATCAGTTAACTGATAACTGTGCTCCTGTTTGTCTAATCCACAAATAGTAATCAACTGAAAATAAACTTATTTACTACTTCAGAGCCCTACTTTAATTTCTCTATATCTGTAAATCTTTGTGTTTTGATAATACGTTTGCTGCTCTATGCAATAGAGCCTTTGATCCACACCTTTCTATGCCCATAGATAAATGTTTCTTGACTTGGGAAAGCACACTTTGAAAATACTCAAAGAGTGAGAATTTATTGAAAAATATAATGGAAAGCAACATGCCATGGGAAATTTCAAATATTTTTTAATAATTATTTTTAAACAGGTGTTTAAGTCACTCATTCTCTTCTATTTTCCTTTCCTTTTATATTAAATACAACAGAGTGAAGAATATCCACCATTATCTTTTTACTTAGTTTCCTAAACTTCTTCAAATTTGAAATGAATCTTAGTCTTGACTTACTACTGGTTTAAGCTAACTTTTCAAAGTACAAATAAACAAGCTCTAAAAAGAGTATCAGGGCTATCAGATGATTTCTCCTATTTTCCCTGAAAAGACAGAATTTGATCTTGAGGAATAATCCAGTCACTGACAAATGTTTAAAAAAAAAATCATAAAAAGCATCAGTGAAAACTAGAACAGTCTACTTGGAGCATATCTGAGAAAAAAAAAAAATCTGGAAGCAATGAAATACACCTTTGTGATATCAGAGATGGGATTCAATGTAGATTACAACACAGATGACTCTATCTGACCCTGTTATTTATATATTTCACTTTTTTAGAGGTTCAGTTTAATAAGAAACTAACTGTGTCCTGGAATTGTCTCCTCCTCATTGATAAGGGGAGCCCAGGACAAGAAGCTCAAGTATAAATAATCATACTGAAGAGATGAAGCCAGCTGCATATGCTCTTTTATACATATATTATCTTTTCAAATGCACCAGAATCTCATTGTTTTAATGGTGAGAAAATGTTAATTTTAAATTTATTTATCACTTGTTTATATTCATTAATTCTAAGACAATACTCTCCCTGGGCGGCATCTGGTGAAGAATTCTGATTCTGTATTAATAATGTCTTGACTATATCACTTGAGAATGTCACAGTTTTTGGTGGCATTTTTGCCTGCAACATTATGATATCAAAATCAAGTTGAATCTATATTAGGGTTCCAGAATGGCACTTATATATTATTTGTCTCTTCCAAAAGAAGTTTGGCCAAAGTAGCTTACCGATGTAATTCCTTAAACCCGGACTCTCCTTAGTACTTTGAAAAAACAGTGTAACTTTGGTTGCTAACTACAGGTCAAGGTTTAGTTCATTTTAGTTCATATGTTAACATTTAAAATAAGAAGTGAAAAGTCATATTGATTTTCTTCTCCCCCAGGAAAGCATGGGAATTCAAGCAGAAATTGAACTGAAACAACATTTGCAGTTGTTGCTGGGTACTCGTCTATGCAATGAGACATTTTATATACTTAAATATATTTTAACAGAAATATTTGTAATTCTGTGCCTATCACATGGTGTGAACTAAACTTCAGAGCCTTCTGCTTATTACTGTCTATGGAACAGAGATCATAGAATCATAAAATCATTTAGGTTGGAAAAGACCTTCAAGATCATTGACTCCAACCATTAACCCTACTTTACCAGGTCCACCACTAAGCCACACCTCAAGCATCACATCTACATGGCTTTTAAACACATCCAGGGATGGTGACTCAGCCAACGACCTGCCTGGACAACCTGTTCCAATACCTGACAAATTATTTCAGTGAAAAAATATTTCCTAATATCCATCCTAAACCTCCTCCAGCACAATTTCAGGTAATTTCCTCTCATCCTATCGCCTGATACTGGGCAGGAGAAGCTGACACTCACCTCACTACAGCCTCCTTTCAGGTAGTTGTAGAGAGCAATGAATTCTTCCTTCAGCCTTCTCTGCTCCAGACTAAATAACCACAGTTCCCTCAGCTGCTTCTCATAAGACTTATTCTGTAGACCCTTCTCCAGTTTAGATGGTCTTTTCTGGACCTGCTCCAGCACTTCAATGTCCTTCTTGTTGTGAAGGGCCCAAAACTGAGCACAGTATTTGAGATGCGGCATTGCCAGTTCAGAGCGCACAGGGACAATCAGCTCCCTGGTCCTGCTTACCAGATTATTTCTTGTACAAGCCAGGATGCCATTGGATAGGCATATTTTACAGAATCTCTGTATTTACAGCTATCCAAGATTTATACTGAAGTTTTCTATCTTGACCTTCTGATTTATTTAAAAATAATGAAATGCAAGAGATAATATGCCACGGTTATATTAAAAACACCAGTAAGAAAAGCAGTATCATGGTTGCTAAACAGGGAGACAAGACTTTAATGTTTTGACAGCTGACACTGTGGCTCTACTTTCTATATTCTATATGGAAATGGATCACTGCTAAATCATACTCAAAACTTCCCCTAAACCTGAACTTTACTGGAAGCTTCAAGGAGTTTCATGGTTCATTTTTCAAAGATTCTTCACTTCAGGTGCATGCTGTGAGCCTGTGCTGCAGTGGAGTATGAGTTTGAGTGCAGTTGTTTCTCCTGGGTGCAAAGAGGTCACTGGAGATGAGGCTGAGTACAGGCAGTTTGGAGCAGAAGGAAACAGCAACTCCATAGCTTAGAAGAAGAGGTGCAAGCAGCAAGGCCTAGGAGAATCAGAAAACAAAATAACTCAACATCAAGGGAACGAACTGGGAAAAATAAGGCTGAAACAGAGGACTACAGATAAAACAAGGCATGAGAACCTAGCTGCAACTTTTCCAGGCATCGTCTATCCCCACCTCTGTCTTCTGTCAAGAAGTATATGGGAAATTTCCCAGTGCTGATATGTATTCCACTTTGTAGTTACTGCCCCATGTAGGGGTAATTAATCACACCAGGCCTGCCTGCTGTAGGTCGTCTTGCAGTCTTCCAAAGAGTGGTTCTGAAGGATTTGGCTCTCAAGAAAGCACAGCTTGGTTCCAGAGGAAAATTTTCTCTTGGGTTTTTTTTTTTTTTTTTCTGCTTCAACAACAGTGGGGTTTTTCATGTTTTTAAAAGCTAATTAAACTGATACACGAGGAGTGTTGAGATTGCAAGGTCAATTACTCAGAAGTTAGAAAAATGTCAAAATTAAGGTTGTCTATACAGCCTTAATTAGTCTGTCTTAGATGTAAGTATTACCATCTATAATTACATTAGTGCATGCAATTTTTTTTAATACCATTCTCCTCTCATTCAGTTCACAGACTGCAAATCAGGTATTATAATGAAGAGGTTGTTGACTGTAGGATACTAGCATTTTACTTTTTTTTTTCCCTGTAAAAGTATACTGCTAATGAAGCTGGAGGTGAAAGAAAGATTTAATAATTGTTTTTCTGGATGCCTACCAAATAACTGGGTTTTATCAGAGTTCCTTTGTGGTTCTGGGCAAGTCACACTCCTGTCAGTGTGGGCTTTTCATCTTTTCTGTTCCTGGTTGCTCTAATTTGGAACTGGTGATTGACATAAAATATGATCATGCACAGGCTGTTATCATAATACAGAAATCACAGAATCACAGAAACATTCAGGTTGGAAAAGACCCTCAGGACCACCAAGTCCAACCAATAACCCTACTCTACAAGGTTCACCCCTAAATCATATCCCCAAGCACCACATCCAAATGACCTTTAAACACATCCAGGGTTGGGGATTCAACCACCTCCCTTGGCAGCCCATTCCAATGCCTGGTCATTCTTTCTGTGAATTATTTTTCTTTTTAATGTCAAGTCTAAACCCACCCAGTCATAGTTTGAGGCCATTCCCTCTTGTTCTATCACTAATTACATGTGAGAAGAGACCAGCAGGAACATCTCCACAATGTCCTTTCAGGTAACTGTAGACAGCAATGAGGCATCCCCTCAGGCTCCTCTTTTTCAAACTATACAGCCCCATCTCCTCCAGTGACTCTTCATAAGACTTATTTTCCAGGCCCTTCACCAGCTTCATTGCCCTCCTCTGCACTCTCTCCAGCACCGGCACACCTCTCTTGTATTGAGATGCCCAAAACTGAGCACAATACTCAAGGTGTGGTCTCACCAGAGCCGAGTACAAGGGGACAATCTACTTCCTGCTCCTGCTGGACACAGCATTTCTGATACAAGCTAGGATGCCATTGGCTTTTTTGGCCACCTGGGCACACTGCTTGCTCATATTCGGTTGTTTGTCAATTAGAACCCCCAAGTCCCTTTCTGCCAGACAGTTTTCCAGCCACACTTCCCCAGGACTGTAGCATTGCTCAGGGTTGTTGTGACCCAGGCGCAGCACCAGGCATTTGGCCTCGTTGAAGCTCATTCCATTAACATAGGCCCATCGAGGCAATCTATCCAAGTACCTCTGTAGAGCCTCCCTACCCTTGTACAGATCAACACTCCCACCTAACTTGGTGCCATCTGCAAACTTACTGATGACACACTCTATGTCTTCATCAAGGTCATCAAGAAAGATGTTAAACAGAAGTGGTCCCAACACTGAGCCCTGAGGAACACCACTTATGACCACCCACCAGCTGGATTTAACTCCACTGACCACCACTCTTTGGGCTAGTTCGCCCAGCCAGTGCTTTATCCAGTGGAATGTGTGCTCCTAAGTGTAGGGTGTCAAATTATGGCTACATTTGAGACCTTCATTTTGGAATTCCCTAACTTTCAATTACTCATCTGAAAATACTTTAATGCTTACCTTTTTTTGATTGTTTTGCTTCTGTGTTTCTTAGATGCTAAGGGTAACCAGGCTATTCATACCTTAGTGTCAATCTTGATTTTTTTGTTATCCTGACAAAAAAGTCTGGAATTGAGTAATTTTGAATTATGACCATGCCTTTAACACTCAGAATGGATTTGAGCCAGTGAACATCTGTGACTAGTTTTTACATTTCCTTATCCTTCTTCCTTTTCTGTGACTAATTCCTGTATTTTCTTATCCTTCTTCCTTTCTGTAAAAGTGTAAATTTATTGCCCTAATAATACTACAGTTAATGTAAGCAGTCTAAATTAGCTCTCAGCTGAAATTGAATAACTAGCTATGAAAAGAACAGAGTTCTAGAAAACACAGTCATGATACATAATACCTGACATGATTTATATGTGATTACTCTTGTCATATGATGGAGGAGAAGGTAGAGCAGGACATTACAGATCTATTCCTCTTCATAATCACATATCAATGTTTTTATCACGCCAAAGTAAACTGTGGCTGGTTTCCTCAATCCTGTTCCTCAGTGCTGGGGCATTTCTACTGGGAAATATGCCTGAAGATATGTTGAGATGGTCCACACATTGTCACTTTCCAAGGTCCTCTCTTGCTCTGTTTTCTGGTTCTTTGATGTGGTCTTCTAAGAAGTCATGCAGCTTGTGGCAGTTGCATGACAAGCATGTTTCTCATGGGCTCCTATAACATCAAATGCTGGCAATCAGGAGAAAATTTACATGAATTTATGTTAATGTTACCAGGGTGAATGTTTTTTCTACAGCTCTCACTCTCACTAAGCAAAGCAGCAGGCAGCAGTAATCTGCTGAGTCTTTTGGTTCATTTCTTTTTTGGGTAGAAGTGCAGTGAATTTCCTGCAACTGTCAAATGCACACTATCTACAGAAGATTCGGAATCTGATGTTAGAATAAAGGGTACCAGTAGTCCTATCATATTCCCTGTCCCTGAGAATAAATGATACCTGGCTCTTGTACACTGCTTTTTATCAATGGATCTCAGGATGCTTTACAATAAAAAGTCTTTTGACCATATTTTCTTTAATGTTTTGTCCAGTCCAACTGTAGAAAATACAGTGTTCAAAATGTGCTACATTTCCAGTACACCTGCAAAGCCCCAAGGAAGAGAGAAAATGAGGAAGCATTTATTCATATGTCACATAAAACTTAATGATGAAACCATCAAAGGATAAGGATCAAGGCACACTGCATGCAGTTTCCCTTTGATGATCACTCTTGCCATTTTAGTTCTAACCTAGTCACCTGAAAACTCAGCTTCTACAGAAGTGAAAATGGAGCAAAACCAAATATGATTTTGAGAATTTTTCAAAACTCGGTGGCTTTTCTATGTACAGAAAAGAGCAGTTGAACTCTGAAATTAACCAAGAAAAATGAACAGTGAATTTTCTAAATTACATGATGGAAACAAGTAGTGTTATTATATAGACTATGCTAATCAAAGTCATGCAGTCAAAATCAGGGATTGGTGGCAACAATTGGAAGCACATCGGACTACTTCAGTTACCATCATATAACTTTCTTTTGCCATCATGATGCATGGTGGTGTTTTGACTAGAGTTACACTAAGCCGCTTTTGAATTCTTTAGAAATAATGATCAGTTTGGCTTTTACAGCTTGTGCACATGGAAGTAGCTTTTGTGAGCCAGGATTTTGCTTTTATTTATTGTGAATAGCTTTGAACCTAAAAGCATGTTGGATTTCTCTAACTGATTTTTCATGTTAATCAAAAGTTTAAAAGGTTGACTAACTGCTCATGTCAAAGATTAAAAATGCCAGGTGCCCAGCAGAGGTGCTTTATTACTCTTCCTTGTCAGATGGGTAGGGAAGAGAAAATACTTTGACAGGTTCATGGGCCAAGATATGGACAGAGGGAAATCACTCACCAATTACATTCATGGGCAAAACAGACTTGAATTAGGGAAAAAAATCTAATTTATTATCAATCAAACCACAGTAGAATAAAGAGAAATAAAACCAATTCTTAAAAAAAAAAACCACCTTATCTTCACCCCTTTGTTCTCAGAGGATTAACTTTACACCCCATTTTCTCTATGTCCTTCTATCAGTGGCTCAGGGGAACAGGGAGTGGAGCTTGCAATCGGTTCATTGTGTGTTGTCTTTGATGCTTTTTCCTTCTCAAGGGGAGGACTCCTCACATTCTTCCCTTGCTCCAACCTGAGTCCTTGTGGCCATTTAGGCTGTGTGCCTTCCAAAAAAGAAGCCACAGAGTTGACACCTCAGAGCGCTCAGGCTAGTGAGTGGGCACAGGAAACAGTGTATTTCTACCCCAAAATCCTGCATCCTTATAAATCTGGCTGCAAATTTATTTGCTTTCTCTTTCTTCCCTCACTACTCCTGTGGGAGAGAGACCCTGTCTTATCTGGTAACAATGGGGGATTATCAGAGGCCTCTTTGGCCTGGGTAACTGCTGTTTTTAATTTTTTCCTGCACAACCTTGGCCTGTTTAGGCCTAATGCCAAAGTAAAAAGGGGGGGACAGTTCATGCCTGGCCAGCCTGAAACCAGCCTAGTAATGGGAGGTTGGGGGGAGGGAAGAAAGAGCCCTGGGGCGTTTTGGGTGAAATCCAGGTAGGGAGAAGGGAAGTATTGGGATGTTGGTCTGGTGTAAAGGAACTTTGCTATGCTTTGCTAAGCTCACTATTATGCTTTATAGTTTCTGTAGTATGTTAATTGCTTTTCCATTTAAACTTACCATGACTACCCAATCCATTTTACATGAGCATGATTATTTATTTTGCCTCTTTTGGAGCTATCTGTCCCACTCTAAACTAGGACAGTCCTTTCCAAGAGGTGTAACACTTCAGGAACAAACTGCTCCAATCTGGGTCCCCTGTGGGGGACATCCCCAGGATGTCGTGCCAGCATCCTTGCTTTGGATTGAGCTCCTCTCTCATGGAGTAACAGCTCCTGCCAGGAGTCTGCTCCAGCAGGTTTTCTATGGATATCCACCTGCTCCAGACTGGGATCCTCCATGGGCTGCAGATGGATATCTGCTCCATCATTTACCTCCATGGGCTGCAAGGGGACAGCCTGCCTCACCATAGTCTTCACCATGGGTTGCAGGCAAATCTCTGCTCCAGGGGAACACATATTCCCCCTTCTTCTTCACTGACCTTGGTATTTGCAAAATTGCTTCTCTCACAGGTTCTCACTTCTCTTTCCCATCTGCAACTGATTTTTTTTTCTCCTTTCTTAAATATGTTATCCAAAGGGTGCTACTGGAATTGCTGATGGGCCAGAAGTGAGTTTGTCCTGAAGCTGGTTCTGTCAGGCACAGGAGAAGCTTCCAGCAGCTACTCAAAGAAGCCACTCCTGTAGCACTCCCACTACCAAGCCCTTGCCATGCAAACCCAATGCAGGCATAGATCAGGACTTTTCCAGTAAGTCAATTTTAAACAAAGGTAAACTAGAAGATATAATCTAGTTTGAAAGAAATGAAACATTTCTTTCTTTCATTTCAGCTGTTAATATGCCCTTTCAAACATTTTAAAGTAAATTTTCATTAATTTAATTTCAGATTTAAAAAATATTTTCCCATATTTTTATGTAAACAGCTTAAATTGTTAAAAATGGAATAAAATATATTTTTAAGATAAAATGTTTCTGGTTCTCTTTCTGTACTATTATATTTTTAATAAAATTATTTAGATTAAAAGAAAGCTTAATGAGATAAAATATTTTTTCCATGCAGCTTTATTAAGCACAAATTTTTCCCTAGGCAAAAACTGGGCATGATCTATTTTCTTACCAAAATTAAATCACATTTGTAACTCATAAATTATACTATCCAAATGTATGTTTAAAAATATTTTTTTTTTCCTGTTATGCCACAACAGTGCCACAGCAAGCACCCAGGCTATCTAGAGATGGGCTAGATTAGTCATATTTTGCATAATTGCCTTAAGCTATCCTTGGAGTATCAAAACTCATGTACTATATTAAACAGCTATATCTTATGAAATATTAAAGCACAGCATGATATCAACATAGTAAAGTCAATTAAAAGAACAGTATTATCAAATGTACTTCAACAGTCTGCATGTTTTTAAAATATCTTTATACTTGCACCAGAGTTACTAGATAGTACTGACAGAATTTACGTCGTTTTTAGAGAGCTCCCAACTCTGCTGCTTCTCTAAAAGATGACAAAAATGAAGGCAGCAAAGGGAAAGGAGCAGGAAATAGCTTGCATGCAACTGATTTCCGCTTAGTTTACTCTGGTTAGAAGGTCCTCTCTGTTTCTTGATTTGAAATGGGGATTTGAGACTTTTATCTCCCTAGAGCTATTTTATCTACCACGCTTAGAAAACTCCCTCACTTCTATTTATATATCCATATAGTGCTAAAAAACATTAGGATACAGTACAGCTTGGTGGGTATTACATCCAGTTGGGAAGTCCATGCTTCAATATTTGTGTAGAGAATTAAATAGATATGTACAACTTTGATAGAGAAGACTGTAAGTTTATTTGCCCAAACAAAATGCATACAGTTCTGTGTCTATGCTGTTTACTTAGAAGCCACCAGGAACCTGAACCTGTGTCTTCTGATCCACAGGTGGATTTGCTGATTTATCTATTATGGAAGCAACAGTACTGAAAAAAATCTCTGACTTGATTTTCAGTGTGCTGTGGGTAGAACTTCCAGAGATGTTACTGGCAAAGTAAGAGTTTTAATTGTCATATAAAATTAGTTTGATGAAACACAATTAATGTTTGTTATTCTCACTAGGCTCATCCCTGAACAGTCACTCTGAGCTGATTGAAGAAAGTCAGAGATTTAATTTGGCAGAATTAGGGATATGAGTTAACATTCTTTATAACTACAATTAAAGTGTCTGTTTTCCAGCAGGATTTCAACTTATCTTCTTTCATTCTCACATGGAATGGAAGAAATGGGTGGTCTGGCATTAATAAGACTGCCCTAGAGAAAACTGTGAAGAATCAGTCCTTTAAAAACACCTAATTTTTTCTACTTTACGTATTAATTCTCTAAGATATTCTTACATACATTGAGATTAATATATTAGAGTGTCTAATTCTTATTACCTACACAAATCACTCTTTTTATTAACATCAATTGTACAGTGGTAATTATTAAAATATTAACATAATTATGTCAGCACTATAACTTAAACTTGTAGATAGCTTTTTGCCTCAAACTAATTCTGTCAACTCAAACGTTGAACCTTGTGACAAATAACATGCCTCTGTTTTCCCTGTTAGTCAACAAAATTACTCTCTTTTATGAGGACAACTTCCTATAATGCAATACCTATTATTCAGTTTTCTTATGTGAAAAAAGTTAATTTTTTTTTTCCATGTTGGGTGAGCAACAACCCCATTGGGATCAACAGGTAGATCTGACTGTCATCTTCTGTTCAGGGGCTGTTGTTCCAGGCTAAGTGCAGACATATCCATCATACCAAAACCTTGTGGGGCAGATGATGCTGCCATCTCAGCTATGGTGGCTCATTTGAAGAACAATAGTGTCTGTTGGGAAGACATTCAATCAAGATAAACAAGAGAGGGAAAAAATCTTGGCAAGCAAAAAGGCCTCCACTTTGTAATAAAGACAGAAATGAGATATTTGAAATTAGAAATATCTCAGTCCTTGGAAGGAAGTTGAGTCAATTCTTTTTTGAGTTTAGTTCCAAAGGCATGAGGGGAGAATGCAGCAATAAGGAATATTTAAGATGAATTTATGAAGGATCAGTCATCTTTGCCAAGTGTGAAGGACTATAATGAAAAAACTAGCTATGTGTATAGGGAGGAATGGTGCAATATGTATTTATTCAAAGTATACATATCCTTGAATTTATTAAAGCTTTGAACATCTCTTCTCAGATATTCTTATTCCGAAGCTGAGGGCATATTGGCTAGACCAAAGAGCTAGTAAGTAGACCAAAGATTGTCTGACCCACTGTACTGAAAGACCAGTGTACATCCACTTCCAGTCTGGCTTTCATCCAGTGACTGATACTTGCAGAAACGTCAAGAAGTTCAGCAGGCAGCAGTGTCAAATTCTGCACCTGGGGTGCAGCAATTTTGTGGTATAGGATAGCAAGCTACAGTCTGGCTAGTAGCTTTCCTGAGATGCATCTGAAGATTATGGAGATTCAACACTACATTGGATAGGAACCAGAAGTGAACTTCATTTCAAATAACAATATAGCCCTAATATATTGGGCTATATCAAAAGAAACATGGCTACCATATTGAGAGAAACCATGATTCCTTGTAACTGGCACTGCTGAGGTCATATCTGGTCTCCTGCACCAGTATTCATCATCATCGTCATTATCATCATCATCATAGAATGACTTACATTGGAAGGGACCCTCCATGGGCAGGGATGCTTCCCAAATAGAGTTGGTTGCTCTAGACCTCATCTGGCCTTCACCTTCAGGAAGGGGCCATCTACAACCTCTCCTGGCAACTTATTCCCTCATACAGAAGAACTTCTTCATAAGACCTAGTATAAACCTACTCTCCCTCTGCTTAAAACCATTCTGCCTTGCCCCGTCACTAGATACCCTGATAAAAACTCCCTCTCCAGCCTTCCTGTAGGTTTCTTTCAGGTATTGGAAGGTAGTTATAAGGTTCCCCAGAGTTTACTTCAGGCTGAACAATGCCAGCTTCGTCGTCCTACCCTCAAAACAGAGATGCTCCAGCCCTTGGGTCATCTTTGTGGATGATCTCTGGAATCAGTCAAACAGTATTTCATCCTCCTATTCAAGATAGATGTGGAAAACCTGGCAGAGTTCCAGCTGACAGAACTGTCAGAAGTCTTAAGCATGTGAGAAATGAGGAGAGGCTGAAGAAGGTAAGCTTCATTAGTCTGGTGTATAGGTGATTAACAGGTGATTAAGAGATGCCTAAGACTATTTGAACAGCAGTTAAGATGGTGATAGGACTAAATTATTTTTGGTAGTAGCAAACAATGAAAGAAGGGACCAAGCTCATGGTGGTTCATGTTGGACATTCTGAAAACCAAAATCAATAGGAGGTCAGTGCAGTGCTGATCCAAGATAGTCATAGAGCTAGTGAAATCTCCAGCCTTGGAGCTTTTCAATACTTACCCAGACAAATCCATAACTGATCAGACCTGGTTCTATTGAGAGTGTAACTCTGAAACAGAGGGTGGATTGGATAATACTCCAAAGGTACCTTCCATTCAGCATTTCTGTGAATCTATTTTAACAGTCTACAGCAGGACAAAATTAATCATATGCTAAACAGCACTGACTGCAATGATTTATAGTATTAAGGATGGTATGGGTGAATCCTTTAGTCATAGATGGTGAATCCTATACTAAGAGACTTACACTGGGCTTGGCTGAGATGGAGTTAATTCTCTCCAGAACATCTTTCTAGTGCTATGTTTTTCAGTGATGTAGCTGGATGTCAATAACACACCTTTTGGATACTGCTGAGCCAGGCACCAAGGCTGTGCTTTTCCAACGTTTCCCCTCCCAACAGTAGGCTGAGGAATGGGCAGGATCTTTGGAGGGGACACAACTCGGCCAGCCAAGCCAAACTGAACAAAGGCATATTCCATGCCATATGATGTCAGCTCTGATATAAAAACTAAGTGAAAGAAGGAAGTAAAGGGCATTCATTGATGGCATCTGTCCTCCAGAGCAACTGCTAAGCATATTGAAGCCTTGATTACTGGGAAGTGACTGAACATCGTTTGCTGGTGGGAAGTAGAGAATAACATCTTTCTTTGCTCCTGTTTCTGAGCAGCACCTTTGCTTTTCTTTTCATCCAATTAAAACACTTCTATGTTGACTCTCCATCCTTTTGTTAGATTTTCCCCTCTCCCCTGTCCATTTAAGAAGGGGGGTAATAGAGTGGTTTTGGTTGGTATCTGGCCCCCAGCCAGAGCCAAACCAACACAAGACTTCAGGGCTGAGATTCATCTTTCTAAAGGTAACAGTCTATAGTTCAAGCTTGTCACCCCCATTTTCATAATTCATAAAGCACAATTAATCTCATCACAGACTAGTCAACAAAAATTGGTGAAGTTAATTGCATGATAAATGTCATTTTCTTTTATTGACTATAAACATGTCAGGTTTAACTAACTGAGGTGTAAATGTCTACCTCTAGATATTCCCAACTGTTCTTATGAATCCTACTATGAGTATTTCAGTAATTAGGTTAAAAAGTAAATTATGTATATTGAATCCATTTAAATAATTTTTTTACAAAGGCAGAGGTAGAATTATTAATTGACTGACCATCACTCAATCGCATATGCATTTTACTATTATTAGGAAAGACATAAACAACCATTAAATAGTGAGATGACATTCCAAACACTTAGGTAAGTTTCTGCAAACACAACTAAACATGCTGTACAGATTTGAAAGGGCTTTTAGAGTTCCAACAAGGAAACAACGTGATAACATACAAAATACACTGCTTAGAATGCCAGCATTTGTCAGGTGAGGAATACCAAACTGCATGAATTTCAGGTTGCTGCACAGGAGTCTAGTTTTATGCAAGACGCCATTATGTTGGAATGAGAAAGGAAAACATGCAGTTTGTCATCAAACAAACCAATTTAAATTAAAAAACTAAGACAATGAGGACATTTTTTCACATTTATTTTGACCTTGTAGTGTTCAATTGTATGCTTGTCTGTTTTCATCAGTAACTGTAGAATTTTGTGGTAGTGAATGTAAACACAGGCTAGTACCTTAACTTCTCATGCACATTTTAAATTAATTTTAAATGAAGTCTTATTTTCTAAAACAAACAAACAAAAGCAAACAAAAACCCACCACCACCACCACCAAAAGACCCAAAGCAAACAAACAAAACCCTCAAAAAAAACAACCAACCAACCAACCAAACCAAACCAGAAAATAATGAGAAACACATGCTCTGAGTTAAGGACAGTCCAGCCACCAGATGTTTCCAATTTAAATGTTTGTCAAGGGTGTAAGCACAAAAGATTCTGGCTTACTGAAGAAGGTTACTACTGGATGTTATTTTTTAACTCATCTGTACAGTGAAGATATTGCCCACTACATCCATATAAGATTGGAAATTGTCTTAGTTTAGAGTGAGAGAGATGCTCTTTTACCTCTTCCAAAAGGGAAAAATATTCACACAAAGGGTTGGACAGAATTGGAAAGTTTAAATGGAAATGCTATTCAGAACTACATAAAACAGTACAAAGCATATAAATACAAAAGCTCCATAGTCTGAGCTTAACACAGAACCCCATTAAGCCAAAGCTTCACACAAACCTCCCTTTAAACCAGCCCAACAAACCCAGGCCTTCATGCCCCACTTCATGCCGCTCTATTCCCCATACCAAACTATTGTGACACAGCTAAAATTTGGCTTGGCAGCTGCAGATCCCAATTAGATTGCTCTCCAGGCCCAATTGGCAGCATTTCCAAGGACAAAACCAGGCAGGCCTCCCTCACAAGAGATAACAGCCTGTGCATCCTTCTGGAGCAGAGAGGGAGGGAAAAAAGGAAGAAAACGGACTCTGCAGCCAGTTTTAGAGGGATCTAGGACTTATGGGAATGAAATACTCATTCTGGTCCACCTCTTGGACACTCTGGGCATTCTGGAGGTCTGTAACTTCATGGTTCTCAAAGGCACCTATCCTCAAAACCATCACAGAAACATCTGCAACAAATTCTAGGATATCTGAAAGAAATTATCCTTTGTCTTTTTAAAGTTAAGTTTAGGTGTTCAGCTATAATCGAAAATATAATTTGGCAGCACAATCTTTAGGATGCATATTTCCAGTTAAAACGTCCCATTGCAACTGAGAAATAATGTAGCAGCTTTTAATTAGGATATTTTGCATGAAACATTTTGCATAGCTAACTAGTATAAATAAGCCTTTTTTGCACAAACTATGGAAATCAGAGTATTAATTCAACAAGTACTTTAAAAATCTTATGAGAAAGGACACATTATGAAAAGCAGAATAATCAAATAAAAACCTTAACAGAAATATATTTTTTTCCCTTCCTTTTTTTTTTTTTTTCCTTACTTCTGAAAGTTTTTCTCTTGTCTGTTTCCAGTGTAGCTTGTAAATGGATATCTCAGATTCAGCTGATTAGGACAACTGATGCAATGAAACAGAGCCACTAACCTTCTGGTCAGAGATTAAATTGTTGAATAGAATCATTTCAAACCCCTAAGCATGCACTCCAGAGACAACCCAGCTACCTGCTAGAGCTGAACCAGACAGTAGTCATTGACATATCTGTATTCTACATTTGTGATTTCTTTTTCAGTGAAACAAATTATGCATACCAACAACATGCAAGAAACACAATGTGCTACAACGGGCTCCAGTCTAGGTACCTCAGGGTCAGTAACCCCAGATAACATTTATCACATACATGCAAGAGAGGTAGTAAATTAGTGAAAATCTGTTTTTCAGTGGTCAAGGACTCTTTTGAATTATCTTCAAATTGTCTCTGGATGTGTAAATTTTCTATTCACAGACACATTTGTATTTGGAACTACTCAGTGTCCTTTCATGAGGTAAGAATTTTTATTCAATAAAAAATACCTTCTGTATGCAGCACATCTAGCACAAGAGATTTCCTTTGTTATACAAGCTCTGTTCCTGCTTTCACATTTGTACTGATGTGGAAACTTTGCAGCTAAATCAGCGTTACAATTTCTGCATTATAACACTATGACATATCACTGTTTACCTTTTTTATATCCTTGCAAATCAAATCTTCAGAACTTCCTAATGGTATAAGAAAAAGCATTCCAGACTGGGCCTGGGGTTCTGTGTTTTGTCTCCAAGGTGTGTGGGTGCATTAACAGAGGGAAAGAATACATGTTTACACACACATATGTATACACATACATACATATACTTGCAGAATATGCTTATTCCAATATTTCTGTTCCCTCAACACTTGCGCTAAGAATGGTTTTTGTGTATAATCACATATGCATGCACATGCACACATACATATTTATGCAATTCATGGACATGAATATAAGGTCTATGCAGGCCTATGTGTGCCTGAAGAACTGAAGATTGGGGCTTTTTATTACTTGGATTTTATTACTTAATTTTGATTAGGCTTGAAAATTAATTGGCTCAGTAATAAAATGGATATTGGTGTATATCTATAATCCAAGTTGTCTGGAGTTAAAATTATTTGTATTAATATTGTTTAACTGGCTTGGAAGCATAGACAAAACCAGAGTTTAGCACCTTTCACAAATGATAAAGAAATCCTGTAGGAGAGCATAGTGATGACGAAAAAGGTAACGTGAGAAGTAAGTTATTAAAACTATTTAAGACATTCTTTTCAAACTTTTGTGTTCCTGAAGGCTCATAAATGGCAACGCAACAGTAAGATAATCCATTAGAAATTAAAGGCTTGCAACACAAGTAAATAGTGTTGTGAATTTAAGCAGAAGTCTAATAAAGATGTTTAGGCATCTCCTTTGATTTCTCAGCTTCACAGGAGCTCTGAGATGAAGAACAAGATTTTCTGACTTGAACCTGAGGATGCAGAAAGAGCCATCAGATTACTCCGATGTGTGTGTGACCACAGATCTTCTACTGCAATGGTCAGTTCTGACATCAGAAGTTGAGACATACTTTGTACTCTCTGTCACTTCTCAGCTGCTTCCAGTTACAAAACTAAACTGACTTTGTTTCACGTTTTAGTTTAATTTTTAACTGTGTTTCAAGATCTGGTATGTACAAATATAGGGACTCTCAAGTACAATTGGTAGATGTGTGTAGCTGAAAGATGATTAGATATCAAATGAAACAGGAAATAGAAGGCCAACCAAATCCTATAAGACAACCCTATAACACAGGTAGACATTTGCTATTTTAAGAGGGTCTGTCTGCAGACAGAACACTATTTTCTTGGGAAAAGGTCATTGCATTTGATATATTTGAATGATGAAGTGAAGAAGCTCAGAGTATCAACACAACTCTTATGGTAAACTACTTGTCACTGTAAGACAGATATAAAATTTCGTGTTGGGGATTGGTAGGAAAAAAAAAAAACAAGACAATGATCTATATCCCTGACAGACAGAATTAAAAAAAAAAAAAGAAAAGGATAATTTTCTGTCTATGTAATTACTTAAAAGTAGCTAATATAAATATCATAGTTGAATTCTAGCCATAGATAACTATTTGAAAACATGCTGTCAGAGAAAATTACCCTCTTTAATAGAGAGTTATTGTGTCTTTATTTGATTTTTACGTGCCTCTCATCTATATATTAGATTTCTGGAAATGTGTAACAAATATTTATAATTCTAGGTAGATGCAATCAGCTGCAATTCACGAAACTTTTTAGATCATAGGATCAGTCCCATTTAATTAAATCATGAGTCCATATCTGTTAAATTAAATTTTGGTATACTCTATGTATTTTTTTTAACCCGGTGTGGATTAGGAGTAAATTCATTAAACTCTCAATTCACACTTGGTTTATGCCATTGCTGTGAATCTGCTCCTATTTAAGACAGATACACATGTGATAGACTGAACCCCTGTTATTCTGACATTCTGTCAGGCTTCTGAAAAGGGAATCTTTATATATAATGAAGCTATTTTCATGAAACATAGTGCTGATGCTACGACATTTTGTAGTGTTTGATGTGTTAGGCTAGGATGTTTCCTCTCAGGACTTCTGTATCTCGGCCAATTGAAGAAGATCTCTGGTGGGTATTATTTGTTGCTGTGCCTTTGTTTTTAAGAAGCAACTGCCAATTCCCAAATGAATAGCAATGGTGCAGTTGGAGCTTCTCTGTCACGGGATATGAAGGCTTATAGATGAGTTTATAGGATGTCAAATCATATTATCTGCTGCATGGGGATATCACTTGACAGGCACAAATCAAAGCTTCAAAGTGTCATCCTGATACACTGAGGACTGAGAGACACTGACCTACCTTCTAGTGACACAAATTTGCTTGCGATTATATAAAAATACCTTCTCCTCTGGATATAACAAGATTACAGCCCCAAAGGTCAAGAAATTTGTGATAATAATTCTTGAATAAAAGATCATATGCACGAGATGCTTTTCAATTCCTTTTGTTTGTTCTCTTTTACTAATCCATAACTGCACTTCGCTAAGTTAGTAAGGGGAAAACTGTTCTAGTGATGACTTGGGGCTCTTTTCACAATGACAGTAGCAACATCAAAGTTTTATCTAAAACAACTGAACCTAAAATAAGACTTCTGAGTTCAGAGAGGCTTCAGGTAGTGCTGGGTAGTGAAGAGTGAAAGATCTGGGTAAGGCACTGCTGTCATACACATCCTATCCTACATGTGTATGGTGACTTTACATTAACTGTAGAGTCTTCTCCTTTATATTCAAAAGTGAAGTTCGGCTCACACCAATGTCTAACCTTGGAAGTACTTCAAGCATGTAAACGACTGCTGTCAACAGTGACATTTTCCAGGAAAGTGAAATTTGGAATCTGAGCAGTTCTGGCTGCTTCTTCACTTTTTTCCCCTAGGGTCCATGGTGTAGCTATGTCTCTGTCTGTGTTATTCATGCCACGCTTAACTATAGCAAGCCTTGCCCACACCATATGTGACACTTCTATGACTGTTAGATCCCTGCTTAGAGTCTTTGTCCAAGGAATAAGAGTTTAAGATCTGTTACTTCCTTTGTGAAGACATTAGAGCTAATCTCCAGGCTGATATCCTTTTTATCCTGTATATTTATCAGGGTTGTTTTTCAACTTAGATTTTCATTGCAGGCAGTAAATTTCACACACACAAAAAAGCCTCCAGTGTACCTCCCTCTCTTTCTCACTTTAAAAGAGTAGCAGTGCTAAGCTAGATCAGAGGCTCGCCAGCAGCGTGTGGTCAGAAAATAACAGGTACTTTCCTTGCTTATGATCTCGTAGCTTCTGGCTATTCCTGGTTCAGGCACCTCCTGAGCTAGAGCCAGATGCTGTCATCATACAACCATGTTTAGTAGTCCTTGGTGGAGCTTTTCTCCATTAGCTTGCCTAATTGACTTTTGAATTAATTTATACTCTTGGCATCCAAAATATCCTGTAGCCATAGGTTCAACAATCCATTCAAGTACTGAATGTTGAAGGTATTTCCTTTGAGTAGTAAACTAAATTTGCTTCATAATTCCATTTGATGTTCTCTCATTTCCATGTCATCAAATCCACAATTCTATTAGCTATTCTGTATTATTCATGCCTTTACATACTCTTATATCTCAGTCATGTCTTGTGTGAGCTTAATAGTGTCAATCAGTTTAATATTTTTGTATTCAGCCTTCTACTGGTTCTATGCTCCCCTTCATGTGAGATGATCAGATCTCCATGAGGATATAAAAATGTGAGTGCAACAGTGATTTGCATATATTCAATAAAGTTACAGTTTTCAGTTCTATTTCAGTTCTGCTCTGTATTACTAATTCAACAGCTCTTAACATTCTTTTTCACTATGGCTAAATATTAAATTCATAATATCAGAAAATTATCTGAAATATTTTTTTTCCATATGGAAAACCTGTATGAACTTCAGTAAAACTGAATTTTAATGTAAAGTTAAATTAATATGTTTTTAATGGAGTATGCTAAATAAATTAATATAGAATGTTAACATAAACTAAATTTAAAACAGATTAGCACTAACTAAAATTGCTCAGTTTTAAGAACTTGAATAATGTAAACTATAGTTTTATGGACATCAAACCGAAGTTTTCCTTTAGGATACTCACAATATACAAGGATTTTAGAAGTCCAAGCAAAGATCAACTTCCTTTTAGTAAAAGCATGACACAAAAATTTGAACAGAATTTATAGATTCAGATAAGATTAAGGAAATGAAATATTATTGCACTATTTTACAGACAGAATAGAAGCAGAGAGTGATTTTACGAGGCCATACAAAGCCTATATATATTTAAGAACTACATTTGAAACTTCTAAAAGCCCCTCTTATATCCGTAGGACCATACAACCCTTTTTATAATCCTAAACAATACCATGTCTTTCCTATCTGTTTTCCCACTCAGAAATATTTGTAATTTACTACAGGGAATATCCAAAACTACATTTGCAAGTGTTTTGAGTTTTGTTAACTTCTGAATAATTAACATTTGTAAATTGTTTCCCCTGATTGGTCTGATATAGAATTTCTCTTACGCTTTCATGCTGATGAAAAGAAGGACAAACTTTGTAGTTGGGAGTGGAGCAGAGTGGTCTTTCTCACCCTGTGCATGTCTTCTGAATCACTGGTTTTATACACCATAAGTGTTGCATTTGTTTCTGGCTGATGTAAAATTATGGCCCTGACACGAAATCATGCACCTGTTGCAGCATCACTACCCAGAAGATACTTTCTTGCAAGACTGTGGACCAGAAATGAAGATATATATACCCAGTTGGAATCCCAGAGAAATGTATTTATGTCTGGAAGTACCCATCTAGAGAATTTGGAGCCTATTCACTAGTGTTGTGAAATGTTTTATGGTTATAAATGTCAGAGGGAATCAGCTTTGTAGATTTTCTCTAGGGAAAAGTCCTCAACAAAGTTACCTGTGTCATTCTGCCCCATGACAGCAGCGTGAGACACTGGGTTATTCCTGATTCATAGTGCAAGATTACTGCTCGCTAAATTGCTGATATTAGTTTCTGCATTGCTGACTTACCTTTGGATGAAATATTTCTGATCTGGTCATAATATCTGTAAGGGTCATGAACCAGGGTGGGAATTCTACTGACCTCACTAACAACTGCATGGAGGTTTTGTGGTGAGATTTATCCCATTGTATATTTTGCTTGAGGTGAAATTTACCCTACTATTCTCCTTGTTTCTTACTCCTGCCTTTCTCTAGCAATATTAGAAATGTGCCAGTTCTGAGAGTTTGCTTTCTTTTTTCTTGACTGACACATATACTCAGTTTCAAGTACAAATAGCTCAAAAGGTGATTTTAGGATCAATATAAATAAGACTGACACTTCTCTGATAAGAGGTTCTTTGCTACTGTTCTGAGTAGAAGTAGCTGTGGACATGCTTGGAATACGGTGTGGGACACCATGAATTACAGCTTCTGTGCTGATATTTTCTTTGTCTGATTTATTGGATTGCTAACATTAAAATATAGATATTCTATGTATAGGTTGTTCTATATAGGCAGATGTAAAAACGTGACTTATAATAAATCCATCCATTAGTACACTTTTGACTTTTAGGCCACATACCCTCCTCCACTAATTTATCTCCCTCAGACTTACTCTGCTATTATAAAGCTATGAAAAGACACCATCCCTCAGAAGCAGGCAGCAGTGTAATACTCATTCTTTTGCTTCTTAGATATATATAGAATTGCCTGCTGTAAAAAGCACCCAATTCAAGGTCGATAGTGAAAAAAAGCTCAGAATATTTATAATTTGTCCTAACAAAAAGTACAATTTTTTTTTAAAGTGACATAAAATCTCACAAAAGTCTGAATTTTAGGAAATAAAACATTGAATATTATGGCAAGATATTTTTTTTGGCTCGTTAAAGACAAAGGTGGATTGAGGGCATTCTGCTTACCCTTGAAGCTAGCAGATAAAAATCCAAATTTAGTCTGAAACTCAGATCTGTGTGACTGCCAAGTTAAAATCAATGAACCCCATCTCTCAGTGGGACAGTGCTCAGTGCCATACTGTGTGTGGTTATGCATTTCTAACTGGTAACAGGGTGTATAGAAAGCCCTGAAATTTCACTGTCTGAAATTCCATGTGAATAAGTGCTCTAAATCAGTCATGTGCAAAGAAAAATGAAGAATAACAGATAGAGCAAGAGAAATAAAGGATTTACTAGGGGTTAATGAGAGCAGGACTAACATAACAGGAAAAAGCATTGTTAGAAAAGTTGAGTTTAAAAGCATGATTTCAAGAAGGCAAAAACAACTTTTTTCAGTTGTGCTTCTGCAAGTGATACAGAAAGTCTAGACTCCAAGGAAAGTGTTTGAGTCAAACCCAGAATAGTGTAATATTTTTACCAACAAAAAGTTAAATGTGGATGGTTTTAGTTTACAGCTTATTTTCACCTGTTTGGCAATTCACAGGGTGCTGGCCACTTTAACGTGGCAGACATGTCACTTATCTTTTCCATCAGAATAAGCATACTAGAAACACTAGGCTACCATGAGAGGCTGCTAAGATCATTCAGACCCAAGATGGAAAGAAGAAATTAGTAGTTTTATGAGGATTCTCTTTGGGAGGCTATAACTGACTTTTATAACTATTTTTTATTAGATATGAAGTGTATCTAAAATACCTTTTTCTTTTACTAAGCAGTATTTCCTGCTCTCATCTTTACCCAGGGACTGCTCCTCTGTTATGCTGAAGTTGAAACAAACCCAAGATGAGTCAGTTTAGCTGGCCAAGTGTAAAAAAAAAAGCTATACAATAGATTCCTTCTCTATTGCTAGTAAATATTCTTGAAACCTAATACACCCTAGGCATCATTGCCTCTTCAAATAGCAAGCAATTTCTGAACAATAAACAAACAAACAAAAAAACCCACCAAACCAGAAACCCACCAAACCAAAGCACAAACAAATAAACAAAACCACAAACCCACAAAACCAAACCAAGCAAACAAACCAAAACATAACAAAACAGAAAAAACCCAACCCCAAAAACATCCAGTTATTCCATATACTCATTATTTGAATGATCAAAGAGTTGGTAAATCAAGCAGGACTACAGCATACAATGTTGGATATCTAGTGCTATCCAACAACAGCAAGAGCAAAAGCCTACAACGTTGGCAGGATCCGAACCTATGCATGGACAATAAAAAAAATCACCTACTAAGGGAATAATTTGGCAAAAATTAAATAGAAAGTGAATAGATAAGCAGTTACACACACAAAAATTTGTTTGCAGCCGTATTATGTATCTGCAGATTTCAACAGGCTAATAAATAGCATAATGAGCTATTCATTGTGAGTCATTGATGGAATTTACTTCTTTTCCTAATGTGAAATACTGGGATTCACATTGGAGTTTCCATGATTTTTTCATTATGCAAAATAATATACTGAATATCTTGAAATAATAATCTTTCAGTGTTTAGAATTTTATATTTATGAATATTCGTGTATAATTTACTAGTTTTTATCTTATTCAGATTTCATCTGTTTTGTTGACACATTTAAACATATTATGTCCCTAAACCCTGCCTAAACTGATAATTCTTACAGCAGGATTTTTGTGGCAAATATTTGCATCAGCATATTAAAAAATATTCTGTGCATTATTATTCTGAAAGAACGTATTAAAATTCTCTGGGTACTGTCTTCAGAATATGCCTGAATAATTCTCTTTTTCCTAGATAGTTTACAGACAATGAATAGAAGTGGTCCTATAGAAAACTGGTTAAACACACTTTCCCACTATATCTCTCCTCCTCTTTTTCCCTGTAACTGCAGCCTCGTTCAAAGGTTCTTAAAACGTGTAGTGTATTATAGATATATTTTTTATAGCCATTATGAATGTATATAAGTAAAATCCCAAAATGAACAATTGCATTTCAGTTTGAAATTCATTATTTCCCCTTGAAAAGCTACTCTTTGAACTTTTTTATTTACTATTTCATACTTGAACTTGGTATTTCTATCTATCCATTTTAGTCAATGGTTTGTTTAGGATTCAGACCCAAAGATTTTTAGGATCCAGGTTTAAATTTATGTCTCTTAAAGACTCTGTAGCTACCCCTAATTCAACATTGATCCCTCTCCTGTGTCTTATCACGCAGAATAAAGGTAAGACTGAGAAACTATATGCTTATTTTAAGAGTTTTCATCACACTCATATCAAAGAAGATAAGGCCTCACAGGATTTATTTTCTACACAGAACAGATATCTTAATATATGTGTGAAAATGTAGATACAATTAATAGACTGTTGTTGATGTTTTATTGGATGATAAAAGTACACATAGCACTACTTGTGAAGGCATATCCCATGCACTGTTGTCTAACTAAGCTGGGGGAACGTCACTGGACTTCATGCTTGCCTTTTCTATCTCAAATATTTGTCTAATCCCTTTTCAATTTCCTTCAATACAGCAATGCTATCACACGTGAAAAAAAAGTAGAGGAACTCTACGCTGGAATTTCTTTTTATAGATATATTTTGACTTCTTAATATATCTTCAAGAAAAGCCTAATCCAAGCCTTACAACAGGAAAACTCATATTGCAAGGTTGCATGTCATGAAAGATTAATTTATCGCCAAATGTAACACTTGAGACTGTACATGGATTATCACATGGAGAATTGTCTTTTCAAAGCTTTCTGTCTGCAATAGTACACTCATTACTAAGGGATATGTCAAACACAAAAATAGCAGGAAATTAACTGTACCAGAACCAGGTCAAAAGTCCACTGAGCCTAAAAGCCTGTCTCACACAGATCTGTCTATTCATCTCTTATAAAGCTATACACAATATTCTGAAAAATGTATGATATTCTGTCATCAGAGCAATCAATTCCCAGACAAAGACAAAAGTCTCACAAAAGGAGAACATGCATATGTATATCATGGTTTGTGACTGAAATAATTTCTGGCCAAAAGAGCACAACCGTCCTAGTGCCAGATGAGAACTACCCTTCTGCTATCATCTG
Organism: Indicator indicator; assembly: GCF_027791375.1. Classification (NCBI taxonomy): domain Eukaryota; kingdom Metazoa; phylum Chordata; class Aves; order Piciformes; family Indicatoridae; genus Indicator; species Indicator indicator. The sequence goes on from NC_072010.1 coordinate 13,271,842, forward strand.
TCTGTGTATCAAAATGTATTTAAGAAAACTGTTTTCAACCTATAAAATGAATTGCAGTATTGCCTTTTTGAGGCCTTTTCCCACCTTCTCCAGCACTGCCATACTCGCCTGTAATTCCAGCTAACAAAAAGGAAAGATAGGTGGCACACTCTTGCCTCATGCAAATACCGATTTTATTATAGTTATGGAATCATAGAATGGTTTGAATTGGAAGGGACCTTAAAGATATCTAGTTCCGACTCCTCTGCCATGGGAAGGAACATCTTCCACTAGAACATGTTCAAAGCCTCATCCAACCTGGCTCTGAACATGTCCAGAGAGAGGGCATCCACAGCCTTACTGGAATAGGTTGTCCAGTACCTCACTACTCTCAGTGTAATGAACTTAGTCCTTACATCTAATCTAAATCTTCCCTCTTTTAGTTTAAAGCCATTATCCATTGTCCATCACTACATACCCTTGTGATAGTTTCCCCTCCAACCTTCTTTTAGACCCTCTTTGGGTACTAGAAGCCTGCTATAATGTCACTCTGGAGCCTTATAGTCTTTACCCCAGTCTTCTCAATATCTTGGGCAACGAGGTCTCTCATTTCCATCCAGAGAGGGTGTGCGTTCTCCCAAGTCCTCCTGTAATGACTGACATACCCATAGAAGCTTTTCCTATTGTCTTTGATGTTCCTGGTTGGATTTAATTCTGCCAGGCCTGACCTGATCCCAGGCTGCTCAAACCATGTCTGGGCTGGAAGAGATCTCTGGGGATCATGCAGTCAAACCCCTCTGCCAAGGCAGGTTCACCTAAAGACGGTCTCGCAGGAACATATCCAAGTGGGTTTTGAATGTCTCCAGAGATGGAGACTCTACCACCTCTCTGGGCAGACTACTCCTCCCAGGCTACCTGTCCTTGCTTCTACTTTTTGCTGTTTTTATTTTTAGACTTCTGTATTTTTATATATCTTTTTCTCTCAACTTGCTTTTCAACATGTTTCTCCTCCTGAGATTTAGTCTGCTTATCTTTAAAGAAACAGTTGTTTACATTGTTTTTCTTTCCTTTTTTTCCCTGTAGAATTATTCTTGGTGTAATTATGGTTTTGTTTTATTCTTTTTTCCTTACTGACAGACACATATCCCAAATATTTAGATCATTGTAAATTAGTCCTTACTGGTTTGAAAATTGAATGATATGCTAGATTTTGGATACTGATTTCTAATACTGTATTCTGAACCAAAGAATAAAGATCAGACACAATTCATTAAAAGTTTGTGATTGTCTATTTTCAAGGAAGAAAAAATCCTTTGAGGATAGTTTGAACTAAACAGTGTCCATAACTGCATTACACTAAACCAAGCCAAATCAAGCTTTTAATACATAAAGTTTTTATCATCAGAAATATTAACTTGAAAACATTACCATTCCTTTGAACCATTTTCAAATAGCAACACGTTCAAGAATAAACTCACTAAATTTTTTAGGTCATAACTGCTGTTAGAATGTCACAAAATTTTCATTTTACAATGATTCTTGAATTCTCTCTTTAATTTGAAATTAAAAATAAACATGAAACATCAGAATACCCTTCAATAACAATATTTTGTATTCATAGACAAATTATTTACTGTTTCCTAGTTAGTGAAGAAAATTCTGTAAAATACAGAAAAATAAAAGGTCTCAAACTCCATTTAATTTCAGCTGACCTTTTTATATTGAAAGTAATGGAAATCTTATAGTGATGAAAATCTGTTCTGATTAATCATACCTAAGTTTTCATGGTACATAACTTAAAAGCCTGGCTAATGATGTTTTACGACTTTGTCTCCTAAGTATAGATTTGTTGCTACTTTACAGAATCTTACTGTCAGGTGTCTTTTTTCCTTAAAACCAAAAAATGCCACGGCTCATAAAAAAATCCCACAATAATAAGTTAGCACTCTAGGTGTCATTAACATAAATCTATACAGCAGATTACTGTATAGGTGACATGATTATTTCCACTTTTTTATAAGGGCAATATGTACACTCATAATTATTAGCAAACAGAACAGTTGAAAAATTTTCTAAGGTCTTAGTTCTGACTTAATTTTACTTTGGACTTAACTCCTCTCTAGCACTCTGTGCTAAATTCCTGGTAGTGGGAAGTAGATGTAATCCTAGAGCAAATATTCTAGTTTCACCTCACTTAGAGATAAAAGCCCACGCCTTAAAAATAAGCACTGTCAGGAAATTTCCTTCAAAAGCACTCTACTGGTTTGACCTAAAATTCTGAAATAGATGCACCTTAACACTCTTTTTTTTTTTTCTTTTTTTTTTTTTTTTATTCTACCTTTTTTGTAGCTGGTCAGATCAGAGATCTGTTTTGAAGGTTTAACTTCAGATTTCTTTAAGAAACAAGTGAACAGTGCAATTCTCTGCAGCAACTTCAGTCTCTAAGACTTGCAAAATTAGACCTGAAAAGAGCATACCTTTCTCCTCTTCTGAAATATTGACACTGGTAGTTCAATATACAAATAAGGGTGGCTTTGTTCAATTGCTGTTACAGAATCAAACAATGAAAGAAGCAGGGTGATTAATTGCATTCTCTGCACTTTTGCAGTTCTTCCTGGAAGCTGATAGGCATTTCCCTGTGAAATGTCAGCTAGAGTTTACTAAAGTGTGCACATTTTTGTTTCTCATTAAAAGCATGTTTTAATAAATAGTATTAAAAGATGAGAGTGTTCAGTGGAGAGCTGACTCTTTTGATGCTGGTGAAATCTATACATTGCCACAAGTTTAACCTCTTTAAACAAATTCCATGTGTAACAAAACAAAATAAAGTTTGGAGAAGAGAAGACTGAGAGGGAATTTAATAAATGTTTATAAATATCTGAGGGCTGGGTGTCAAGAGGGAGGGGACAGGCTCTTCTCCATTGCACCCTGTGATATGACAAGGGGTAATGGATATAAACTACCTCAGAGGAGGTTCCACCTCAACATGAGAAGGAAATTCCTCACTGTGAGGGTCATGGAGCACTGGAACAGGCTTCTATGAGGCGTTGTGGAGTCTCCTTCTCTGGAGACATTCAAGACCCATCTGGATGCATTCCTGTGCAATCTGTGCTAGATTCTATGGTCCTGATCTGGCAGGGGGGTTGGACTTGATGATCTCCAGAGCTGCCTTCCAAACCCCAACATCCTGTGATCCTGTGAAAAAAAAATCAAAACCCCAAACCAAACAACAAAAAAAATAACCTATGAACCAAAGCACCCTAAGCAATAGATTAGCTTTGCTGCAATTCCCTATATGTTTATGAGATGAAGGCTTTTATATATCCCTGAGAGACACTTGAACTTCTTTTACAGTCATCTCCTTGATTCTAAATTTTACTGTAGTAGTTTTTCCTTCGTTCTGAAAAAAAAAAAAAAAAAAAAAGATTCTCTGGCTTTCTACTCTTTGGTCCTATCTTTATCAGCCCTTCATTCTTCCAGTACTGCCTCTTCTCTGCACCTGTGAATTCAAAAACAGGGAAAGAGGAGATGGATGCTTTTTGGCAAGGTTACTTGCAAAATCACAAAGCCACAGAAGACCTAAGCTGGGGAGGTACCTCTGGAAATCATCTGGTTAGTCCAACTCACTGTGCAAATGAAGGTCATCCTGTACAGGATGCTCAAGGCCATGTTCAGTTGGGTTTTGAATAAATCTAAGGTGGTGGCTCTGCAGTCTTCCTGCTCCAGTGTCTGTCTTATCTCATTTTTCTCTTTTTTTCTAAGCAGAATTTCTAGTTCTAGAATTTCTATTTATGTCTAGATTCTATTGATTATATTGACCAACTGACCACTGACGGAAATGATATTTGGTGCTCATGAAGACATCTAAATAGAAGTATCTAATCTTGAACTGAATGCTATTTCCTGTAATATTAATTAAGATCTGTAAATCTTAAGGGGATGGAACTTAAACAGATTGAGAAAATCAAGCAAGTAGGTAAGCAAAAATCTGGCACAGTGCACAAGAGACTGTATTAGCAATGGTAACTTACCAAAGTAACCTGCTTAACTGCTTAAGAGGAAAATCCATAATAAAACTGAAAAGGAATATTAACTAGATGACAACAATGTTAATTGCTCACTACAGCCAATGAATGTCTTTTTGATCCAAATTATGAATTTAAGGTATTTTTAAAGAATTTGTCCTGGGAGGTTCCCAGATGGTATATTTCTGCACGTAGTAAATGAAACCTTTTTTTTTTTTTTGTTTCTTTTTTCTTCTGTTCTAATTACTTTCTGTTTTAAACTAAAGAAAATAATAAGATACTATAGAACAATTAACAGGGAGGTTCTTCACCTTCTTTAGGTTATAGGCAATATAGAGATACACATGAGTTTCTAGAGACACACATGAGTTTCTAGAGACTCACCACAACCTTCTTGGAAGAAAAGCACCAATAAAATTGTTTCACTTTCACAGCTGTTGAAAATTTCCCACAGTTTGAATGATTAAAGACCCAAATGCCAGAAGAAGCCATTAGAGGTTATGCAGATATTTCTGACAAGACAGCAAGAGTTCATTTCCAGTTCTTAGAACAAGAGTTGTGCACTGGCTTGCATCTTCATCACCTGGGATTAGCCACCTTCAAAGCAGATTTGTCTCAGAGATCTGAAGCAGTTCAAAACAGCGCTAGGGAACAAGGCAATGATTAAACATAATGGACAATCAGGTCCTGGTTTTATTCCCTGAAGCTCATTTTTTTCATAGACGTAGATTTTATGATCTCTTTGGCAGCTCAACTGGTGCTTAAGGAGCAGTGCTATGAATGAGAATACATTCATTATAGTCTTTAGAGGTGTTGAGATTTTTTTTTTTTTTTGGCCATAGTGCAACCCACCAGCACGAGAGATTCACAAGCAAGCTATGAATGAGATACTAGGTCTCTGCAGTGATATTAGATTGAGCAGTACAGCAATTTTAGAGCAGTGATTTGTCTAATCTAATTAGCCCTGATTAGGCAAATGGATCCAGTAATTCAGTTGTACTTCTTCTAATAATGATACTTTGTTAAAAATATTCTACTCAGATTCCATTGCTGATAATAGTTTAGTAAAATGTATGATATGTAGGGACCTCTTCTCAGTAGGTTGTACTAGCTCTACAACAAAAAATGGAAAATTTTCATGCAAAGTAAATCATTTGCAAATGGGCATCAGAGAAAGCACCATTTTAAGTCCCAATTTTAAGCCCCAATTAGTATAAAATTTTGCAGAAATGAAAGCATACTTTGCATCCTGCAGAGACATAAAAATCAGTTCAGTTCCAATTACAGAACATGATGATAAGTCTCTTTACAACACCATACAGAGCCAAGGATTATATGATAGTATAGTCACTCGGAAGTGTTTACCAAATACAGACCAAACAGCTGGTTTTTGTCCAAGAACACTCTAACGCTTACCACACATAAACCAAACAACAATTTAGTCAATACTATATTAAGATACTTTTTAGCGTATAGGAGTTAGGAGTCATCTATGGAACTCAATGTCAGGGACCAGATCCATTATCAAATGCTGTAGTTGATTCCAAAATGTGCTCGTGACAACTTCTGTTAAAGCCTGACCCATTTTTATTCATTTAATAACAGCTGCCAAAGAGGAACCCAGAAGTAATACAGCACACCCTTAAGAGGGTGTAATTAACCTTCCATGACAGTTCTACAGACACAGAAAGTCCTGTGCATCACTCCTGTTCTGTGCTACTATCAAAGATCCAAAATGATCTGGACAGAGACTGGTCAGAACAAGAGAGTATGTAGAATCATAATGTGCTATAATCAGCATGCTACTAAGTACTGTTGTTACTCTAGGCCCTGATGCAAACAAAAAGGTCACTTTTCTTAAAAGAAGACAAATGTAAGATTCTGTTTAAATTATTCTTGCTTTAGTTTCCATTTTGCCTTCACTGATATCTTTTACAAAAGATAATTAGCACCATGAATAAGCCATCTGCATCACTCATGTTGATTTTCTGCTCCCTCTGGAGCTGAACCTTTAGCCTTCAGCTTATCTGTTTGGTGCCTATGAGACTAGTTGTATGTCATGGTCATTGACAAAGATAAATAATGATGCCCTACCAAAGTAAGAAGAAGCTATTAATAAAAATAATGTGAAATGGGCTGATCTGACCATTTCTCACTGGTAAGCTTCTTCAACAAAAGCTCAGAATTCTGCTAGGACTAAAATGTCCTCTAGAGCTTTGGAAAACATTAAAAAAAAAAAAAAAAGGAAATTATTTAAACCTTACATCACCTTCTTCTCTCTCTGTATGGAGTTTAGTTACAGGGATGTATAGTCAGGTTAAGAGGCATATTGCTGGATTTTGCAAGGTATTAAGTAGGTACAAGTTTTATCTTTACCGATTTCAGAAAAAAATGCCAGCCAAATCAGAAGAGCTTTTCTTGTTGCATGGCACTTTGAAGAACATACAAAAATCTCCCAAAACACCTCATCATCATTTTTCACTTGTTACAATCCAACAAGATTTCAAATCCCGAAGTTTGCTACAGAAATTCTCCTAAGTTCTTTATCAGGATGCTCTGGTCTCTCTATGCAGCTTCTTGCACAAAAGTCTGGACAGCTGATGGCCATGAATGGAGTGGACACATGGGGATGCCTATTCAGTTTTAATAGGTCTTCAGCTTCTCTGGGCTGTTCAGCTAGTTCAGAACATTACATTAACCAAAATCCTCCATCAGCTCCACTTCCAACTTTCTCAGTGTGAAACTCCATGATTGAGGCGTAGCAAAATCACAGTGCTAAAGATTTGTATAAAAATCATGAATATAAAGGTTTAGAAAGGAACATAAAATTCTGTAAATGACAACTGAACTAAGTGAACTTTTTTCACATATTTTTTTTCTCAGTCTGGGGTGTTAAATTTCCTTGTTTTGGTTCCAGAGGGCAAATGATTGCCATGAGTTTATTGGCTATAAGTAGTCTGAGTGGGCAGAGCATGGAGAAAAAATAATTCTGTAATAGTGAACATTCAATCATCCCATTCTGGTTAATACAGAAGAATACTTTCAATATAATGTAAAAATGTAAAAGAAAACCCAATAATTACAATGAAAGAAGCCAGAACTGGCAAGTCTGAAAATAAGCAAGCTAAATGAAATGATGATAGGTCATATTAATTAAAAAACAAAACCTCAAAACCCCACAAAAAACTCAAACAAAAAACAACACCAAAAAAACCCAGCAACAACAAAAAAACCTAAAACAATTCTCCCAAACCACCAGAAAAACCTGATAAAAATATCATTTATGTCATTTTGAAACTTTCATGATTGACTAATGTGTACACCAATTAACATTTTTTACCTTTACTTCTTTCATATTGAAAATTAATGTAATATGACAAAATAATTGTTTAAGATTTCAGTTTCTCTGATTAACTATTGAGAATATTATTTGATATAAGAAAATAAATGTAGTATTTACCCTTCTGTTGCTTTTGTTTGATTTTGCTGGTTTTTTAATGAGTAACTCTCTACTTCAAGATCTGGTTAGGAATATCAGTTGCGTGGACTTTTTTGTGGGTTTGCTGTAAGAAAATTTCTTGCTGGAAACTGCAATTCTGCCTTCAAGTTAAGATTAGTGGTTGATACCCTATCAGTTGGAAGTAACAGCTGAAATTTCTATTAGTGGAGGCTGTAATCACCTGAGCATGATCTGGAATGTTAAAAAAAAAATCATCAAATTTTAAGGGAAAACCTTTCCTTCTAACAAAATTATTGTTAACACTTATTAAGACTGATCCTGGAAATCTCATGAACTAGTCAAAACCCAATATCTTTATAGCAGCATCCTCTAGCATATTTTCTATCCAATATATAAGTAGGTCTTTGGTTTAACTGGAGACTCAATTGTACAAGTGATAATGGGTTTTTGCACATTATTACCTAAAAACCCTCACTCACAGACAATATCAGTTGGATGGATATAAAGAGATGTTTAGCTTTGTCATGGTATTGTTACAAAAGAGTTTTTCTCAATAAGAGAGTAGCACTTGGTGAGAAGAATAACAATAAACTTCTGACTGTTGAGAAAAAAAAAAATCTTGCCTTATGAAGGCTGTTCATACATTGAGTTTTAGTACACTATTATTGATACTTAGTGCTTTTTTTATTCTTTAAAGAAGATAGAAGACACTAACCCAGCAATATTTACATCTATGTCTATTGTTCATATATATAAAAACTCCCATAACTTACTTGTTGCAGCTGCTATTGCATCTGAAGATAAAAGCACAGTGAATGACTTAAAACATTCGATGTCTGAGGCAGCCAAATTGGTTATGATCTGAATCAGTGAGGACAATCAGTCACTGCAAGTAAAGTAAAAGCCAAGACATTTAGGACATTTGCAAATTCACCCTCACAATAGACAAACTATTGCAGTGGTAAAGTACTGCGATTGTTTCCATTCTAATGGCAATCTAATGACTCCTAGATGAACCACTTAAAACTGTACTGGTCTAGATATAGGAAATTGGTTTAATTTTCCATTCATATTTTTGTTTTCTTTGCTTATTCCTTGTGGCTGTTGAAACATCAGCTATCAGGAGAAACATTTGAATAGGCTGCTTTTAAGTCAACTTCAGTAGCACAGTTTTCAGCTCTTGTATACAAAGTGCAGCTTCAGGAGATCTAAGGCATGCTGAAGCTGGAGCCTGCAGTACTTAAATAAACAGTGTCAGGCTGTCTGGATTATGATACATTTAATAAAAGAACGAGGAAAAGAGTTCCTGTATTTTTGACAGTTCCAGCCCCAGCATCCTCATTAATGGAGCACAGGGTGATATTTTGCACTGAGATATATATATATATAAAAGACAATCAAAGTGTCAGAAGAACATAAAGATATTACCAGATACTTTAATTAATGTAAGAACATAGAGAGGGAACAAAAGCATAGATCTTTTATTCATACTCAAGGATAATTTAGTCCCTGTTTATTTACTGAATTTTAATTTTGGATTCTTCAGAAAACATGTCTTATGCAAAATACACAAATAGCTGGAGAAACATCTCAGTAGATATTAAACAAATACGTGTTTGGTTTCCTGGGTGCACAAAACCCACCCTGTCTTGAAGAGCCCATAGGATGCAAGAAGAAATTCACAATTAAGGATTACCTAAGAAAGATTGAAAAAAATAGCATGCTGTTGTTGGATCTACAGGGATGACATGAATGAGGGAAGAAGGTGACATTTCAACTAAAATGGGTAATGTCAACAAATATTTCCCAAGTAGACTAGAACAGTCTAAAATATGCATTTTACTAACACTTTATCAGAAGTCTTTGGTTTAATACCAAATACATCATGAAATTTTGCAGCTTTGCCTTTCCTATCACTAAATTATCATAAATAGAGATAAATGAGATTTTTGTGTACATCTAAATAATCTATCAAGAGACATTATCAAGAGATTCTTCTTTTTTTGCATTCTTCTAACTCAGTTGCAAGAAATTGTCAAATTTACACCAAGGGAAGGTCTTTTCCTAAAATATATTACCTTTTTCAATACTGAGACTGGGCTTCAGAATCTCCAGTTAAAATTTGATATATCTTTTCATTTCCTCATTTTCCTAGACATACCTTTGAGGAGCACATCTAAACATAGTGGATTAGGAATTTAGAATTAATTTTGTATTTTTTTCTCCTCTTAAGTAAGTGTTTCATCACATTTTTTTAATGAGTAACTCTGGTTGCTCACTGATTAGTCTACATATCCATCTCTTATTTTAGAGATGTTTAGTATAAACATATATTATATAAATATATATTATATATAAACACATATTATATTAACTTTCATATTATTGACCATATAAACCATCCAGTAGTGTTGTTGCTATCTGAATGGGCAATCTACATTTCAACAACAGAAAGAAGACCTTTTTTCTGCTTCAGTGAGCCTTAAAATGTTCAAGAGTACTTTGTGAATATTTAAAGGGTTTTGTGTGTTTACTTTTTACTTTTCTTCAAACAGAAATGCCATCGGTAGTATTTTACATGCCTTTTAGCTGTTACCAGTAGTAGTAACTAGTCAAATTGAATTTGCAATGCAATAAGGCTTCTTTGTCATATTTGTAAGGCTTTATTTATTGAGGAATTTGAAGGTTGTTTTAGAGAGGAAAAAGGCACAGATTTTGCTGAGAAAATGTACCCTGAGACACATTACAAATCCAGGGTGCCATATGAAATTCTGGACTACCTGCTGGCAGGTCAAAAAGCTGTTGAAGGGTCAGGGTTCATGATACAGCTGAAAGGAACTGAGGTTCTTGTGCTGGCAGCAGACTTGAAGCTTCTACCACCTTTACCTCTGAGTGTTGACTTCTTACTTTATTATCAGAATGTTTGAGTTCTTTTCCTTTGATTAAGATATAGCTTAGCTACTGGACTACACTGTGCCTGCTGATGGAGGGTACTATATGCACAGGCTGCACCATTTGCCTTACTCATAGAGCCATAGAATTGTTTTGTTTGGAAAAAGCCTCTAAGATCAAGTCCAACCACCATCCTAAGACTACCAGGGCCATTAAACCATGTTTGGAAGTGTCATGTCTACATGTTTTTTGAATACCTTCAGGGATGGTGACTCCACCACTGCCCCAGGCAACATATTCCAATGCCTGACCACTCTTTTAGTAAAGAAATTTTTCCTAATACCCAATCTAAATCTCCCCCCTGGTGTATTTTCAGTCCGTTTTCTCTAATTCTATCACCTGGTAACAGGGAAAAGAAACCAATACTCACCTCACTACAACCTTCTTTCAGGGAGTTGTAGAGAGCAATGAGGTCTCTCCTAAGCCTCCTCTTCTCTAGGCTGAAAAACTCCCAGTTCCCTCAGTCACTCCTCAACAGACTTGTTCTCTAGACCATTCACCATCTTTGTAACCCTCTCTGGACACAATCCAGCACCGTGGGACCACCCTGCCAAGGGAAGACACCGATGGGCGGAAAGTCTCTTCTCCCGCAGAGGCTTCTAGTTTCCATTAGCATGACTGGGAAATCATCAGAAATGTTTCTTCACCTGCATCTCCTGCCTTTTCCTAAGTTCTGTTCCTTCATTTCCTTTTCATTTTCCTTTTCACACACCCCTGCACATAAATAATAAATACATGGGCACAGGAAGTAAATAATGACTTAATTCGATGAAATGAATCGATCATTTCTGAGGTCTTTGTGTGCATGTTATTCCATGAAATTGTTTCTGATGCAGTGTATTGCTTTTTTTTTTTTAAGTTTGGAAGAAATAGATGAAAACCAAGTACACTGGCATGGTGCCATAGATAAAGCTGTTGATGTTCCTTCTATACAAATGTTCTGTGAGTAACAGACTCCAGTCAGAGAGTCAATGAACCTAGCGACTAAAACCTATTACACAAGGTTAAGTAAATTTTTGAAAGGCAGTTTCAGGAAGAAACCTCATGATACAGTTTCAAGAATCAAAGTGAAGTTGAGGTGGTTTATAGCAAAGAGAGACCTGTTTTCTAAGTATGCCATTCTGTGCACAGGCTGCAGGACAGGCTTCATTCTTCACTGTCACTCTGCCTTATTTAACTAAAACTTACTTTATAGAAACAGTATTTCACAATCTCCAAAGAGATTAAATTCATGCTTGAATAGGCTCCAAGTGACACAGATTTAACTCATTCTGCTTTCCATTGGAGAGGGTGACTTCTTGTCTTTTTTTAAGGACAGAAATTGTACTGTTTTGTGAGGAAACAGGGGAAAAGGCAATAGAAAAAATTCAAGATGATGAGTCAGCTCTTTCACTGATCACTGATATAGACATTGGATAGCAGGTATTTGTGTATTCTGCTTAGGGTATTGCTGCTGAGGAAAAATCTCCAAGAATATTCCCCACAAAAGAAAACAACTTAAGGGAACAGCATTCCACTGGAATGCAACCTGCATTATTATGGTGGTGAAATTGTTAAGATGAAGGGGGCTTACAAGAAAGCTGGGGAGGGACTTTTTAGGCTATCAGGTAGTGACAGGACTAGGGGGAATGGAATTAAGCTGGAAGTGGGGAGATTGAGCCTGGACGTGAGGAAGAAGTTCCTCACCATGAGAGTGGTGAGAACCTGGAATGGCTTGTCCAGGGAGGTGGTTGAGGCCCCATCCCTGGAGGTGTTTAAGGCCAGACTGGATGAGGCTCTGGCCAGCCTGATGTAGTGTGAGGTGTCCCTGCCCATGACAGGGGGTTGGAACTGGATGAACCTTGTGGTCCCTTCCAACCCTGACTGATTCTATGACTCTATGATTCTGTAAGTGTAGACCCATGAAGCTGGACCTTCTTACAAGTGCATATTTTTGTAATTGCTTTACTCAGTTTTCCCTACAAATTTTGTCATTGCTAATTTTTATGAATGGAAGAAAGTTCAAATTAAATTTATGTTGATCTTTCAAATACTGTGGTATTTCTGTAAACTACCCATTATGCCTGTGCCATTATAAAGACAGAGGTTCTTGAAGAAAATTTGACAGTCTTGAGGGCAAGTTTTCAGTGTTTTAGTCTATGACTTCGAATCAGTCCAGTTAAGTGGAAATTGGTTGCTTTATATAATCATGTCAAATAGTACAGAAATTTCTGTCATGTCATCATCAAATTTGCATTCAGCCAGAACTCCTCCTGTAATTTTATTTTAACTTATGTGAAATACAATCTCTGAGTCCCAGTTCATGGTTACTGAATTTAAGAGATCTAATGCCTTATTCTAATTTTGATGGTGAATTAAAAGTATCTACCAAGAGAGCGACAAAATTTAGTTTATATGAATGGCTATGAATAGCATGAGTAAAGAGATCAGGATCAAATATGAAGAAATCATCCACTGCTATGCCAATGTTCCATTGCTATCTATTTACTATTGCTTTTCTATCAGGAACATAATCTACAATTCATGAAACTTTTCTGACTGAGATAAGATACAGACTGGTTTTTTTTTTTTTCTGTAAAGCTCGTTCTTAGCAGAATATTTATTTAAGGGCTTGCCTAAGGATGAGCTTGAATTAAGGAAGTGGCAAGTTAGAAGTTGTCACTGAAATCAAGGAAAATATTGCAGCCTGATAAGAAGTGAACTAAGTAAACTCTGGCCTGTGCATAGGATTTATCCAACTCTCTCCTACCAACCACTCAAACAGATTCAGGGGATTTTTATATCTAAGAATAAGATCTGTTGGGATCACAGAGCTGTGCAAGTCTTTTCCTAAATTTTCAGTTTAGATTCATTTTTGCAGAAAGCTTTTATGCTTATAGATGTTTTTACAATCAAATCCAAGAATGTTAATTAGCTGTATTTCTATGCATACAGGAGCACGAAGAAAATTGTTTATAGTTCCACATGGCAAATTCTTCCTGCAGACAAGAGAAAGATTTTAATACAATGGACACTGAGATACCTTCAGCTTGTCACTCTTACAGATTTTCCATTTCTACAAAGTGGAGTTGCAATTTTACATTCTGGTTTATGTTTTGGTCAGTCGTTATTTCTTCCACACAAACCAAATATTTATCACATAAACATGTTGTGCAACTGAAAAGACCTTATCAGCTGAAATACTGTTGCTGACTTTTCCTCTCCTCTAGAAAAAGGAAAGGAAATAATGTATTGTTTTAAAACTTGTACTTCTAGATTTATTCTTTTCCTTGACAAAGCTGGCAGGCACTTTACAAGGAGTTATGGTGGTACTGTAAATCAGACAGCAAGAGGTCATACATGAATTATGGTTTTCAGAATGATTTCTTGGAGATTACATGCTATGTTATTTGAAAATCATGTGTTTGTTCCTTTATTGTCTTGCATCTTTTATATCCATTTTAACTCTTGCATAAGGAAAGCTAATGGTATTAACAGCAGTTTATATCCTCCATGCACAAAAGACATAGCAAACCACAATATTTTGGCCAGTTAATTTTCATTGTAGTAAGCCTCAATTTATTATATTTTTACTTTTATACTGAAAAAAGGCATATAATGTGAATTCAAAGAAAAGCAGCTGAACAGCTATTTATACTTGATGATCAATGGTATAGTGACTGTAAGAGCTGTCTCACTATCCTTTATGCTCTTTTTGTACCTAGCAAAGCTTAGAATGGATGTTTCCAACAAAGGAACCAATTCACTAGTGTTCTTGATTATAAAGTACTAGTATAATACTAAGACTGGAAATTTATTTTTTACCTCAGATGATGACTTATTCGTGTGTATAAGGATTAATATCACTCTTAATTTCAGTATGATGAGTGCAGCAGGAAAGTGTGCTCCAAGCTTCAGCTTATTATAAATACATATATATAATCGAAAAGCAGTTTACATAGAGACTAAGAGTAGAAAACATTCATTAGAAAGAAGGTTGACAAAAATCAGTAGCATACATCACTTTTCAAAAGGTGTTTCCTTTCAAAATAAGGCTCAATTTTATACTGATTAACATTTTCATCATAAGCTACATTTGCATGGCAAAAGTATCTGGCATACTAATATCCCTTTTTAAATGTTGCAGCCATGGCACATTGTAGTCACAACAAGTAATTTCACTCCCACTTGAATACAGTCTCATAAAGGTTTAGTCCATGCCAAGGATGTAACACCAATAAATCCAGTCCTTCTGTGTCTTCTCTTTGCGTGAAATCTCCTTTACAGGCTGATTTTCATAGCAACTGACCCTGAACCTTTTTAGAGTCTTTTGTGATATTAAGTGAATGCTAAAGAGAGCATGTACATTTCATGGGAGAAAACAGAAAGATGGCAGGGTAAACATACTGGAAAGATCAAAGCAGTTTTCAATGCAAAACAACAACAAAACAAATGTGGAAGTGTTCCAAATAATTTATTAGTATAGGATTCAGATAAAGTAGTAAAGTAGCAGCAGAAACTATCTGACATCTCAGGTTCTTCACAGAATCATAGAATCAGTCAAGGTTGGTAGGGACCACAAGGATCATCTACTCCCCCTGCCATGGGCAGGGACACCTCACGCTACATCAGGCTGGCCAGAGGCTCATCCAGCCTGGCCTTAAACACCTCCAGGGATGGGGCCTCCACCACCTCCCTGGACAACCCATTCCAGGCTCTCACCACTCTCATGGGGAAGAACTTCCTCCTCACGTCCAGCCTGACCAGCTTTATTCCATTCCCCCTAGTCCTGTCACTACATGATAGCCTAAAAAGTGCCTCCCCAGCTTTCTTGTAAGCCCCCTTCTGATACTGGAAGGCCACAATAAGATCACCTTGGAGCCTTCTTTTCTCCAGACCGAACAGTCCCAACTCTTTCAGTCTGTCCTCACAGGAGAGGTGCTCCAGCCCTCTGATCATCCTGGTGTCCCTTCTCTGGACACGTTCCAGCATGTCCATATCCCCCTTGTAATAGGGGCTCCAGAACTGGACGCAGTACTCTAGGTGGGGTCTCACCTGAGCGAAGTAGAGGGAGAGAATCACATCTCTCGATCTGCTGGCCAGCTGGTCTTTTAGTAAGCTCAAGAAGAAAAGCACATCAGGGGCACAGTTGAATTTACCACTTAAGAAAACAGATAAGAAGAGTAGTAAAACATAAAATCAAAAGCGTAATCATGATAGAATAATGCTATTTCAGGTATGGAGGTTAATAGACAGTTATGATGAGTTGCACTGTGAGACCCCTTGCTCACTGCAGGGGCATTGGACCTGATGACCTTCAAGGGTCTCTACTGACCCAATGCATTCTATGATTCTACAATTTATTTAAAAAGAGGTAAATACTGTAAAAACAAATTCAGTGTGATTCCCAAATCTTTTGGTAAAAAAAAACAATTTTTGATAAACCAACTGATAAGGGGAAAAGCAAAGGATCTACAAATCAGTGAGGGTGCTGAAATGTAAAAAATTCTGTTTAAAGTGCCCAGGCTGAAGGCAGAAGTATTTTTTCATTATCTGTGTGTTCAGTCTCATTGCAACAGGAATGACATAAAAACCAGAGAAAATTATGGGAACAATTCAGTAGACTCTTCTTGATTCTAGACTGTGATAAGTCTCAGAGCCATGACCCCAAATTCAGAGGGTGTAGAATAAGCTAATTACTCATTGATCCAAGCATTTTAAGAGTACGCTGTTTGACCACCTACATGTAGAGACCAAGATATCTCATCAAGTACTTTTTTTTTTTAAACAATCCTGTGTCTTCTCACAAGGACTAGTAATGACAAGGAATTTATTCAAACGTTATTCTGAAATACAGATTGTTATCATTTAGGAGTTCCTTATATTTTTTTCCCCCTGCTTGTAAATCTGTCAAAGTCAGTAGCTTTAAATAATCTTTCTATTTTTATTTAAATATTCTGTAGTGTCACCTAAAAATTTCAGTAGTAGCAATTTTATGTTTTGTTTTAGGGAATTGATAGACAAGTGGGGGAATCTGAACTGTTGGAAATCATGTTTAAAAATACACAAACTGTTAGAAGTATTGAAAGAGTCGTCAAATCAAAAGCTTGTCAAATCCAGTACCTGATCTGTGATAATGACTAATAATAGGTATGTAGGTGAAAGTATAAGGAAAAGAAGAATGGGTTTTTGCTGGAACAAACTCAAATATGCTCCTAGAAATTTACAGATCATGAACTTTATGACCAAGGTGGTGTATCTTAGTTTGGAATCACCCTCAATGGGTTATTTTCCTATGAATTTCTCCATGAGTTTAAAGTTGCTTTCAGAAGCCTTTAGTGCCTATTGACATTCAAAGTAACTTGTGCTAGAGAGCTCCTGTCTCAATTTAATCTGATGCTCCCTAACATTTATATTTGAAGAGCCAGTGACAAATCTTTCCCCATTCATAATCTCCATGTCATTTATGGTTTTGCATCTGTTGCATCTCCCTGAATCAACTTAGCAAATTGAAGACTGTCTTTTCTTTATTGGTTCCTTGCATGGGGAATGATTCCTTACTGTCTGTTGCTTTTTTCTGTGCATTTTCCCTCAAAAACTACTAGACTCTTTCCTTAATAGGGGAGTCAGATATCTCTAAATTATTCAAGATGTCGGTGGGTGGATGGATTTGCATAGTGGAACAGGATATCTTCAAAAAAAACGAGTAAGTCTTAATGTGTTTGTGCAAACAGTCACTGAGCTGATGTTTCCACACACCTGCTTATGGCACGTCAAGATCTCTTTCCCAAGTACTAATTGCTCACTTAGAGCCATTATTGTATACAGAAAATTTTGAGTATTTTTTTTCCATAAGGGTGTTCCTTTACATATATATGTATTTAATAGTTCTATGTGGACATTCAGTATCACTTCATACTCCCTTTTTTCTGGAGTGTTTATGAACAGCGAAGGCACCAGCCCAGATGTCGTTCTCCACAGGACATTTCTTCATTAGTAATGAAGAAAACAGACCATTACCTTCTACTTTTGTTTCTCTCTTTTTGAAGAGGCATGTTTCCATGCAATGGACTTTTTACTTTCTTGGAGAAGACCTAGTGAAAAAGCCTGTCAAATACCTTTTGTAAATCTGAGTAAAGTATGTCTCTCATGTTTCTGTGTTGACTCCACAAAGAAACTAATGAGTTTATAGAGTATGATATCTCTTTACAAAGAGTGGAAAGACTGTTTCCTTGAATTTCACACTAATTAATTTCACATTTTTATACTAATAGGGTAGCTACATACGTAAGACTAATCGTCCATACCTTTAAGGATTCCTCATGGATCTCATTGGTAAAAATCAGTGTTGGCTTTGCTTTCTTCCAGTCCCATAGTACTAATATGGTTTTAATAAAGATTTTAAAAACAAAAACAAAAACAAAAAACTTAACAAATACCAGTAGCAGCTGGATATTGATTTTTTTTTTGTTTTTTTTTTTTTTTCCTCACAAGTTTTGCTAGCAGTTCAATTTCAAACACAGCCCCAGTGGAGAAAGTTTCAAATGAAAATCTCTATAAAATTCTGTTTGTAAACTGCGAGCACTAATCAAAAAGCTAAATCATTTTTCTACTGCTTTTCTTATCTGAATACTCATTTTATTAGTTGCTCCTTTTTTGACCTTAAACTCCTCCTAGTAGACTTCCAGATCCTCAGAATAAAGGATTTGTTGTTAGTTTTTATGCCCTTGGCAAATTTATTTACTCGATTATATATGTTATGATTTCACAATTCCCTATCCTTCTCAATGAATTCAATTATAAGTTTGGAGAGAGTGACAGAGCAGCTTCTGTTCTGTTCATGTATCACTAAGCTCATAGAGGTCCATGTGCTGAGGTTTTCCCAGCTATAAAATAAAACTTTTTTCTTTTTTCTTTTTTTTCAATTAAATATTACTTTAACAGTGAAGATATAGCAAAAATTATATAAAATTCATATTGTATAGAGATTATGACTGAATATGGGAAATAGTGTTGAAATTTCTCCTGATTTATGTAGATAGGAAAGGAAAGCCCCATACTAAATTGTCAAGCAAGACACTAAGAGGCAGAGGATAATTACTAAAGATATATCTGACACAATGAAAGATACATCATTATTAGTAATAAAATTTGAGATTTAAGGTGTCTGTATTTGAGTGGTGAGAGCTCCATTTTTCATGCCTGGCAGTAGAGTTGAAATTATGCTTTTAAGCAATGAAATGTAGGATAGATATGTTCTAATCAATAAAAACCTAATTATTTTTACAACAATTGTTTTACTCAAGTTGACCTTAATTATCTTAAGGAAGACTCACTGCGACACTCTGATTCCTCTGTTGACTTTCACTGACATCAGCAGTAGAATGCCATTTCCAATGAAGACTTGTAAGGATTTGTTTTTATATACAAGTTTCTACTTCTGAACTAAGTAGCTAAACTTCCATTGTAGTAACTGAAGAATTAGGCAAAACTGTCAATTGCATCTAAGGAGTGAGTCAAATTTAAAGTGCTTCTAGAAGAGAACCTTAAATATCTAGTTTGTATATAGACACTGTTGATAAACAAACATATAAGACTTCATCTGGAGCTGAATCCCATCTTATAAGCTGGTGAAATATAGTTCCTTTGTCTAGTACTTTATTGAGTCACTTTCATAATTTTTAAAATGTTGTTAAGATCATGCCAGGACACTGGTGGCTGGAGAAATTCCATTACTGTACCCCTCTCTAAAACAACCAAAGAGCAGGAGGAAAAAACCATGGAGCTACAGGCCACACAGCCCCAGTTTGTTCACCGGAAAAGTCACAGTATCACAGCATCACAGTATCACAGTATCACAGTGTATCAGAGGCTGGAAGGCATCAGGTCCAACCTCCCTGCCAGAGCATGATCCCTTAGAATCATAGAATCATAGAATCAGTCAGGGTTGGAAGGGACCACAAGGATCATCTTGTTCCAACCCCTCTGCCATGGGCAGGGAGACCTCACACTAGATCAAGCTGGCCAGATCCTCATCCAGCTTGGCCTTAAACATCTCCAGGGATGGGGTCAAAACCACCTCCCTGAACCACTTAGGGTAGTCCGCACAGGAACACATCCAGGTGGGTTTTGAAAGTCTCCAGGGAAGGAGAGTCCACAACCCCCTGGGTTGCCTGTTCCAGTGCTCTGTCACCCTCATTGTAAAGATTTTACTCATGTTGAGGTGAAACCTTCTATGTTCAAGTTTGAACCCATTATTCATTGTCTCATCACTGAACCACCAAAAAGAGCCTGGCCCCCTCCAATTGACACCCACCCCTCAGATAGTTATAGAGATTGGTGAGATCCCCTCTCAGTGTTCTCCAGACTAAATAGCCCCAGCGCTCTCAGCCTCTCTTCATAGGGGAGATGCTCAAGTCCCCTAATCGTCCTCGTGGCTCTCCCTTGGATTCTTTAGCGGTTCTCTGTCTCTCTTGAACTGGGGAGCCCAAAACTGGACAGGTGTGGTCTCACTAGGGCAGAGTAGAGAGGTAGAAGAACTTCCCTCGACCTGCTGGATACCTTTCTTGATATATCCCAGGTTCCCCTTGGCTCTCTTGGCCACAAGAGCTCATTGTTGTTCCATGGAGCACTTGCTGTCCACCAGCACTCCAAGGTCTTTCTCTGTGGAGCTGCTTTCCAGCAGGGCAGCCCCTAACCTGTCCTGGTGCCTGTTGTTATTTCTCCCCAGATGTAGGACCCTGCACTTGTCCTTATTAAACTTCATGAGGTTTGCCTGCACCCAGCTCTCAGCCTGTCCAGGTCACGTTGGATGGCTGCACAGCCTGACAGGGTGTCAGCCAACCCCCCCAGTTTTGTATCATCAGCAAACTTGCTGAGGGTACTCTCAATCCCCTCATCCAGGTTGTTGATAAAGATATTGAACAAAACTGGATCCAGTACTGATCCCTGAGGGACACCATTGGCCACAGGCCTCCAAGCTGACTCTGTGCCACTGATGACAACCCTCTGAATTCTGTTGTCAAGCCAGTTCTCAATCCACCTCACTGACTTGCCATCTATGCCACATCTCCTGAGCTTTTCTATGAGGATGTTATGGGAGACAGTATCAAAAGCTTTACTGAAGTCAAGATATATGACATCCATTGCTCTTCCCTCATCTACCCATTTGGTCATAACTTCATAGAAGGCTATCATATGAGTTAGACAGGACCTCCCAGTGGCAAAGCCATGTTGGTTACTCCTGATGACTTATCTTCCATGTGATTAGAGATCACCTCTAGGATAAGCTGCTCCATCATCTTTCCAGGGATAGAGGAAAGACTGACTGGTCTGTAGTTGCCTGGATCCTCCTTCTTGCCTTTTTTGAAGGCTGGAGTGACATTTGCTTTCTTCCAGTTGTGGGACACCTCTCCTGTTCTCCATGACTTTTCAGGAATGATGGAGAGAGGTTCAGCAACAATATCAGCTAGCTCTCTCAGCACTCGTGGATGCATCCCATCAGGGCCCATGGATTTGTCTGTCTTTCGTTGGTATAAGAGATCTCTAACCCAGTCCTGACTGACCAGTGGAATGTCTACATCTCTCCAGTTCTGCTCCCTTGCTTCTAGAGACTGAGGTTCCTGAGGGCTGGTCTCAGGAGTGAAGACTGAGGCAAAGAAGGCATTCATCAACTCTGCCATCTCTGCATCATCAGTTACTGTATCTCCCTTCTCATTCAGCAGTGGGCCCACCTTTTGCCTGCTTTTCCTTTTATCATTGATGTATTTGAAAAAACTCTTTTTGTTCTCTTTCACCCCTCTGGTGAGATTCAGTTCCAAGAGGGTCTTGGCCTTTCTTGTTGCATTTCTTCATTCTCTGGCTCTATCTTTCTAATCCTCCCAACTGACCAGTCCTTTTCTACGTATTGTAAACCTCCTTTTTGTTTTTTAGTTTTACTAAGAGTTCCATGATTATCCATGCAGGTCTTCTGCCTTACTAGATTTTTTTTTTTTCAAGGGAATACATTTCTCTTGAGTTTGGAGGAGCTGATGTTTGAATATTACCAGCTCTCTTGAGCCTCCCTTCCTTCCCGAGCCCTAGTCACTGCATATTTCTAAGTTGAGTCTTGAAGAGGGGAAGGTTGGCTCTCTTAAATTCCAGGGTTGAAATTTTACTTATCAACCTGCTTCTTTTTCTCTTGATATTAAACTCTAACATGTCATTGGTCACTGCAACCAAGATTACCCCCAACCTTGACATCTACAACCAGTCCTTCTTTGTTAATATCAGGTCCAGCATTCCACTTCTCCTTGTTGGTTCTTCAGCTGCTTGCGGAGAAAATTGACATCAGTGCACAGCAGGAACCTCTGGACTGTTTGTGCTTGGCTGTGTGATCTTTCCAACTAATATCTGAGTGGTTGAAGTCACCCACAAGCACTAGGGCACTTGATCTTGAGGCCACTTCCAGCTGCCTGTAGAAGGTCTCGTCAGCAGTTTCTTCCTAGTTAGTGGTCTGTAGTAAATCTCCACAACCGTATGATCCATGTTTGTACATCCCTTCATTCTTACCCATAAGCTTTCAATGCTTTTATGATCTCCCCCTGGGTTGAGCTCAACACATTCCAGTTGCTTATTCACATAGAGAGCAACTCCACCACCTCACCTTGTCAGCCTGTCCTTCCTGAAAAGGACATAGTCATCCACAACCACATTCCAGTCATAGGAGATGTCCCACCATGTATCTGTAATTGCAAAAAGGTCATAGCCCTGTGACTGCACCCAGATTTCCAGTTCATCCTGCTTATTCCCCATGCTTCTTTCGTTGGTACACAGACACTTCAGAGACTTAGCAGAGGAGTATCTGTTACCATTGTGTGTGTTGCATAATCCACTATCCCCTACAGCCCCTGGGATAGCAATGGAGCTGGTACCCTGCCTCACAATTGTCCCAGGAATGTCCTCAGTGAGACTGGCTTTTCCTCCTTCCCCCTTCAAAATGAGTTTAAATACCTATCAATCAGCCCTGCTCTTTTTCCTCTTAGAGACAAACATTTTTTTTCTATAGTCAGCAGGCCTGGTGTCTTGTAGAGTAGTCCATGATCAAAGAAACCAAAATCCTGCTGTTGACACCAGTCCTGCAGCCGGGCATTAATCTGCTGTATTATCATGTTGTGGTGGTTTGGCCCTGGCCTGGAGGCCAGATGCCCACCAAAGCCGCTCTATCACTCCCCCTCTTAAATGGACAGGGGGAGAGGGGAGGAAGAAAAAAAAAAATTGACCAAAGCTAATAATAAGATAGAAGCGAATTTAATAACAATAATAGTCAAAAGCAATAGACCGCGCGGAAGCAAGAGAGAGATGTTAGTCTCTACTTCCCATCAGCAGGACGATGGTCGGTCTCGGGAAGTAGGGCTCTCTAAGCTTGATAGTTGCTTGGGAGGATAGACGCCATGGACCAATCCCCCCACTTCCTTCTTTTACTTCATTCTTATATCTGAGCTGACGTCATATGGCATGGAATACTTCTTTGGCCAGTCCAGGTATGCCAGCTCAGCCATGTCCCCTCCCAAGATCCTGCCCATCCCTCAATGTACTCTTGGGGCAGGGAAACATTGAAAAGACATAGCCTGGGTACTTATTCAACAGTAGCCAAAACATTGCTATGTTATCAACTGCTGCTGCAAAACACAGCACTGGAGAATTAACTCCAGCTTGGCCAAACCCAATACACATGTTTATTCCATCATTAGGCATAGCTAGTGAGGGGACAGAAGCAAATACTACTTGTGCTCCTGATCCCTTAACCATTCATGCCAGGGCTTTGAAGTCCTCCTTCATTGATCTCAAACTTCTTTTTGAAATTTCATCATTGCCTGCTTGGAAAACCAGCAATGCGTAGTAGTCAGTTGGGCAGATCAGGGTAGGAAGTTTTCTTACTGTTGCCTGTTGCCCCAGGTAGGCAACAGACTTCCCTAAAGAGTGGATCAGGTCTGCATATAGGACCCTCAACACCCTTCAGAAGTGAGTCAAGAAGTCAAGAAACTGGACCTCTTCACAGCTCTTCTTGTATACATGAAAGTCAAGAAGATAACTGGGAACAATACACATGGATTTAACCAGGAGGCTGGACTAAAGATCTGAAGTCCCTTCCAGTCTGAACTACCTCACAATTCTATGATTTTGTGATTAAAGACCTTTATTTGCAAATAGTGTACTTATTCAGAGATCTTTGCAGAGCCAGTGAAATGCACTTCGGTGCATTTCTGGATGCCTACTGGAGCAGGATCACTGGAATATGGTATACCATACCACAGAATCACACAGAATCACAGAATCAACCAAGTTGGAAGAGACCTCCAAGATCATCAAGTCCAACTGATCACCCAACCCTATCAAATCAACTAAATCATGGCACTAAGTGCCTTATCCAGTCTTTTCTTAAACACCTCCAGGGACATTGGCCCCACCACCTCCCTGGGTAGCCCTTTCCAACCGGCAACCACTCTTTCTGTAAGGAATTTTTTTCTAAGATCAAGCCTAAACTTCCCCTTTCACAGCTTAAGACTGTGTCCTCTCGTTCTGTTGCTGGATGCCCAGGAGAAGAGACCAACCCCCACCGGGATGCAACCTCCCTTCAGGTAGTTGTAGACAGCAATAAGGTCTCCCCTAAGCCTCCTCTTCTCCAGGCTAAACAACCCCAGCTCCCTCAGCCTCTCCTCACAGGGCTTGTGCTCCAGACCCCTCACCAGCTTTGTTGCCCTTCTCCGGACATGTGCCAACATCTCAACATCTTTCTTAAACTGAGGGGCCCAGAACTGGACACAGTACTCAAGGTGTGGCCTAACCAGTGCTGAGTACAGGGGCAGAATGACTTCCCTGCTCCTGCTGGCTACACTATTCCTGATACAGGCCAGAATGCCATTAGCTCTCCTGGCTGCCTGGGCACACTGCTGGCTCATGTTCAGCCTACTGTCAACCAGTACCCCCAGGTCCCTTTCTGTCTGGCTGCTCTCCAGCCACTCTGTCCCCAGCGTGTAGCTCTGCATAGGGTTGTTGTGGCCCCCTGCACTTAGATGTGTTAAATCTCATGCCATTGGACTCTGCCCATCTGACCAGCCTGTCAAGGTCCCTCTGCAGAGCCCTCCTACCCTCTAACAGACCAGGGTACTATAATATCTTATATAGTTATGGAGGAAAAAAATGTATTTGTGTAGACACTGGTTAAATTTCACAATAAATCTTAGCCATTCTTTTAAATGGCATTCAATTGAAATGTGATAAATTATGGCAATATCTAAGCAACGTGATTAAATTAAATGCAGTTTGTAAAAAGCAGTGTTTACTAATTTCCCCTATCTGCAATCTGGCATACATTGTGTTTTTCTCCTAACTAAATAAATATGGGTCAAGCAGAAAAACCCATTTTAGATACTCACCTTAAATAATAAGAGGGACTTCATAGTATGTAGAAGAGAAGCCTGAGGGGAGACCTCATTGCTCTCTACAACCGCCTGAAACGAGTTTGCAGTGAGTTGAGGGTCAGTCTTTTCTCTCTAATGTCAGGTGATAGAATGAGAAGAAATAGCCTGAAACTGTGCCGGAAAAGGTTTAGATTGGATATTAGGAAAAGTTTATTTACAGAAAGAGTGGTCAGGCACTGGAATAGGTTTCCAAGGGATGTGTTAGAGTCACCGTCCCTGAAAGTGTTAAAGAAACATGTAGACATGACACTTCAGGACATGGTTTAATGGCCATTGTGGTGTTAGGTTGATGGTTTGATGATCTTGGAGGTCTTTTCCAACTGAAATAATTCTATAATAACAAAAATGCTTAGTGAAATGTGAAACATGTAAATCACAGATTGGCAAAATGTTTTACAGAGGTCCTGTGGTCTCTTCTCCTGTTCTGTGGCAGAACATAGTACATCTAGATTGTCCTAGCCAGGTGCCTCTCTAATCTGTTTTCAGTTTACTGATGACAATTTTACAGCCTCTATCATTTAGTGTTTAGCTGTATTCTTAGATTGAAAGTCCCTCCAAAAAGATCTGCCAAACATTAAGATGTTATTTCTCATTCTGTCTTCAAAAGACATATAGAACAAGAAAACTTAAGACCATAAATGGTTAATTTTCAGCATACTGCTCCTCAGATGAACAAAACAACCTTTTCTGTCTTATTTTTCTAAAGCTCATAGTTTTATTTGCTGTTCTCTATTTTGTCTCTAATTTTCAGTATGTTTTATAACATGTTGTGCTCAGAACTTGACACTCTGCTTCCTGAAGTCTGCTGCAAGAGGAAAGAGAACTGAGAAATCATTTGTGATGTCTTTCAGTGCTGTTTATTGATCCCTGAGATGATGGAAGACTATCACTGCCTCTCCCATTCTCACATTTATTGATTTATTCCAAGATTCCACTTATGATGAAATTAATTATTAATAAAATATTGAATGGTATAGGATTTGAGGACATTCAATTCTTCCTTCAAAATCTGTTAATAAGTACTCAATATTTTTGAAGCTGTTTTTTAATTGGTCTATAACCACCCTATGTTTATCTCTACTGCACCTTCCTATTGAAATCATGCTTGTCAGAGGATTTAAAAAAGACTCTATGTTCCTGTCAATTATGAACTCATAGAGAGTGACAATGTCTGGCAATATGCTTTGATGCAAATATCTGGCAATATGCTTATTTCATTATGGCTTTGCTACCTGATAAGTGCTTACAGATTATTCAGTGCTTTCCCTGGTATATTTACAGGATTCAGAATTAATATGTACAGTATTCTGGTCACAAATGTTTCCTTTGCAAGGAGCCATATACTCGTTCATCTTCTCTGGTCCTGTGGGAGTTCTTAAAGATAATTGCTAATGGGTTAGAAATTGATTGACACATTTCTTAAGTACTTTAGTGCAGTGTCTTGCAGCTTGTGGCCTGTGGACTATTGGAGGTCTATAAGACATCAGAGGATATTTAGTGATTTATTTATTTGTTAGGCAGAATAGATTGCAAAACAGAAAAGCATAGGAAAGGAGACAAACAATTCATCCACCAACATTTCTATTAATGGCTTCAAAGGAACAGTACCTAAAGAAAATGGAAAAGAAGTAGAAGATAAACAGTCAAAGTTTATGTTTATTTTATTAAGTGTTACTTTACTGCAGATGCAAACCATAATGGTAATACTATGGGAGATTTGTTATGAATGTTTTCTTACTATGCTTAGCAATATATTTAACAATGATCTACAGGAGAAAACAAACAAAAAACCCAAACAAAGCCCCAAAGAAAAAAATCACAGTTGAGAGAGTTTCCTGGTTTCAAAAAGGTAAAGGAAATAGTAACAACAAAGAACTGGACACTGATCTGAAGTTCAAGTATAGATTGCTCAGAGAAATGCAGCTAGTGGTGTATTTCAGTATGGACCTTCCGTTATCCTTTAAGTCTTTTATCCTTAGTCTTTTTCCATGATGAAGATCCAAGAGATTGCAAGGTAGTTCTCAACAGTTTTTCACTACTGATTAGAGATCTCAATCAGGTTATACTGGTGTAATTTTCTTTACTACCAAGTCATTCAGTGATTTAACTGTGCAAAGTTACTCTTCTATGCATAAAACTCCATGAATTTGTGAACTGTGTTATCAAACTATCAGAGAAAAATGGACTGTTCTATACAAAACTCTAAATCTGTGAAAGCTACTACCAGTAAGAATCTGCTGTTGCTTTTTAGTTTGGAATATCCCCATGGCCCAGGGTAAAAAAAGTAAAGTTAGTTTGAGAAAAAATAGAGTAGACTTTTATAATTCTTCTGCACTTAAAAAGTATTCCAAACACAGCGCACAAAACACATTAAAAGAAATAAAATATAGCCTTCCCAAAATCCCAGCATATGATGCAGAATAATACTGCTGTGTTGGAGTTCTAGCCAGAAACCTCTTTCTTTCTCTCTTATTTCAGCTGTGTTGATTCAAATCCAAGGAATTCTGTGCACACAGTGCTGTAGGAAAGTTCTTTAAACACTCCTGTGTTGAAGAAAACAGATTACTGGTTGGTAACTCTTCTGAATTTGTTCAGTGTAGTGTGTTATTTAATCTGACTAAATATAACCAATTTAAACAAAGAAGTTCTGAAAGGAGGCACTAGTTGACCACTAGTTGACAGTGGTCTATTTCCAGAGC